>NC_034178.2:49634879-49982379 GCF_002021735.2 Oncorhynchus kisutch | reverse complement strand
GGTCTGATGAAACCCAGATTGAACTCTTTGGCCTGAATGCCAAGCATCACATCTGGAGGAAACCTGGCACCATCGCTACGCTGAAACATGGTGGTGGCAGCATCATGTTGTGGGGATGTTTTTCAGCAGGATGGACTGGGAGACTAGTCAGGATCGAGGGAAAGATGAACAGAGCAAAGTACAGCAAGATCCTTGATGAAAACCTGTTCCCGAGCGCTAGTACCTGACTGGGGCGAAGGTTCACCTAACAGGACAACGACCATAAGCACACAGCCAAGACAACACAGGAGTGTCTTTGGGACAAGTCTCTGAATGTCCTTGAGTGGCCAAGTCAGAGCCCTGACCTGAACCTGATTGAATATCTCTGGAGAGACCTGAAAATATCCGTGCAGCGACGCTCCCCATCCAACCTGACAGAGCTTGATAGAATCTGCAGAGAAGAATGGGAGAAACGCCCCAAATATTGCTGTGCCAAGCCTGTAGAGTCATACCCAAGAAGACGCAAGGCTGTAGTCATTGCCAAAGGTGCTTCAAGTACTGACTAAATGGGTTGAATACTTATGTAAATGTGATGTCAGTTGTTTTTTAAATATATATTTGCAAACATTTCTAAAAAGGTGATTTTGCTTTGTCATTAAGGAGTATTTTGTGTAGATTAAATAGGAGAAAAAACTATTGAATTCATTTTAGAATAATGCTGTAACGTAACAAAATGTGGAAAAAGTCAAGGGGTCTGAATACATTCCAAATGTCCTGTAAGGCTCATAGTTATGGTTGAGAACAGACAAAGTGTGCTTCATTAGCAACAATAGCTCACCCTGGCATCCAGGCTATGACAGGGCTGAATATAGATTTGGTTAGATCTACCAGCAGATCTACCACCCGGTATGATCTAATCAATTCTAACCTAACTCAGTCTTCAACTGGATGCCACTCGTCTGTTTCTGCAGACAGCTTGGATGTTGAGAGAGAGAGCGAAAGAGAGAGAGAGGGAGATGGAAAAGGAGAGAGAGAGAGAGAGAGAGCTTAAGAGAGAAAGTGAAAGAGAGCGAGCGAGAGAGAGAGACGATCATTTTTACAGATGGGGCTGTTTCAGATAAGGTTGCAGGAGAGTGTCTCTGTCTTTCCCTTTCTGTCTCACTTGCTCTCTATCTCTTTATCTCTATATCTTTCTCTCTCTCCCACTCCCTCCACCGCTCTGGAATCAGTGTGATTCATAATGGCGAATGGCAGCCCACACTCTTTACACTCTAACTCTCCATCACGCTCTATTGATATTAGCCAGCCAGGAAATGGAGCTAAATTATCTCATTCACCGGCTGACTTTAAAGACTCTGTAAAATGTATCCTCTGAAGGAGACTGCTCCAAGGTATACACACACACACACACACACACACACAAAGACATGCACAAAAATCAGATGTGATCATAACCAGACATGCATAATACATGTTCTATTTTCCCCAGTATGTTGCCATGTTCCTTCTCATTGTTCGACATGAACAATGTATCTGTTTTAGCTTAATAAAGAAAGATTGCTATACGTTTTCCATGAGGTGAGGAAGAGAGTTAGGTAGGTCATTTTGTCACCAAAACGGAGATAGGCAAAGCAACCCCCCCCCCCCTCACCCCTCAAATACCCCCAGGGAATAGACTAACTAAACCAAAACACCAATCCCCCATTCTAAATCAAATCTGCCCAGCAACGTATATGAAGGGAGACCGAGAGAGATTTCACTTGCTTTGGCTACCACCCGGTTACTCAACCCTGCAGCTTAGAGGCTGCTGCCTTATGTACGGTGCATTCGGAAAGTATTCAGACCCCTTCCCTTTTTCCACATTTTGTTACGTTACATCCTTATTTTAAAATGTATTAAATAAATGTTTTTCCTCATCAATCTACACACAATACCCTGTAATGACAAAGTGAAAACGGATTTTAAGATTTTTTGCAAATGCATTAAAAATAAAAAATAGAAATACCTTATTTACATGAGTATTCAGACCCTTACCTTTTAGCTCTGAGACTCGAAATTGAGCTCAGGTGCGTCCTGTTTCCAATGATCATCCTTGAGATGTTTCTACAACTTGATTGGAGGCCACCTGTGGTGAATTCAATTGATTGGATATTATTTTGAAGGGCACACACCTGTCTATATAAGGTCCCACAGTTGACAGTGCATGTCAAAGCAAAATCCAAGCCATGAGGTCAAAGGACTTGTCCGTAGAGCCACAAGACATGATTGTGTCAAGGCATAGATCTGCGGAAGGTCCCCAAGCATTGAAAGTCTCCAAGAACACAGTGGCTTCCATCATTCTTCAGTGGAATATGTTTGGGACCACCAAAGCGCTTGGTAGAGCTGGCCACCGGTCAAATTGAGCAATCGGGGAGAATGGCCTTGGTCAGGGAGCTGACGAAGAACCCAATGGTCACTCTGACAGAGATCCTCTGTGGAGATGGGAGAACTTTCCATCTCTGCAACACTCCACCAATAAGGCATTTATGGTAGAGTGGCCAGATGGAAGCCACTCCTCAGTAAAAGGCACATGACAGCCCGCTTGGAGTTTGCCAAAAAGCACCTAAAGGACTCTAAGACCATGAAAAATAAGATTCTCTGGTCTGATGAAACCAAGATTGAACTCTTTGGCCTGAATGCCAAGTGCTACATCTCGAGGAAACCTGGCACCATCCCTACGGTGAAGCATGGTGGTGGCAGCATCATGCTGTGGGAATGGTTTTCAGCGGGATGGACTGGGAGACTAGTCAGGATCAAGGGAAAGATGAACAGAGAAAAGTACAGCAAGATCCTTGATGAAAACCTGCTCCGGAGCACTCAGGACCTGACTGGGGGCAACATTTCACCTTCTATCAGGACAACGACCCTAAGCTCACAGCCAAGACAACGCAGGAGTGGCTTCGGGACAAGTCTCTGATATTCCTTGAGCCAGAGACCGGACTTGAACCAGATCAAACATCTCTGGAGAGACCTGAAAATAGCTGTGCAGCGACACTCCCCATCCAACCTGACAGAGCTTGAGAGGATCTGCAGAGAAGAATGGGAGAAACTCCCCAAATACAGGTGTGTCAAGCTTGTAGCGTCATCCCCAAGAAGGCTCGAGGCTGTAATCACTGTCAAAGGTGCTTCAACAAAGTACTGAGTAATCTGTCTGAATACTTTTTAAAGTTTATTTTTTTGTTGCAAAAAAATGAAAACCTCTTTTTGCTTTAACATTACGTGATATTATGTGTACTAGTGATTATTATTATTGAAGAAAATAAACAATTTAATCAATTTGAAATGTAATGTAATGTAATGTAACAACATTTATAAAAAGTCAAGGGGTCTGAATACTTTCCAAATGCACTGTATATAGACATGGAATCACTGGCTACTTTAATAATGTTTACATACTGTTTTACTCATTTCATATCCATATACTGTATTCTAGTCAATGCCATATTATTCAACTACAGCCTTCGCTGTGTTTTTGCTGGTGACCAGGCTTTGCTTGCTTGCACAGTGATGTTTAGTTCCTATTGGAATCCACAGAGTGGATCTGCATTCAGAATGACTGCCAGGATTAGAAAGTGTTCATCAAATGGTGCTGCTGTGAAAATACTCAAGATCGTCGTACAGGGCAGACTGGGGGGGAAAGCAACCTGGCCTGCCAAGCTCAGTGGCAAGAATGTATACAAAAAAAAGCATTTTGGGGAAATTATGACATCACCCAAAGGGGCACTTTGGAGACTAGAGTGTCAAAGCAGCATGTGCTCTGCATAGGCAAAGAGCTGTGCTTCAGTACTACTCCGTACTGAACTACAGCCAGAAGATGGGGACAATACAGCGTATTGTTGTTCTGCTGTTCTCAATTGTTGTTCATATTCGTAAGTACGTACAGTTTAAGTCAGAAGTTTACATACACTAAGGTTGGAGTCATTAAATCTCGTTTTTCATCCACTCCACAAATTTCTTGTTAACAAACTATAGTTTTAGCAAGTCGGTTAGGACATCTACTTTGTGCATGACACAATACATTTTTTCAACAATTGTTTACAGACAGATTATTTCACTTATAATTCACTGTGTCACAATAATAGTGGGTCAGAAGTTTGACTGTGCCTTTAAACAGCTTGGACAATTCTAGAAAATTATGTCAGCTTCTGATAGGCTAATTGACATAATTTGAGTCAATTGGAGGTGTACCTGTGGATGTTTATTTTTTTATTATTTTATTTCACCTTTATTTAACTAGGTAGGCTAGTTGAGAACAAGTTCTCATTTGCAACTGCGACCTGGCCAAGATAAAGCATAGCAGTGTGAACAGACAACACAGAGTTACACATGGAGTAAACAATTAACAAGTCAATAACACAGTAGAAAAAAAAGGGGAGTCTATATACATTGTGTGCAAAAGGCATGAGGAGGTAGGCGAATAATTACAATTTTGCAGATTAATAACACTGGAGTGATAAATGATCAGATGGTCATGTACAGGTAGAGATATTGAGGTGCAGAAAAGTAAATAAATAAAAACAGTATGGGGATGAGGTAGGTAAAAATGGGTGGGCTATTTACCGATAGACTATGTACAGCTGCAGCGATCGGTTAACTGCTCAGACAGCAGATGTTTGAAGTTGGTGAGGGAGATAAAAGTCTCCAACTTCAGCGATTTTTGCAATTCGTTCCAGTCACAGGCAGCAGAGAACTGGAACGAAAGGCGGCCAAATGAGGTGTTGGCTTTAGGGATGATCAGTGAGATACACCTGCTGGAGCGTATGTATTTCAAGGCCTACTTTCAAACTTAGTGCCTCTGCTTGACATCATGGGAAAATCTAAATAAATCAGCCAAGACCTCAGAAAAAGATTGTAGACCTCCACTCCACAAGTCTGGTTCATCCTTGGGAGCAATTTCCAAAAGCCTGAAGGTACCACGTTCATCTGTACAAACAATAGTACGCAAGTATAAACACCATGGGACCACGCAGCCGTCATACCGCTCAGGAAGGAGACGCGTTCTGTCTCCTAGAGATGAACGTATTTTGATGCGATAAGTACAAATCAATCCCAGAACAACAGCAAAGGACCTTGTGAAGATGCTGGATGAAACAGGTACAAAAGTATCTAAATCCACAGTTAAACAAGTCCTATATCGACATAACCTGAAAGGCCGCTCAGCAAGGAAGAAGACACTGATCCAAAACCGCCATAAAAAAGCCAAACTACAGTTTGCAACTGCAAATGGGTACAAAGATCGATATAACCTGAAAGGCAGCTCAACAAGGAAGAAGCCACTGATCCAAAACCGCCATAAAAAAGCCAAACTACAGTTTGCAACTGCAAATGGGTACAAAGATCGACATAACCTGAAAGGCCGCTCAACAAGGAAGAAGCCACTGATCCAAAACCGCCATAAAAAAGCCAAACTACGGTTTGCAACTGCAAATGGTACAAAGATCGTATTTTTTGGAGAAATGTCCTTTGGTTTGATGAAACAAAAATAGAACTGTTTGGCCATAATGACCATTGTTATGTTTGGAGGGATAAGGGGGAGGCTTGCAAGCCGAAGAACACCATCCCAACCGTGAAGCACGGGGGTGGCAGCATCATGTTGCTTTGCTGCTGGAGGGACTGATGCACTTCACAAAATAAATGGCATCATGAGGAAGGGAAATTATGTGGATATATTGAAGCAACATCTCAAGACATCAGTCAGGAAGTTAAAGCTTGGTCGCAAATGGGTCTTCCAAATGGACAATGACCCCAAGCATACTTCCAAAGGTGGCAAAACGGCTTAAGGACAACAAAGTCAAAGTATTGGAGTGGCCATCACAAAGCCCTGACCTCAAGCCTATAGAGAATTTGTGGGCAGAACTGAAAAAGCTTGTGCGAGCATGGAGGCCTACAAACCTGACTCAGTTACATCAATTCACCCAACTTATTGTGGGAAGCTTGTGGAAGGCTACCCGAAACGTTTGACCCAAGTAATACAATTTAAAGGCGATGCTACCAAATATTAATTGAGTGTATGTAAACTTCTGACCCACTGGAAATGTGACGAAAGAAATTAAAGCTGAAATAAATCATTCTCTACTATTATTCTGACATTTCACATTCTTAAAATAAAGTGGTGATCCTAACTGACCTAAGACAGGGAATTTTCTACCAGGATTAAATGTCAGGAATTGTGAAAAACTGAGTTGAAATGTATTTGGCTAAGGTGTATGTAAACTTCCGACTTCAACCGCATTTGTTGTATGAGAAATATAAGGAAAGCTATTACTGCTGCCAGTACAGACATTGTGGAAAACACAAGGCTCGTTGTGAATGAATTGTGTGGTATCTGTTGGCAGTTTCTGATGTGCGCAAATGTAGTGATCTATTTCCTAGGCTTTATTTATCTCTCCCCACCACTAGTTGCTCCGTTTGAGTCCCACTCCCCCACTGAGGGACAAATGAGGGGACGGGCTAAAGGGGGTATAAGGTTTGAGCCTAGAAGTATTTCAAGTTCAGTCCTTGAAGATCATGATCTGTAATCCTCAAGATCTCTCTATCTGAGACTACAAACCAGTCAACACAAACAAGGACAAATAAACTCCATTTTTTTTATCATTCAACATCTACAACAAGGGCATTTTAGGTTCAATATGTCTACCACCTGCCTTCAAATTAAATCAAATGTATTTATATAGCCCTTCGTACATCAGCTGATATCTCAAAGTGCTGTACAGAAACCCAGCCTAAAACCCCAAACAGCAAGCAATGCAGGTGTAGAAGCACGGTGGCTAGGAAAAACTCCCTAGAAAGGCCAAAACCTAGGAAGAAACCTAGAGAGGAACCAGGCTATGTGGTCAGTAGACCGCTAGGCCAAGGGCAGACAGAGCTGGATCAGACCTGCTCAGCATTACAGAGTACTGTAGTGCTGTTTTATGATTAACATGGCCCCTTTTCTGCATGGCTAAAAGTACTCTGGAGAAAATAGTACAACATGTCTCTACTATAACGACACAGGGCGAGACTCAGATGCAGACACAGGAGGCAGAAGGTTAGAGTCTCTGATATTTATTCAACAACAAGGGGCAGACAAAAGGCAGGTTGAGGACAGGCAAAAGTTCATTAACCAGGTCAGAGTTACAAATGGTACAGGGAGGCAGGCTGAATGGTCAGGCAGGCGGACTCAGTGTCAGGGCAGGCAAAAAGGTCCAAACCAGGTGGACTAGAATAACAGAGACAAGGAAAAAGCAGAAGCATGGAAAAACACGCTGGTTGACTTGACAAGACAAGATGAACTGGCAACAGACAAACAGAGAACACAGGAATAAATACCCTGTGAATAATGGGGAAGACGGGTGACACCTGGAGGTGGGTGGAGACAATCAGAAAGACAGGTGAAACAGATCAGGGCATGACAGTAACTGCAATTGTGTTCAGTCGTGGTATAGTCTGTCACTGGTCAAGCATGGTTTGTGTGGACATCCACAAGAGTGCTTGGATTAGGCAGTAGGTGCTATGCCCAGGAAACTGCTCTGTAAGTGTAGGCAAATGTCAGTTTGCACACTCAAGAAAACTGTTTTTCAAAATGTGTTAATGTATGTAATTCTTGTAATTATGCAGTCACAGACAGTTTGTTTCCCCTCCTTCGCAAATAGTCAGCATTCAAGAAAGCTACTGTTCCCACTCAATTAAATATTTATGCTCTGTTTATTGAGGATAAATTGGAAAAAATATTTTCCCTGTTTGTTTGAAAAAAGTTTGTCTGTTTGTCTGAAAGACAGCCACTTAGCTTGGATAAATATTGGGAACGGGGTAATTTGCAAATGCCTGCTATTAACCAGATTCCTTAACTCCCACTTTTAAGGTCATTTAATCAATTTATTGTGCATCAAGCAAACAGCCGCAGACAGCCAATTCGGTTTAATACACTTGTACATGTGACTTTTAGAAAACAGTTTAAATTTGTTTTTGGACCAAAACAAATTAACTGAGGCACATGTTTGACAAACGCAAATGAAAATCAAACCCCAAGAGTCCTTGGTAAATAGCTTTCCTCAGGAGCAATTATAAAGGGATCTGTTGATTTTCTTGTTAAGTGGCTTTGATTGGTTGGAGACGGGAAAGGTCTAATGTGAAGACTAATGAGTAGTGACTGGTGAAACGGCAAAGGAAACCTCATCACCGAAACAGTTATTAACCAATACCACTGGGACAGCTCACATTGATGCTCAGCCTGAGACTGTGGCATACAACACAGGATCGACACAAACACACACACAGGCAGGCATACACACACATCAGTACCAATAAAATATATCCTTATGACACAGTTCACACACAGTGGTAATACACAGGAACAGCTTACACTGACAACATTCAGACAGAGACTATGCACTGTCACACAAGACCTCAGCAGGAGGAAGAGGAACTCCAATTGCCTGTTGTTGTTAATCCCTGTAACCTTTTCAGAGAGAGACTCTCATCTCCTCTCCTGGCTATAGGTGTCAGGTGAGATCTCTCCTCCCTGTGTCACAACATGCCCATCACCCAGAGACAGCACCTTGCCCAATCACGCCAGGGGCGAGTATAACTAAGGCAAATCCCCAGCTCATCCTCAGACCTCGGAGACCACTTTGTCTAGGTGATTTCTGATTGTCAGTGGTGTAAAGTACTTAAGTAAAAATACTTTAAAGTACTACTTAAGTAGTTTTTTTGGGTATCTGTACTTTGCTTTACTATTTATATTTTTGGACAACTTTTACGTGCGCAAATTGATTTTGTCCCCCACACCAAACGTGATCACGACACGCAGGTTAAAATATCAAAACAAACTCTGAACCAATTATATTAATTTGGGGACAGGTCAAAAATAATTAAACATTCATGGCAATTTAGCTAGCTAGCTTGCAGTTGCTAGCTAATTTGTCATCTTTAGCTAACTTGCTTTTGCTAGCTAATTTGCCCTGGGATATAAATGTTGAGTTGTTATTTTACCTGAAATGCAGAAGGTCCACTACTCCAACAATTAATCCACACACAAAACGGTCAACCAAATATTTTCTAATCATCTCTCCTCCTTCCAGGCTTTTTCTTCTTTGGACTTTATATGGCGATTGGCATCTAACTTTCATAGTTACCCCGATGACCGACCGAACTAAGCTCATCTAAGTATCTGCTTCTATAAACCAATGAGGAGATGGGAGAGGCATTGTGAGTGCAATAATTTAATAACATAACATGTATGTTTACATTTATTTTGCGATGCGAGCGGTGTGGTCAGCATGTTAAGGTATCTATACTTTTACTCAAGTATGACAATTGGGTACTTTTTCCACCACTGCTGATCGTCTAGCCGGATCTGAGACAAAGCCAGGACAGGATATACTTGTACAGTACTTACAGTACCTTGTATGTTTCCTTACCACATTCAACAACAGGTAAAAATGATCTGTGAGCTGATCTCACTGCATCTTACTCTGATGACAGACACAAACACATCTCTCACAGTGTTTCGCAGAGAGGTGTGTGTGTGTGTGTGTGTGTGTGTGTGTGTGTGTGTGTGTGTGTGTGTGTGTGTGTGTGTGTGTGTGTGTGTGTGTGTGTGTGTGTGTGTGTGTGTGTGTGTGTTTGTGTGTGTGTGAGTTTGTAGTGACATCTGTCACTTGTCGTCAGCTGTTTTAGCTGGCGTCTGGATGTGGCGTGGGTGATTGACAGTGTGGCATAGGTATGTGACAGTGTGGCATGGGTGATTGACAGTGTGGCGTGGGTATGTGACAGTGTGGCGTGGGTATGTGATAGTGTGGCATGGGTATGTGACAGTGTGGCGTGGGTATGTGATAGTGTGGCGTGGGTGTGTGATAGTGTGGCGTGGGTATGTGATAGTGTGGCGTGGGTGTGTGATAGTGTGGCGTGGGTATGTGACAGTGTGGCGTGGGTGTATGACAGTGTGGCATGGGTATGTGACAGTGTGGCGTGGGTATGTGACAGTGTGGCGTGGGTGTGTGACAGTGTGGCGTGGGTGTGTGACAGTGTGGCGTGGGTATGTGATAGTGTGGCGTGGGTGTGTGACAGTGTGGCGTGGGTATGTGATAGTGTGGCGTGGGTATGTGATAGTGTGGCGTGGGTGTGTGATAGTGTGGCGTGGGTGTGTGACAGTGTGGCGTGGGTATGTGATAGTGTGGCGTGGGTATGTGACAGTGTGGCGTGGGTATGTGATAGTGTGGCGTGGGTATGTGACAGTGTGGCGTGGGTATGTGACAGCTTGGCGTGGGTATGTGGCAGTGTGGCGTGGGTATGTGACAGTGTGGCGTGGGTGTGTGACAGTGTGGCGTGGGTGTGTGACAGTGTGGCGTGGGTATGTGACAGTGTGGCGTGGGTGTGTGACAGTGTGGCGTGGGTATGTGATAGTGTGGCGTGGGTATGTGATAGTGTGGCGTGGGTGTGTGACAGTGTGGTGTGGTGTGTGATAGTGTGGCTTGGGTGTGTGACAGTGTGGCGTGGGTGTGTGACAGTGTGGCATGGGTGTGTGATAGTGTGGCGTGGGTATGTGACAGTGTGGCGTGGGTATGTGACAGTGTGGCTTGGGTATGTGATAGTGTGGCATGGGTATGTGACAGTGTGGCGTGGGTATGTGATAGTGTGGCGTGGGTGTGTGATAGTGTGGCGTGGGTATGTGATAGTGTGGCGTGGGTGTGTGATAGTGTGGCGTGGGTGTGTGACAGTGTGGCGTGGGTGTATGACAGTGTGGCATGGGTATGTGACAGTGTGGCGTGGGTATGTGACAGTGTGGCGTGGGTGTGTGACAGTGTGGCGTGGGTGTGTGACAGTGTGGCGTGGGTATGTGATAGTGTGGCGTGGGTGTGTGACAGTGTGGCGTGGGTATGTGATAGTGTGGCGTGGGTATGTGATAGTGTGGCGTGGGTGTGTGATAGTGTGGCGTGGGTGTGTGACAGTGTGGCGTGGGTATGTGATAGTGTGGCGTGGGTATGTGATAGTGTGGCGTGGGTATGTGACAGTGTGGCGTGGGTATGTGACAGCTTGGCGTGGGTATGTGGCAGTGTGGCGTGGGTATGTGACAGTGTGGCGTGGGTGTGTGACAGTGTGGCGTGGGTGTGTGACAGTGTGGCATGGGTATGTGACAGTGTGGCGTGGGTGTGTGACAGTGTGGCGTGGGTATGTGATAGTGTGGCGTGGGTATGTGATAGTGTGGCGTGGGTGTGTGACAGTGTGGTGTGGTGTGTGATAGTGTGGCTTGGGTGTGTGACAGTGTGGCGTGGGTGTGTGACAGTGTGGCATGGGTGTGTGATAGTGTGGCGTGGGTATGTGACAGTGTGGCGTGGGTATGTGACAGTGTGGCTTGGGTATGTGATAGTGTGGCGTGGGTGTGTGAAAGTGTGGCGTGGGTATGTGATAGTGTGGCGTGGGTATGTGACAGTGTGGCGTGGGTATGTGACAGCTTGGCGTGGGTATGTGACAGTGTGGCGTGGTGTGTGACAGTGTGGCGTGGGTATGTGATAGTGTGGCGTGGGTATGTGACAGTGTGGCGTGGGTATGTGACAGTGTGGCGTGGGTATGTGACAGTGTGGCGTGGGTATGTGACAGCTTGGCGTGGGTATGTGACAGCATGGCGTGGGTATGTGACAGCTTGGCGTGGGTATGTGACAGTGTGGCGTTGGTATGTGACAGCTTGGCGTGGATATGTGACAGCTTGGCGTGGGTATGTGACAGTGTGGCGTGGGTATGTGACAGTGTGGCGTGGGTATGTGACAGCTTGGCGTGGGTATGTGACAGAGTGGCGTGGGTATGTGACAGCTTGGCGTGGGTATGTGACAGTGTGGCGTTGGTATGTGACAGCTTGGCGTGGGTATGTGACAGTGTGGCGTGGGTATGTGACAGCTTGGCGTGGGTATGTGACAGTGTGGCGTGGGTATGTGACAGCTTGGCGTGGGTATGTGACAGCTTGGCGTGGGTATGTGACAGTGTGGCGTGGGTATGTGACAGTGTGGCGTGGGTATGTGACAGCTTGGCGTGGGTATGTGACAGCTTGGCGTGGGTATGTGGCAGTGTGGCGTGGGTATGTGACAGTGTGGCGTGGGTGTGTGACAGTGTGGCGTGGGTGTGTGACAGTGTGGCGTGGGTATGTGATAGTGTGGCGTGGGTGTGTGACAGTGTGGCGTGGGTATGTGATAGTGTGGCGTGGGTATGCGATAGTGTGGCGTGGGTGTGTGACAGTGTGGTGTGGTGTGTGATAGTGTGGCGTGGGTGTGTGACAGTCTGGCGTGGGTGTGTGACAGTGTGGCATGGGTGTGTGATAGTGTGGCGTGGGTATGTGACAGTGTGGCGTGGGTATGTGATAGTGTGGCGTGGGTATGTGACAGTGTGGCGTGGGTATGTGACAGCTTGGCGTGATGTGTGACAGTGTGGCGTGGGTATGTGATAGTGTGGCGTGGGTATGTGACAGTGTGGCGTGGGTATGTGACAGCTTGGCGTGGGTATGTGACAGTGTGGCGTGGGTGTGTGATAGTGTGGCGTGGGTATGTGACAGTGTGGCGTGGGTATGTGACAGTGTGGCTTGGGTATGTGATAGTGTGGCGTGGGTGTGTGACAGTGTGGCGTGGGTATGTGATAGTGTGGCGTGGGTATGTGACAGTGTGGCGTGGGTATGTGACCGCTTGGCGTGGGTATGTGACAGTGTGGCGTGGTGTGTGACAGTGTGGCGTGGGTATGTGACAGCTTGGCGTGGGTATGTGACAGTGTGGCGTGGTGTGTGACAGTGTGGCGTGGGTATGTGACAGTGTGGCGTGGGTATGTGACAGTGTGGCGTGGGTATGTGACAGTGTGGCGTGGGTATGTGACAGCTTGGCGTGGGTATGTGACAGTGTGGCGTGGGTATGTGACAGCTTGGCGTGGGTATGTGACAGTGTGGCGTTGGTATGTGACAGCTTGGCGTGGGTATGTGACAGCTTGGCGTGGGTATGTGACAGTGTGGCGTGGGTATGTGACAGTGTGGCGTGGGTATGTGACAGCTTGGCGTGGGTATGTGGCAGTGTGGCGTGGGTATGTGACAGTGTGGCGTGGGTGTGTGACAGTGTGGCGTGGGTGTGTGACAGTGTGGCGTGGGTATGTGATAGTGTGGCGTGGGTGTGTGACAGTGTGGCGTGGGTATGTGATAGTGTGGCGTGGGTATGTGATAGTGTGGTGTGGGTGTGTGACAGTGTGGTGTGGTGTGTGATAGTGTGGCGTGGGTGTGTGACAGTGTGGCGTGGGTGTGTGACAGTGTGGCGTGGGTGTGTGACAGTGTGGCATGGGTGTGTGATAGTGTGGCGTGGGTATGTGACAGTGTGGCGTGGGTATGTGACAGTGTGGCTTGGGTATGTGATACTGTGGCGTGGGTGTGTGACAGTGTGGCATGGGTATGTGATAGTGTGGCGTGGGTATGTGACAGTGTGGCGTGGGTATGTGACAGCTTGGCGTGGGTATGTGACAGTGTGGCGTGGTGTGTGACAGTGTGGCGTGGGTATGTGATAGTGTGGCGTGGGTATGTGACAGTGTGGCGTGGGTATGTGACAGTGTGGCGTGGGTATGTGACAGTGTGGCGTGGGTATGTGACAGCTTGGCGTGGGTATGTGACAGTGTGGCGTGGGTATGTGACAGCTTGGCGTGGGTATGTGACAGTGTGGCGTTGGTATGTGACAGCTTGGCGTGGGTATGTGACAGTGTGGCGTGGGTATGTGACAGCTTGATGTGGGTATGTGACAGTGTGGCGTGGGTATGTGACAGCTTGGCGTGGGTATGTGACAGCTTGGCGTGGGTATGTGGCAGTGTGGCGTGGGTATGTGACAGTGTGGCGTGGGTGTGTGACAGTGTGGCGTGGGTGTGTGACAGTGTGGCGTGGGTATGTGATAGTGTGGCGTGGGTGTGTGACAGTGTGGCGTGGGTATGTGATAGTGTGGCGTGGGTATGTGATAGTGTGGCGTGGGTGTGTGACAGTGTGGTGTGGTGTGTGATAGTGTGGCGTGGGTGTGTGACAGTCTGGCGTGGGTGTGTGACAGTGTGGCATGGGTGTGTGATAGTGTGGCGTGGGTATGTGACAGTGTGGCGTGGGTATGTGATAGTGTGGCGTGGGTATGTGACAGTGTGGCGTGGGTATGTGACAGCTTGGCGTGGGTATGTGACAGTGTGGCGTGGGTATGTGATAGTGTGGCGTGGGTATGTGACAGTGTGGCGTGGGTATGTGACAGCTTGGCGTGGGTATGTGACAGTGTGGCGTGGTGTGTGACAGTGTGGCGTGGGTATGTGATAGTGTGGCGTGGGTATGTGACAGTGTGGCGTGGGTATGTGACAGCTTGGCGTGGGTATGTGACAGTGTGGCGTGGTGTGTGACAGTGTGGCGTGGGTATGTGACAGTGTGGCGTGGGTATGTGACAGTGTGGCGTGGGTATGTGACAGTGTGGCGTGGGTATGTGACAGCTTGGCGTGGGTATGTGACAGTGTGGCGTGGGTGTGTGATAGTGTGGCGTGGGTATGTGACAGTGTGGCGTGGGTATGTGACAGTGTGGCTTGGGTATGTGATAGTGTGGCGTGGGTGTGTGACAGTGTGGCGTGGGTATGTGATAGTGTGGCATGGGTATGTGACAGTGTGGCGTGGGTATGTGACAGCTTGGCGTGGGTATGTGACAGTGTGGCGTGGTGTGTGACAGTGTGGCGTGGCTATGTGATAGTGTGGCGTGGGTATGTGACAGTGTGGCGTGGGTATGTGACAGTGTGGCGTGGGTATGTGACAGTGTGGCGTGGGTATGTGACAGCTTGGCGTGGGTATGTGACAGTGTGGCGTGGGTGTGTGATAGTGTGGCGTGGGTATGTGACAGTGTGGCGTGGGTATGTGACAGTGTGGCTTGGGTATGTGATAGTGTGGCGTGGGTGTGTGACAGTGTGGCGTGGGTATGTGATAGTGTGGCGTGGGTATGTGACAGTGTGGCGTGGGTATGTGACAGCTTGGCGTGGGTATGTGACAGTGTGGCGTGGTGTGTGACAGTGTGGCGTGGGTATGTGATAGTGTGGCGTGGGTATGTGACAGTGTGGCGTGGGTATGTGACAGTGTGGCGTGGGTATGTGACAGCTTGGCGTGGGTATGTGACAGTGTGGCGTGGGTATGTGACAGCTTGGCGTGGGTATGTGACAGTGTGGCGTTGGTATGTGACAGCTTGGCGTGGGTATGTGACAGCTTGGCGTGGGTATGTGACAGTGTGGCGTGGGTATGTGACAGTGTGGCGTGGGTATGTGACAGCTTGGCGTGGGTATGTGGCAGTGTGGCGTGGGTATGTGACAGTGTGGCGTGGGTGTGTGACAGTGTGGCGTGGGTGTGTGACAGTGTGGCGTGGGTATGTGATAGTGTGGCGTGGGTGTGTGACAGTGTGGCGTGGGTATGTGATAGTGTGGCGTGGGTATGTGATAGTGTGGCGTGGGTGTGTGACAGTGTGGTGTGGTGTGTGATAGTGTGGCGTGGGTGTGTGACAGTGTGGCGTGGGTGTGTGACAGTGTGGCGTGGGTGTGTGACAGTGTGGCATGGGTGTGTGATAGTGTGGCGTGGGTATGTGACAGTGTGGCGTGGGTATGTGACAGTGTGGCTTGGGTATGTGATAGTGTGGCGTGGGTGTGTGACAGTGTGGCATGGGTATGTGATAGTGTGGCGTGGGTATGTGACAGTGTGGCGTGGGTATGTGACAGCTTGGCGTGGGTATGTGACAGTGTGGCGTGGTGTGTGACAGTGTGGCGTGGGTATGTGATAGTGTGGCGTGGGAATGTGACAGTGTGGCGTGGGTATGTGACAGCTTGGTGTGGGTATGTGGCAGTGTGGCGTGGGTGTGTGACAGTGTGGCGTGGGTATGTGACAGTGTGGCGTGGGTATGTGACAGCTTGGCGTGGGTATGTGACAGTGTGTCACAACAAGGTGGCAATGTGCTAAACATATGGGTGGGAGGAGGCAACTGCAACAGTTGCCACTGACAACACCACCAACCTGTCTCACATTAGCAGCTAATTAGGAGCACAATCAAAAAACTTAAGTTAAACAATTTAAATTGAAATAATTGAAACAATAACAAAGCGGCTACTCCCCCTCTGTTTTGGTAAAACGCTGAGTGATGGGACTGGAGAAATGTAACCACTCCCAAAGGTTTAGACAGAGAAATGGATGCAAGGCCTGATCAGCCATGATATCAAAACTGTAGTTCTTAAACATGTTTTGAGGCTATACAGTGTTTATTTACACTTACATTGTTTACAAACATTGGAGTAAAACAAGCTTCTATTTTGGGTTCTGATGGGGTACGACAGTTGAACTTAGCTCATGAGGCATTTATAAGTTATATTCCTCAAGAATCAATGGGTATATATCACTAAGCTAAAAGTCAAAACTGCACGTAGGTATTATGGATTCCAGCTTTAAAGCCAAAAACCATGCATTGTGTGTATGCAGGTTACGACACTGATTTATGTTTCTCAGAATCACATTTCCATTTTCAGATTCCTGTCTCCATTAGAGGTGGAGTGATGCTGTTGCATTTTATGATGAGAAATGAGAAAATGTTCAGATCTTACAATTCCAAACTAATGATAAACCTAACCACACTGAACTTTACAAACAGACTGTGTTTGGTAGGTTCGGCATACCCTATTATAGTGTTCAAACACATGTGTTTGTGTCTGTAGCACAGGAGGTTGGTGGCACCATAATTGGGGTCTCGTGGTAATGGCTGGAGCGGAATCAGTGGAATGGCATCAAATACATCAAACACATGGTTTCCATGTATTTGATGCCATTCCATTTTCTCTGTTCCATCCATTATTATGAGCCGTCCTCCCCTCAGCAGCCTCTACTGGTCTGTAGCCTAATCTGACTTGATGGCATGACCCAATAAGACTGATTAAATGAATGATCTTATCCAGGGACATCTAAGTACCCTCTGCCCGCAGTGTCCTTACAGCACCCGCTCCATATCGGCTGCATACAGGCTCTTATTGAATCATCCACTTATAATAGCCTTAATATACATCCTTAATATACACTGCTCAAAAAAATTAAGGGAACACTTAAATAACACAATGTAACTCCAAGTCAATCACACTTCTGTGTAATCCAACTGTCCACTTAGGAAGCAACACTGATTGACAATAAATTTCACATGCTGTTGTGCAAATGGAATAGACAACAGGTGGAAATTATAGGCAATTAGCAAGACACCCCCAATAAAGGAGTGGTTCTGCAGGTGGTGACCACAGACCACTTCTCAGTTCCTATGCTTTCTGGCTGATGTTTTGGTCACTTTTGAATGCTGGCGGTGCTTTCACTCTAGTGGTAGCATGAGACGGAGTCTACAACCCACACAAGTGGCTCAGGTAGTGCAGCTCATCCAGGATGGGACATCAATGCGAGCTGTGGCAAGAAGGTTTGTTGTGTCTGTCAGCGTAGTGTCCAGAGCATGGAGGCTCTACCAGGAGACAGGCCAGTACATCAGGAGACGTGGAGGAGGCCATAGGAGGGCAACAACCCAGCAGCAGGACCGCTACCTCCGCCTTTGTGCAAGGAGGAGCAGGAAGAGCACTGCCAGTGCCCTGCAAAATGACCTCCAGCAGGCCACAAATGTGCATGTGTCTGCTCAAACGGTCAGAAACAGACTCCATGAGGGTGATATGAGGGCCCGACGTCCACAGGTGGGGGTTGTGCTTATAGCCCAACACTGTGCAGGACGTTTGGCATTTGCCAGAGAACACCAAGATTGGCAAATTCGCCATTGGCGCCCTGTGCTCTTCACAGATGAAAGTAGGTTCGCACTGAGCACATGTGACAGACGTGACAGAGTCTCGAGACGCCGTGGAGAACGTTCTGCTGCCTGCAACATCCTCCAGCATGACCGGTTTGGCGGTGGGTCAGTCATGGTGTGGGGTGGCATTTCATTGGGGGGCCGCACAGCCCTCCATGTGCTCGCCAGAGGTAGCCTGACTGCAATTAGGTACTGAGATGAGATCCTCAGACCCCTTGTGAGACCATATGTTGGTGCGGTTGGCCCTGGGTTCCTCCTAATGCAAGACAATGCTAGACCTCATGTGGCTGGAGTGTGTCAGCAGTTCCTGCAAGAGGAAGGCATTGATGCTATGGACTGGCCCGCCCGTTCCCCAGACCTGAATCCAATTGAGCACATCTGGGACATCATGTCTCGCTCCATCCACCACAGACTGTCCAGGAGTTGGCGGATGCTTTAGTCCAGGTCTGGGAGGAGATCCCTCAGGAGACCATCTGCCACCTCATCAGGAGCATGCCCAGGCGTTGTAGGGAGGTCATACAGGCACGTGGAGGCCACACACACTACCGAGCCTCATTTTGACCTGTTTTAAGGACATTACATCAAAGTTGGATCAGCCTGTAGTGTGGTTTTCCACTTTAATTTTGAGTGTGACTCCAAATCCAGACCTCCATGGGTTGATAAATTTGATTTCCATTGATAATTTTTGTGTGATTTTGTTGTCAGCACATTCAACTATGTAAAGAAAAAAGTATTTCATAAGAATATTTCATTCATTCAGATCTAGGATGTGTTATTTTAGTTATTTAGTGTTATTTTAGTGTTAGTGTTTATTTTTTTGAGCAGTGTATAATTTATAAATTTAAACTATGAAAATAGACCCTTAATCTAAGACTTGGGACCACACAGCCACTCCATTGAAAAGCATGCTAATGATTGCTTTGCAATGCTTGCAGTTAGCCACTGATTGTTGAATTTGCGATTTCCAACATGCTGTGTAATGTTTATGTCCAATGGCCGATGAGCACCGATACGTTTTATCAATAATTTCGCTTCATTATTTCTCTTAACCTTTTCATACGTGAGTTCCAAATATCTCTAATGGTCACCACACCGTGAGTTTATTTATGCACGTGATGTTGATGGGAAATGATGTAAATATATTACTAGCCACTTTAAACAATGCTACCTTATATAATGTTACTTACCCTACATTATTCATCTCATATGCATACGTATATACTGTACTCTATATCATCGACTGCATCCTTATGTAATACATGTATCACTAGCCACTTTAACTATGCCACTTTGTTACATACTCATCTCATATGTATATACTGTACTCGATACCATCTACTGTATCTTGCCTATGCTGCTCTGTACCATCACTCATTCATATATCCTTATGTACATATTTTTTATCCCCTTACACTGTGTATAAGACAGTAGTTTTGTAATTGTTAGTTAGATTACTTGTTGGTTATTACTGCATTGTCGGAACTAGAAGCACAAGCATTTCGCTACACTAGCATTAACATCTGCTAACCATGTGTATGTGACAAATAAAATTTGATTTGATTTATAATGTTCTCTCCATTCCAGAATGTGATTGTTACGCAACAGTAGATTTAATCCGCGCTGCCCTCAAACCAAGGCATTTAGCCAGTTTTTAATCATAGGCTGTTTTCAATTTGTCAATTTCAAATGATTTTGGAACAAATGTGTATTTTCTGGAGAACATTTCTTATTTTGTGTCATTTAGGATGGCTGTAGCATTGTTGACGAAATACAGGCATCGCAGCAGAACTAGGAAGCAGTCTTGGGAAAAGAGGGTGCCAAAGAAGGGAGTTGCAAACATAGGTTCTGTGCTCTAGTATTCTCTTAGGGAGTTCTTCTTTACTATCCCCATGAGAAGGACTGTCACCAGGAAGGTATACATTTCACTAATTGTGGTTGTCACCCATTTAGTGAGTTTCCCCCTCACTCCTGGCGATTGGTCTCCTCTACTATGTCTCCCACCAGCAGCTCCTCTGTCAGAAACAACTTGAAGCACTCTCCCTCAGATGGAAATGGCAAGGGGCGTTGCACTCCAGACTGGGACTCAACAAAGCAAACAGCAGGGCCAGGAGGGCCCAATTTCCACATTTGTGAGATGTCTCCTTTTGAAAGACATTGCTAATGCTACAGCGTAGCTCACTAGCTACATACATAAACAACAACACTGAATGGCTTGGAGTGGGAGTGAGAGGTTACGTGATTGACTGCCGGCACGCGCCACTTGTATCAATAAATCACTTCCAGAAAATGTTTTGTGTGGTAATTATTTATATATTTACTGTTTTATTCACATGTTTTCAAGTACTATTGACAAATTATGCATTCCGATTCTTGCATAGATTGTAATGGGCACATATTATGTATGTAAAATACTTTTTTGAAGATTGTACTGATTATGATGAGCCATGTTTGTTCACATACAATGCATTCTGGGTGTCACGTAATCGTCTGTCGAACCAAAGATGTTATAAAAAATGACGTGAGTAAGGGTTCACTCATTTTTTGAGAACTCCCGGAAGTGAATGGTGGGATGTGAACGATGGTAGACGACACACCCCCTTCAACATGCATATTATAAACAGACCGAACTCATCTTGTCTTCTCTTTTTATCTTTGGTTTCTGTGAGAAACAAATGCGTGGCAGCTTGCAGAAACTACCCATCGTAGGATTATTTCTATCAATGGTGAGTTCACCCGTGATGTGATTAATTATAATAGTAATTGCTATTATCTAATTCATATTGTAGTTTTTTGCAGGCGAGAGTTATAAAAATATGACCGCTTGCGTTACGTCAATCTTTCCTCAGTTAGCTCTAGGACAAATGTAGTCTACATTTTTGGGTGGTTTGGATGATTGCATTATGCTGTAGATACTTCTGTGAATGTCTGAACATTGCATCCAAAAATAAACTACTCACATTCTGGACATAACCTTGTAAGGACTGTGTTTGTGCAAAAGGTTTTTGAAAAAACAGTGTGGCAAGCTCAAATGCTGATTGTTGCGTAATTCGAAATTGTCCGTTCTAGATAAGTGTTCAAAAAAAGCGTTCGAAATAAGTGTTCTAATCACACCGGTTTGATCGTAGCTACAGGGACCACTGTAGAATAATCACACCTGTGTGTTGGTACATGTGAAAAGGTTAATATCACAAGGATTAAAAAGGATTCACCAGATTGTTGACTGAATCATGATGATGACTGCTAGCTAAGATTTTGAAAGTATGACGTTGACATGATCAGTCCAATCAAAGCTCCTGTGGATATGTGATTTGACAACATTTTATCAGTGGCCAATGAGCCTTATGGATGGGCATTTCTAATGTAACTCTATGGCGGCACCCAAGGGGCTTGAATTTTCTAGCTCTACCCTTAGACTTGGTGGTGACGTAGTGTCCGCATGAGTGACAGAACACTGAGGCAATCATGGCACAACTCTCCATATTTTCTGCTGGCTTGTCCCACAACCACAGAAAGCACTGAGCTAGGCTGAAACACCTGCATTTTGGATCTACCTTACTCAAGAAAATGAAAAAGAGACCATGTTTGTATGCAGCTTTATTAACTCAGTGATTTATTTATATTTTAACATTGTTTGCAAACTGATATGTAACATTTATTATTGCAAAAATATAATGCATTTAAAATAAAATCTAAACATGTGGGGCTCAAAACAGGTCAGACTCTGCCACTGAATGTGCTGTATAAATAAAGCTTGATTTGATTTGGCAGTCTGCTTCCTGGCGTCTTTCTGGACCTTCTTCATTCATTTAAACAGTCATCTAATTATCCCTTTTTCATCTTTTGTTCATCCTCCACTGAAAACAGGCGCCACTGACTCTCTGCTAATTACATGCTGTCTCTCCCTTCAACAGAATTAATTGAGATGGAGAAATGGTTAAAGAGGGAAAAGAGGAGAATGAGGGGCACATGTTTATCTGTGCATGGTGATCCTAGAGGCACATGTTTATCTGTGCATGGTGATCCTAGAGGGACATGTTTATCTGTGCATGGTGTTCCCAGAGGGACATGTTTATCTGTGCATGGTGTTCCCAGATGGACATGTTTATCTGTGCATGGTGTTCCCAGATGGACATGTTTATCTGTGCATGGTGATCCTAGAGGGACATGTTTATCTGTGCATGGTGTTCCTAGAGGGACATGTTTATCTGTGCATGGTGTTCCCAGATGGACATGTTTATATGTGCATGGTGTTCCCAGAGGGACATGTTTATCTGTGCATGGTGTTCCCAGAGGGACATGTTTATCTGTGCATGGTGTTCCTAGAGGGACATGTTTATCTGTGCATGGTGTTCCCAGATGGACATGTTTATCTGTGCATGGTGATCCTAGAGGGACATGTTTATCTGTGCATGGTGTTCCCAGAGGGACATGTTTATCTGTGCATGGTGATCCTAGAGGGACATGTTTATCTGTGCATGGTGATCCTAGAGGGACATGTTTATCTGTGCATGGTGTTCCTAGAGGGACATGTTTATCTGTGCATGGTGTTCCCAGATGGACATGTTTATCTGTGCATGGTGTTCCCAGAGGGACATGTTTATCTGTGCATGGTGTTCCCAGAGGGACATGTTTATCTGTGCATGGAGTTCCTAGAGGGACATGTTTCTGTGCATGGTGTTCCCTGAGGGACATGTTTATCTGTGCATGGTGTTCCCAGATGGACATGTTTATCTGTGCATGGTGTTCCCAGAGGGACATGTTTATCTGTGCATGGTGTTCCCAGAGGGACATGTTTATCTGTGCATGGTGTTCCCAGGTGGACATGTTTATCTGTGCATGGTGTTCCCAGGTGGACATGTTTATCTGTGCATGGTGTTCCTAGAGGGACATGTTTATCTGTGCATGGTGATCCTAGAGGGACATGTGGAGCCTGCAGCTTTGAGATCTAATAACCACAGGAAACGCCACAAAGCCTTTCTCTCAGTGAGTGCTGTTGCCATGGCTACCATAACACACACACACACACACACACACACACACACACACATACACACACAGCGCAGGTTAATGGGTGGAGAGGTCAGCAATCACAGAATGACCATTGAATCCACTCAGAACACTCTCGATGTTTACCAAACTAAGAGAAATAGATTTAATCTGCCAAATGGAAAGACTGGGAGTGAATGGTATGTTTAGATTTCAGTCAATATGTCCTTCATCGGGCGTGCATTAGTCAACTAGGGCCAGCACAATATGTGGTCAATTCTACTGACTCCATCATAACAACAACATTGCTATAATAAATTCAAGAAAGACATCAGAGTTATTTGAGTTGGTTAGTAAAAAAACGATTTAACACTTTGCATCTTAGAAATTGTACCCACAAAATGTACAGTGGCAAGAAAATGTATGTGAACCCTTTGGAATTACCTGGATTTCTGCATAAATTGGTCATCAAATTTGATCTGATCTTCATCTAAGTCACAACATTAGACAAACACAGTGTGCTTAAACTAATAACACACAAACTATTGTATTTTTCTTGTCTATATTGAATACATCATTTAAACATTCACAGTGTAGGTTCGAAAAAGTATGTGAACCCCTAGGCTAATGACTTAGGCTAATGACTCCAAAAGCTAATTGGTGTCAGGAGTCAACTAACCTGGAGTCCAATCAATGAGATCAGATTGGAGATGTTGGTTAGAGCTGCCTTGCCCTATAAAAAACACACATTTTGAGTTTGCTATTCACAAGAAGCATTACCTGATGTTAACCATGCCTCGAACAAAAGAGATCTCAGAAGACTAAGATTTGTTGACATGCATAAAGCTGGAAAGGCTTACAAAAGTATCTCTAAAATCCCTGATGTTCATCAGTCCACGGTAAGACAAATTGTCTATAAATGGAGAAAGTTCAGCACTGTTGCTACTCTCCCTAGAAGTGGCCATCCTGCAAATATGACTGCAAGAACACAGTGCAGAGTGCTCAATGCGCAGAATGCTCAATAAGAATCCTAGAATGTCAGCTAAAGACTTACAGAAATCTCTGGAATATGCTAACATCTCTGATGAGTCTAGAATACCTAACACACTAAACAAGAAGGGTGTTCGTGGGAGGACACCATGGAAGAAGCCACTGCTGAAGTTTGCAAAAGTGCACCTGGATGTTCCACAGCGCTACTGGCAAAATATTTTGTGTATAGATGAAACTACATTTGAGTTGTTTGGAAGGAACACACAACACTGTGTGGAGAGAAAAAAAGGCACAGCACACCAACATCAAAACCTCCTCCTAACTGTAAAGTATGGTGGAGAGAGCATCATGGTTTGGGGATGCTTTGCTGCCTCAGGGCCTGGACAGCTTGCTATCATCAACGGAAAAATGAATTCACAAGTTTATCAAGACATTTTGCAGGAGAATGTTAGGCTGTCTGCCAATTGAAGCTAAACAGAAGTTGGGTGATGCAATAGGACAACGACCCAAAACACAGGCGTAAATCAACAACAGAAGAAAATACGCCTTCTGGAGGGTCCCAGTCAGAGTTGACCTCAACCCGATTGAGATGCTGTGGCATGACCTCGAGAGCAGTTCACACCAGACAGCCCAAGAATATTCCTGAACTGAAACAGTTTTGTAAAGAGGAATGATCCAAAATTCCTCCTGACCGTTGTGCAGGTCTGATCCGCAACTACAGAAAACGTTTGGTTGAGGTTATTTTTGCAAAAGGAGGATCAACCAGTTTTTAAATCCAAGGGTTCACATACTTTTTCCACCCTGCATTGTGAATGTTTACACTGTGTGTTCAATAAAGACATCAAAACAATAATTGTTTGTGTCATTAGTCTTAGCAGACTGTTTGCCTATTGTTGTGACCTAGATGAAGATCAGCTCACATTTTATGACCAATTTGTGCAGAAATCCAGATATTTACAAAGGGTTCACATACTTTTTCTTGCCACTATATTGTAAATAATTTACACATTGGACTCCAGTGGGTATCAGGTGACAGCTTTAAATTGGGATGTGAAAACCACTGCTGTTGCTCTTCCTTTCTAAGGTTTCATATGGATCTGTTTGTCACTCATAAATTGATCCAAATATGACGTTCAATGTGAATAAAAGATAGTAAAAGGGCTCAAGGAATTTGGATCAATGACCGCTGCGCCACCTTCCTGTTCAAGTGAGCACAGCACAAGGTGAGTCCAAAAATGTATTGTATGCTGCTGTATAAATGATGTAATTTGCCAGAGAGAAATGTATACTGTAGCTAAGAAAGTAATACTAAGTGTGGTGTGTTGTTAGTAGGCTTCCTGTTAGTAGGCCATGTGCCTATTTAACCTATAGCCTGTTTTAGAGAAATGTAATCATTGAATACTGTAAGAGCTTTCATTGTCTGCTTATATTCCCCCCCCAGTTCTGACTTGGTGTACAGGGAGAATACTGTCACTGTACATTTCAAATGTGCTTAACAAATAGTTATATTGCCTATGTCCGTCCTAGCTCGCTCATGAATATCTTAATCAAAATTATGGATTGTTCCCTTATGCCATAGTTTGTACATCTCAATTGTCAGTAGAAACCACATTTGTTTAACCAAGTCAGCCATATCAGCTATGTTTAAAAGAAAATGCATAAATGAGGCTGAATGAACTGTTTCACTGCAAGTCAAGGCTCTGCTGATAGCCAAGTGGTCAGTGGTAAGGATTCACTCCATGGTGCTGAAAAGAAAGCTCTGCTGTTGGGGCAGCTTTATATAGGCCCTAACAGTTTGTGGGCAACGTGTTTCACCGTTATAGTGCAATTAATGTATTGTTTAATGTTGTATTGTGTACTGGCTTTGCTGGCATGCATCAAAAAAATTCTGCTAGATGAGCCAGCTGCAAAGTCAAACAAAAGTGCTTTTTGGTCTTAATTTAAGGTTCAGGTTAGGCATTAGGGTTAGCAGTGCAGTTAGGGTTAAAATCAGATTTTATGACGGTCTGTGCCAGTGCCTCTTAAGGGGAAAGTAATCAGATTATGTTACAAAGTTTGGCTAATCCAAAAGATACATTACTGATTACAATTTTGGACAGGTAACTACTAACTAACGGATTACATTTAGAAAGGAAATCCCCAACCCTGGCCCCCTGGTACTCAACCCAGCACCTTAGAGTCTGCTGCCCTATGTACAGTCTGTCACATCCTGATCTGGTTCACCTGTCCTTATGATTGTCTCCACCCCCTCCAGGTGTCGCTTATTATCCCTGGTGTATTTATTCATGTTTTCTGCCTCGCTCTGCCAATTTGTCTTGTTTGCCAAGTCAATCAGCTGTTTCCTTGCTCCTATTTTTCCTAGTCTCTGTTTGTTCCTAATCCTCCTGGTTTTGACCCTTGCCTGTTTTAACTCTGAACTAGCCTGCCTATCCCCTTGTACTGTTTTGGACTTGGATCTGGTTTCTGACCCCTGCCTGGCCTGACCTCGAGATTGCCTGGTACTGTTTGGACTCTGACTTGGTTATGAACTCTCGCCTGTCCCCGACCTGCCTTTGCCTACTCCCTTTGTTATAATAAATATCGGCGCTCAACCATCTGCCTCCTGTGTCTGTATTTTGGGTCTCGCCTTGTGCTCTTATATAGTCATTGAACACTGGTCACTTTAATAATGTTTACATATGGTGTCACCCACTTCATATGTGTTTTTTTATATACTCCATTCTAGTCAAGGCTAAATTTACATAGCAGCTGCTGTACACACATTTTCTATTAATGTAGCCTACTGTCCATACTGTCTAAATATCCTACCATATACAGTACCAGTCAAAGGTTTGGGCACCTGCACGTTCAAGGGTTTTTCTTTATTTGTACTATTTTCTGCATTGTAGAATAATAGTGAAGACATCAAAACTATGAAATGACACATGGAATCATGTAGTAACCAAAAAAGTGTTAAACAAATCAAAATATATTTTAGATTCTTCAAAGTAGCCTCCCTTTGCCTTGATGACAGCTTTGCACAGCTTCACCTGGAATGCTTTTATAACAGTCTTGAAGGAGTTCCCACATATGCTGAGCACTTGTTGGCTGCTTTTCTTTCACTCTGCAGTCCAACTCATCCCAAACCATTGTGATTGTGGAGGCCAGGTCATCTGATGCAGCACTCCATCACTCTACTTCTTGGTCAGCCTGGAGGTGTGTTGGGTCATTGTCCTGTTGAAAAACAAGTGATAGTCTCACTAAGTGCCAAACAGATGGGATGGCGTCTCACTGCAGAATGCTGTGATAGCCATGCTGTTTAAGTGTGCCTTGAATTCTAAATAAATCACTGACAGTGTCACTAGAAAAGCATTCCACACCATCACACCACCACCTCCATGCTTCACGGTGGGAACTACACACGCAGAGATCATCCGTTCACCTACTCTGCTTCTTACAAAGAGACGGCGGCTGGAACCAAAAATCTCAAATTTGGACTCATTAGACCAAAGGACAGATGTCCACCAGTCTAATGTCCATTGCTTGTATTTCTTGTCTCAAGAAAGTCTCTTCTTCTTGTTGGTGTCATTTAGAAGTGGTTTCTTTGCAGCAATTAGACCATAAAGGCCTGATTCACGCAGTCTCCTCTGAACAACTGATGTTGAGATGTGTCCGTTACTTGAACTCTGTGAAGCATTTTGGGCTGCAATCTGAGGTGCAGTTTGGATAATGAACTTATCCTCTACAGCAGAGGTAACTCTGGGTCTTCCTTTCCTGTGGCGGTCCTCATGAGAGACAGTTTCATCATAGCGCTTGATGGTTTTTGTGACTGCACTTGAAGAAATGTAAAAAGTTCATGATATTTTCTGGTTTGACTGACCTTCATGTTTTAAAGTAATGATGGATGGTCGTTTCTCTTTGCTTATTTGTAAATCTTCTGTATACCACCCCTACCACAACTGATTGTCTCAAACGCATTAAGAAGGAAATATATTTTTAACAAGGCACACCTGTTAATTGAAACGCATTCTAGGTGACTACCTCATGAAGCTGGTTGAGAGAATGCCAAGAGTGTGCAAAGCTGTCATCAAGACAAAGGGTGGCTACTTTAAAGAATCTGAAATATAAAATATAATTTGATTTGTATAACACTTTTCTGGTTACTATATCATTCCATAGGTGTTATTTCATAGTTTTGATGTCTTAACTATTATTCTACAATGTGGAAAAAAGTAAAAAATAAAAACCCTGGTACTGTACATATTTATATTCCGGACTCTGACATTGCTCTTTCTGATATTTCTTAATTTATTTATATTTTGGGGATTTGTGTGTATTATTTTGCATTGTTAGGTATTACTGCATTGTTGGAGTTAGAAACAAGCATTTCGTTGCACCTGTGATAACATCTGCAAAATATATGTAAGCAACCACTAACATTTGAAATTGTTATTCGATTGTGTGTGTGTGTGTGTGTGTGTGTGTGTGTGTGTGTGTGTGTGTGTGTGTGTGTGTGTGTGTGTGTGTGTGTGTGTGTGTGTGTGTGTGTGTGTGTGTGTGTGTGTGTGTGTGAAATACAAATACTGCCACATCCTAGATTTTCACCCCTGTCAAATCCAAAAACCCAGTACTATGCCACCAAACCTTTCACACGGTCATTATGTAAATGTAGAGTGTGTAGGGTGTTTTTGGATTCGATTAGTTGACTTGATGGGTCATGGACCCACGTCACCTAACATTGGAAACTTTAAGACAAAGGCCACTCTGGAACGTCCAAACAATGACACGAGGGGAGCGTTGAACATTTCCATTGGACACTCAGGAAGCCCTTTTATTCATTGGCCTGCCAACCTCATCCACGCTTCGTTTTTCCCACCGCGAGCTTCTGGCCGACGCGGCTTTTGTTGGCATCACAGCAGAACTCGAGCAGATGGTGAGGTGGACCAGTTGAGCACCAGTGACAAGGACTACCACACGCACAATCGCGCGTTTGAAATCAGCTGACTAGCCTTGCTGCGCTGGTCAGCGCCAGGTGATCCCTGCATGTTGAGTTGGAGGAGAGCAAGAGAATCGCGAGCTCAAGGCAGGCTCTTTGTGCGGGTTACCAGAGGTTTTTAGTGTTCTACAGTCAGCAGCGGCAGAAGCACAGAGGACAGAAAAAACGGCTCCTGGAGAGAATAAAACGTGTCCTCTCTGAATATAGACGTCGCTTTGTAAGTTAAATGTTATATTATTTATTTTCCATAGATATATCAGGCTTAATATTATCTTTCAAGACATAGCGCTCAAATTTCCTATTTTTTCCTGGAGCATCGGAGTCTGTGTGTGTGGAGAGGCATTCCGCTGGATGCTAAAACGCTAAGGTGAGACCAATAACGTTAACTCATTTTCATTTATAATATGCTCCAATTTAAATATTCAGAAACAAGTCAATTATTAAGAATTGCGTTCTTAGCTTTTGAATATAAACAGATATAAACTTAATTGGCTGAGATAGACCATTTGGGGTGGTGGCAGCACAATTGGTATATATTTTAAATAAAATGTGTAGTTTAAGCTATTTATTTAGCTGTTTATTTAACTCAACAGAACCGTTGCCGTACATATTTCTATTTTTGAAGCTGGATAATGTTAATTTCGTTGCTCAAAGAGTAGGGTAGCTACAGCATCCGTGCAACCATTGGATTTGCAAGGGCACTGTGTCCCGCATTCAGTAGCCTACATGTGGCGAATAATACGGAGGCTGTAGTCTGATATACAGTATGTGTGCCTATAATTCATTTCTATCGATTGAGAATGCGAATTCATATGGATTTTATCTGAGAGGGATGACACACTGACAAATGTGCACTCACACAGTAGCTGCAATATACCCAAAAAATCGCTTTATAAACAACAGCAAAAAACCAAAAAACATTTGCCATGATATCACCCATATTCCTGACACACTGTAATTTGGACCAAAGAGTGTCATTCTAGAATTAGTGTGTTATTTCTAAATGATTCCAAGTAAGCTGCACCTGTCCTGAAATGATCTCACTGTTGTGAAGTGAAAGGAGCACTGCATTCCTTTGTGTGTCCCAGATGTGTTTTTATTCCCCCATTCTGTCATCCTCATGTGCTTGAGGATGAGTCTACAATGTAACAATCCCAAACTGCAACATCAACACATGACATTTGCACAGGGAGAGCAGCTAAAACAGCTGACTGACAGCTAAGGTCTCTAGTGCCCCATCATATTCAATTGTCTTGGTAAGGGAATGATGTTGAACAGATGTCTCGACTGCTCTGTGGAGGAATTCGACAAGAAGTCTTAGGAGGAAAACAAAAAGACAATGGGTTGTTCAAGATAAGTTGGGGGTGAGAGCTGGTAGGGGCGGTGACTCTACATTGTTTTGGGTCACCTTTGTAAAAGTTGGCTCCTCATCCTTGTCGGCTTTGTTGTTGCAGCTGTTGCGCGACAGTGGCACCTGTTACTGCGCTCTCGGAAGCTGAAGCCACAGATCCAAGATGTTTTGAGTGTCTCATTCAATCAAACCTACACAAGTCAATTCTTGGTAATGTGGAGGATTTGTTTGAGCACTGGCTCATACTTGGTTTGAACTTGAGTCATAATGTTTGTGTAGTGTTTTCGTGATGAATAGTCCTACAGAGGCAATCAACATAAAAGTTTAGCAGGGTTTTGTGTTTCAGTTGTTAAGGCTTTTTGTTTTCAAGGAATTGCATTTTCTGTAATTTGATCAAATTTAGCCTGATATGGAAATGTGCAAAGTTCACTGGCCGAGACACAGTTGATTTAAATAATCCTGTTATTCACTGCTGTGCTCTTTGGGCTTGCCAACTAAACCGGAGCCTTGTCTTGGGAAAACTCTACAAACGCAGACATATATGGATGTACTCTAGCCAGAGTAGTGAGGGAGGAGGGGGGAAGAGGTTAGGTACAGTGGGGCAAAAAAGTATTTAGTCAGCCACCAATTGTGCAAGTTCTCCCACTTAAAAAGATGAGAGGCCGGTAATTTTCATCATAGGTAGTACACTTCAACTATGACAGATAAAATGAGAAAAAAAATCCAGAAAATCACATTGTAGGATTTTTTATGAATTTATTGCAAATTATGGTGGAAAATAAGCAGCTTGGTTTGAATAAATCAACAGTGGGTGCAATTATTAGGAAATGGAAGACATACAAGACCACTGATAATCTCCCTCGATCTGGGGCTCCACGCAAGATCTCACCGGTGAGCAAAAATCCCAGAACCACACGGGGGAACCTAGTGAATGACCTGCAGAGAGCTGGGACCAAAGTAACAAAGCCTACCATCAGTAACACACTACGCCGCCAGGGACTCAAATCCTGCAGTGCCAGACGTGTCCCCCTGCTTAAGCCAGTACATGTCCAGGCCCGTCTGAAGTTTGCTAGAGAGCATTTGGATGATCCAGAAGAAGATTGGGAGAATGTCATATGGTCAGATAAAACCAAAATATAACTTTTTGGTAAAAACTCAACTCGTCGTGTTTGGAGGACAAAGAAAGAGTTGCATCCAAAGAACACCATACCTACTGTGAAGCATGGGGGTGGAAACATCATGCTTTGGGTCTGTTTTTCTGCAAAGGGACCAGGACGACTGATCCGTGTAAAGGAAAGAATGAATGGGGCCATGTATCGTGAGATTTTGAGTGAAAACCTCCTTCCATCAGCAAGGGCATTGAAGATGAAACGTGGCTGGGTCTTTCAGCATGACAATGATCCCAAACACACCGCCCGGGCAACGAAGGAGTGGCTTCGTAAGAAGCATTTCAAGGTCCTGGAGTGGCCTAGCCAGTCTCCAGATCTCAACCCCATAGAAAATCATTGGAGGGAGTTGAAAGTCTGTGTTGCCCAGCAACAGCCCCAAAACATCACTGCTCTAGAGGAGATCTGCATGGAGTAATGGGCCAAAATACCAGCAACAGTGTGTGAAACCCTTGTGAAGACTTGAAGACTTACAGAAAACGTTTGACCTCTGTCATTGCCAACAAAGGGTATATAACAAAGTATTGAGAAACTTTTGTTATTGACCATATACTTATTTTCCACCATAATTTGCCAATAAATTCATTAAAAAATCCTACAACGTGATTTTCTGGATTTTTTTTCTCATTTTGTCTGTCATAGTTGAAGTGTCCCTATGATGAACATTTGAAAATTACAGGCCTCTCATCTTTTTAAGTGGGAGAACTTGCACAATTGGTGCCCGACTAAGTACTTTTTTGCCCCACTGTATAACCCGCTTTAGGAAGGCATGGCACAGGCAGTGAGTTCCCCCATCCCAACCCCCACACACAAAGCAGTGTCCTCTGCCAGCAGTTCAGGAGTCATGAGAACCAGCCAACACAAAGATGTGTTTAACACGGTGTGTGTGTGTGTGTGTGCGTGCACACGCATGTGTGTGTTCACAAGTCGCCAAGATCCATTAAGAGAGCCTGGGACTGACTGCACTGTGCGCTCCAGTTTTGGAGGTCAGTGGGGTGTTTGAAGGGGGACGGCTGTTGGGGACTTGGGTGCTCCAGCTCGACCCTCTCCCATTGTGGCTGAGGGGTGAGGGAAACACATCCCCCATTGTGAGGTTTTTGTAAAGACATTTCTGATTGAGGTAGCTGTGTGTCTAACTCTACCCATCTAATTTCTGGGTAGGGAATGAATGAATGGGCATTATTCTGAGAGCTGTTTATGCTTTGTCCCACGTGGGGCATCCCTTGAGTTATTGGACTTGAGTCTCTATATTGCTGCAGTGTTAAAAGACTTTGCCAAAGTGTGTGTGTGCATGTGTGTGAGAGAGAGAAATAGTTCATGTCAGCACCATCTCTGTTCCGTTAGGAATTGGCTTCAGCTACTGAAACATACAAGATTGTCCTCTCCCGCTTCTTCTTCTCTGGCTGAACAGAAACATTTCCCCCTCCTCTGCTCAGCTCCACGCCTCTGTTCTGCCTCTAGCACCAAAGCCCTGTGTGATGTGGAGCGAGACGCCTGCATACTAATGGAGCCCGAACATGTTGCCTCTTAAGCAGGTTAAAGTAGCCTAAACAGAGTGCCTCTCAGGCAGGCCGACGCAGCAGGAACAGAGTGCCTCTCAAACAGGCCAATGCAGCAGGAACAGAGTGCCTCTCAAACAGGCCAATGCAGCAGGAACAGAGTGCCTCTCAAACAGGCCAATGCAGCAGGAACAGAGTGCCTCTCAAACAGGCCAATGCAGCAGGAACAGAGTGCCTCTCAAACAGGCCAAAGCAGCCAAAACAGGGTGCCTCAAGCAGGTCAAAGCAGCAGGATCAGAGTGCCTCTCAGGCAGGCCAGTGCAGCAAGGACATGGCGTGCCCATCAGGTACACACATGACTGGGAGGCCGGCGGTCAGCAGCACATGGTGGGGCTGGGGGCTCCAGTATGGAACTGTAATTTAGAAGCATTGCGTCTAGACTAATAATAGTGATGGAATGTTAGGTTTGGCTGTGGTTGCTGTATTGTGATATACTGTGATGCAGCGGTAATAGATGTTGTTTGGGAAAGATGCATGCTGTTGTGCATTCGTAGCTCTAGTCAGTAGACTCTACTAGGCAACAGCAGTCTCTTTTTTGCTTGTTTTGGCAGCTGTAGACTGATCACAGCTGCGCTATAGTGGAGCCATTGTCTGCTGGTATAGCAATTATCAGCCTTTTCGTTTGACGGTGTCAGTTGTTTAATCTGGTCATATGGATGGTTGTGGTCTCGTGCTAGCGGTGGTTCTTGTCGCTCTACGGTGGCCTAATGGCACACACAGCTGTCTCCTCATTTGGGTATGAAGCAGACATGCCGGTGGCATAGCCGGTCACCATGGTGACGGCAAGATTATGAGGGAGCCTGTAGTGGTAGTGCGGCTGCTGTTTGAGAAACACTGCTCACATTTTACGCCCAAAGAAAAGGGATAAATGAATGTGGAGATATTCTTCCCTGTAAAAGGTGCCATCATGTTGTCATTAGACCCAGTTTCCTCTTGGCAGAAGCATCCAGTGGCACTTGGTTAGAGCATCTGGAAAGCGAGGGGTTAAGTCACTGAGCAAAATGGATACCGAAGACAGACACTCATTCATACTCCAATGGAAAAAAGCTACTTGGCCATTTGTTTTTTATTCATGTGGTTGCCTTTGTGTACTTTGGTGTCCCGATTTGAAAATTGAGAAGGTTTTAGCTATTGAAGTCTTTGTAGAACAGTGAGTGCTTACGTTGGCAGAGTGGACTCAGCCCAAGGAAACCTAATGCTGTTAGGAAAAGCTCAGCAGGACAGGAAACAGAGCATTCATGAACCTCCGTTCAGACATCCAAACAGGGTGTCTCTCAGTTTCCTCTCCAAAATCAGTGCGCTCTATGTGGCCACAGACAGAGAGCCCTACTGCTTCATTAGTCCCTGTGCTACCTGGGAACATAGAGTAATGCATGTATTTATGAGGCTTTGGCATTAAAAGACAGGGCTAATCATATCTCTAAATTACATCTTGCTCTACTTGCATGTGTTATCCTTTGAACCCCAGGGCTGTTTTTATCAAAGGGCAGGCACTAAGCTGGGTGAACATTCACCACTCTGTGTGTGTGTGTGTTTTTTGGTGTGCATGAGTGTCTGGGTGCCTGAGTGTGTGTATGCTTTTCTATACTGTGCGTGTGCATGCATGCTTGTGTGTTTTAAGAAACTCAAGCACATAAAGGATGTGACAGAATGAAGAGGTAGGTAGCCCAGCGTTTCATAGGGTTGGGCCAGGAACCAAAAGTTCTCTGGTTCAATCCCTGAGCCAACTAGGTGAAGACATCTGTTGATGTGCCCTTGAGCAAATCAAGGGCACAACACTGAATCTCTGTGTATCTGAGTTAAGCAGTTTGGCCTCTTCAGACAAGTGTTGCACCTGATTAGGGGTCACAAGCCAGGAAGCCCAAAACAATGCTTATTATGTCTGCTCCTGAGGCATTGTTATGTACATCCTGTAGATGAGTATAAACAGGATATACTGTATGTAGTATATGATGTTATTGCAGACTATAGCCTTAAGCCCCCATAACTGTTCTACTCTTTAAGCAGTTTGGTCACTTTCACAGGAACAGAAACATCAGTCTATTGGTTACTTGAGATTCACTCAAACCAGGGGGAGTAGAAAATATATATTTTTCCCCATTCACTTTATAGCGGGTAAGGCTACGACAGACGACGCTTTTGGAATGACTGAAGGATTGCCATCAGGATATGGATAGTTTGTAGGATTTGCAGCAATAATGTTTTTTCCATTCAGGATTAAACAGCTTTTAGCCACCATATCTATCAACAGCAGTGCTAATAGGAAGGGGCCCTGTGTAAGTCAACCGTGCCTGGTGCTGCTGTGTCAGTGAGAGGATGAAATAGCAACATCTGTTTCCCTTCATTCAGACCAGTCTGTGGGCTGAGGGAAATGTCATTTTGTGTAGTGTGACAACATTCATTACACTCATCACTGACAGTCAGAGTGTTCTGTTTTCAGGCCTTCGGGCCACGATGGACAGCCTGGTAGTCTCTCTGGGCTTTGATGCTGAGGGAGGACACCTCTGGCCTTGTTTGTTCACAATTTCCATTGGAGGTGTCCCCTGTCATAATCGTTTTCCCCCATCTCACACACACACACACATGTGAGCACATGCACACACGCGCATGTACACACACACACACACACACACACACACACACACACACACACATGTGCGCACGCACACACACTGAGGTAGCGGTCGGTCAAACCGGATACGAGCCCCCACAGAGCTGTCAGCACCCCAGGAGCCTGGTGCCAGGTGTGATTTTTATAGCCTCAGTGTGAAAACAGCGATTACCTCGCCTGTCTCCTCCGATTTTGGAGAAGGGGAGAAGGGGGGGGGGGGGAGAGAGAGAGAGAGAGAGAATGACCTGATAGATGGCTGGATATAAAGATAGTGCATAGCCAGACAGATTGATAGATAGGCAGGTTGATGGATAGAGAGGGAGAGATGACAGTCAGATCTCTTATTGTCCATTCCCAGGCCCTGAGCCCTGAGAAGAGGAATAGGAGGAAATATACAGCCTTGATGTTACAGTTCAGTCACAGTGTACAAATCACTGAGATGGCGCTCTGATTGGCCGGGGCATTGCAGAGAGGATGCCATTAGTATTGGATACTATATATATCATCATGGCTATTAGAACAATATCTCAGAGGTAGGGGATTTTCTTACAATAACAGACATACCAACCGGATACTCACATTATATTGTATCCAGTACCTAGTCAGTATGGGAGCAACTAAGTTAACTAATTGAGAAGTTGTAATGGCAGATAGGCTTTTGATCAAACATTGGTTCATGATTAAAATATGCAGACATGAAACACAGTGACTGACATGCTGTTTTTTTTCTGCATAACTAAGTATTTTTAGAGACACTATAAATACCACACCTGCAATATGAATCAAAGCCGAGTTTGTGTCAGTCACACATCCCCGTGTTCGGTGTTTCTGCCAGGCTTGCACTGAATGTCGATGAGAAATCACACATGAGGAAAAGGAGAAAAATCGAACTAAACCTGTTCTATGTTACTATTGTCTCTAAAGTAGAAATCCAGAAACATGGTGGTCAGGTTTTGATGTGAAACTAAACACATCCCCACGTACACGTCTCTGTCTTCAGGCTGCACGGAGTGTGTTTATGGGGATAAATGTGGTGTGTTATTAGTATCTGACTGGAGGTGCAGGAATGGTGGTGTTTATTGTCAGTGTGAGAGTGGCAGGGCCTGCCGTACACCCTCACTGGGACACTTATGGAAGGCTGATTCCATTCCTCCAGGTTGAAGACAAATTGCCGTCCTCAGCTGTAGTGTGTATATATACACACACACCCACTGGAATCCTGCCTGAACAGATACAAAGTGTTTCACTTCGCCTAAAATGCTGAGATTTAATCATCCTTTTCTCTAGTATTGAAAACGAATTGGCCTGGATGGAGATACATTTTCTCACAAAAAAAACTAATCTTTGATTTGCTGAGATGGATTGGAGTCACTGGGCCCCGTGCTCATCACTGTCCTCATCACTGTCCTATCTGTTTATGATAATGCAATGTTATTTTCCTCCTGTCACTGATTTGAATATCTCCAGGCAGGGCAGAGGAAAGGCATAGTCATTGATTATATGCAGATCATACATGGTAGTTCACCATCATACATCATACCTGTTTAGAGAACACTACACTCTTGGCACAGAGGATATCACCGCTACAGTGGAAATATCACTGACAGCACCAAACTGATATAGAAAAAACATATTTTCCCCTGACAGGCCTTATAGATCCAGTATTGGCAGTTTAAACGGAGAGGAAGAATAAACTGCTGTGTTGGATTTCCATAATTGGGGCTCATAAATGTGTTGGGGAAAGGGGAGGATGCTGCGGTGCCAGGGACCCATCAGAAATCGATGTGAGGAGCTATCCCAGCGGCGGTAGAGGCTCCTGAATGTTACCTGTCCTCTGGAGCTAGACCCACCAGCCCTGTCCATTCTCCCACATCCACATCCAACCCCACCCTGGCCCCAGCCTTGCCCTTCCCATTCCCCACATCCACCCCCCACCCTGGCCCCAGCCCTACCCTGCCTATTCCCCCATATCCACCCTGGCCCCTGCCCTGGCCCCAGCCCTACCCTGCCTATTCCCGCATATCCACTCTGGCCCCTGCCCTGCCCCCACCCTGGCCCCAGCCCTACCCAGTCTATTCCCCCATATCCACCCTGGCCCCTGCCCTGCCCCCACCCTGGCCCCAGCCTCACCCTGCCTATTCCCCCATATCCACCCTGGCCCCTGCCCTGCAACCCAACGCCCGGAGCTGACACCGTCCCAGCACAGAGGCTACAGGCCTCTAATTGATTTCTTCAGGCTCATTAAAAGACTCATTTCTACCCGCCTGTGTTGCCACTGCTTTCCAGAGACGTGTCTCATAATCAAGAGCTACCATTAACGATAATGCACAGAGTCGAGCTGAGCGCTTTGCTTTTTCTGCCCGCCCTGGTAGATTAGGTGTGTTGTGTAATGTGCTCATAGTCAGAGCAGAGAACTCTGGCTGGCTGCTACCACACCAAAAGTATCTCTCTGTCACTGTGCCAGTAGCATACGCAGATAATCCCCTGGGAGAGAGAAACGTGGGTAATCTCTGAAGAGACAGAACACAGAATACATTAGAGTAGCTGAGTTCATATCCACAATAGACTTCAGATAGGGACAAATATACATATCAAATATGCATCAAACATTTAGCCTACCAATCTCTACTAATATACATTGTCATATACCAGCATTCCATGGTAACAGAGTGACACGGAGACTCAGATTTTTAAACAAACCATACAACTACATGCACAAGGGCTACTTTTTAACAATTTCCACTGAAACTTTTACAGAAACAAATTTACTTGAAGATCAATACAGATGCAAAGTTTGGTAACAGAATGACAGTTTGTGCTATTGGTGCCGTCATTCTGTTACCAAACTTTGCATCTGCACTGTTCTTCAAGTACATTTTCAGTGGAAATTGTTAAAAGTAGTCCTTGTGTATATATAGTTGTACAGTTTCACTTTACAATCATTTGTTTTTGCGACATACATTTTAAAGTGAAAAATCAGTCTGTGTCACTCCGTTACCGTGGAATTGCCCATAGCTTAGAATTCTGGACCATAATCTTATATATTACCTGAACAAAGGACAACACTTCTGCATACACAAATATAGTGAGCCATATGCAAACTATGTGTACTCAGATGTTATAGGCTTGTTGTTGGATGCAATACATTGGGAGTTACATTATGGTTTACAACCTACTCGTGTGTTTAACCTTCACTCACCCAGCTGTTAAAACAGCAGGAATAGATGTTAAAACAGCAGCAATAGATGTTAAAACAGCAGGACTGTCTGTCTCAGTTAATGTATATAAACATTTAGTATGATCCATATTTTATTTTAAAAGGAGAATTAGGACACAAATATGATCAATTATTTCACTAAAACCTTACATTTTTCCAGAGGCGACCTGCTACTAACAGGCCAGAGCAGTCTGACTGCTGGCATTGGGGTTGAGTGGTTTTGCCTGTACTACCAAGACACTGACTGATTCAATTAAACTTGAATGCTCAGAGTTTGCTTTTTTTCACCTGTTTTTTAATGAGCTGAGTAACAGCTCATTAAAGACAGAAATTAACCTCTGTACAATAGCACAGCAAAAAAATAATTTCACAGATTTATTCTGCCCTGTTAGGCATGTCAAATGAGTCCCCAAGAAGTCTGCAGACTGGTGCTGTGTAGGCTGGGTGCTGTCTCCACTCTAACCCTCTGCTGTGAAACTATAAAGGATGTCAGATCTCTGTCCAACCACAGAACCAGACCTTTAGCCAGACTGGAGTGCCAGGGGGGCAGAGTTTGAGCTTTTGGGAATTTTTATTGGTTCCATTATAACAGGCAAGGTCAAACAAACAGTTAAAGTATTCTAAATGATTTCAAATTGTATTTGAAGCCAGGTCAGCAGCTAACTACTGTAAATGTATTACTCTCTGTTTCACACACATGTTGTCTTGTCGATATGTAGCAGATATGGACTTGTAATTCATGCCCATATTTAGGTTAAAAGTCTTGTCAATATCAGCAATTTTTTTATGAAATGCAATTCACTGTCTGACAGGTTTTATGGCTTTTATTTCTCACCGGGAACTCTCAATCCCTCTCACACACCTTTCTCTCTCTAGCCCCGTTCTCTCTCTCCTTCTTCCTGTTTCTGTATCCCTCTCTATATCTCTTTCTTCTTTATCTAAATCACCATCTGTTTGTGGGATGATAATGGAACGATGTAATGCAGAGCTCTAATACCTGACCTGGTTTCTGTGTATTTCAGGCTTATTCTGCTGAATTCTGAAGTTAAGAGAGAAAAACACGTGAGTGGAGGAAGAGGATAACCCTGACCATCCCCTGGCCCCATTCTGAAACACACTCACACACATTCACCCGCACTGTGGACCGCAGCTCTACCAGCCACTACCAGCCTGTACAGAGAGGACACTGATGACCATTGGTTGTTGATGTCACATCCCACACCTACCCTCCAGGCCCTCCTCAGGAACCCGGCCTCTCCTCTAAGAGCAGTGTGACCAGACAGAGAGCAGACAGCATGACTCTAAGCCCCCTCCCTTGGCCCCCACTGGCATGGCTGTGTGTAGGGCTGCTGTTGCCCCTGCTGCCCCTGGTGCGGGGCGGGGAGTGCCCGCGGCTGTGCGTGTGTGAGGTGCGCCCCTGGTTCACCCCCCAGTCCACCTACAGGGAGGCGGCCACAGTGGACTGCAACGACCTGCGGCTGACACGCATCCCCTCCAACCTATCCTCTGACACCCAGGTGCTGCTGCTCCAGAGCAACTCCATCGCCCACACCAGCGGGGAGCTAGAAGCCCTGTTCAACCTGACGGAGCTGGACCTATCCCAGAATAACTTCAGCAGTGTGGAAGCCGTGGGCCTGGCCAACATGAACCAGCTCACCACCCTGCACCTGGAGGAGAACCAGATCAGCCAGCTGCCCGACCACTGCCTGCAGGACCTGAGCAACCTGCAGGAGCTCTACATCAACCACAACCAGATCAGCACCATTTCCCCAGGGGCCTTCTCTGGCCTGCGCAGCCTGCTGCGCCTCCACCTCAACTCCAACAGGCTCCGGGTCATTGACAGCCGCTGGTTCGAGGCCACGCCCAACCTGGAGATCCTGATGATCGGCGATAACCCCGTCATTGGTATCCTGGACATGAACTTCAAGCCCCTGGGGAGTCTGAGGAGCCTGGTTCTGGCCGGCATGGATCTCACCGACGTTCCCGGGAGTGCTCTGGTGGGTCTGGATAACCTGGAAAGCCTGTCCTTCTACGACAACAAGCTGGTCCGAGTTCCCCAGCTGGCCCTGCAGAAAGTGCAGAACCTGAAGTTCCTGGACCTGAACAAGAACCCGGTGCACAAGATCCAGGAGGGGGACTTCAGGAACATGTTGCATCTGAAGGAGCTTGGCATCAACAACATGGCTGAGCTGGTGTCCATCGACCGCTACGCCCTGGACAACCTGCCTGAGCTGACCAAGTTGGAGGGCACCAACAACCCCAAGTTGTCCTTTGTCCACCGGACGGCCTTCAGGGACGTGTCCTCATTGGAGAGCCTAATGCTCAACAACAACGCCCTCAATGCCATCTACCAACGCACCGTGGAGGCGCTGCCCAATCTGCGCGAGATCAGCCTGCACAGCAACCCGCTGCGCTGTGACTGCGTCATCCAGTGGATGAGCTCAAACAGGACCAGTGTGCGATTCATGGAGCCGCGGGCCATGCTGTGTAGCTCACCGCCTGAGCTCCGGGGCCAGCAGGTCAGGGAGGTGAGGCTACAGGACTCCCCAGAGCAGTGCCTGCCCCTCATCTCCCACAACACCTTCCCCAGCCACCTGAGCCTAGAGCTGGGCATGAGTGTCAGCTTGGACTGCCGGGCCATGGCTGAGCCCGAGCCAGAAATCTACTGGGTGTCTCCTATGGGGAGCAAGATCACGGTGGACATGGTGTCAGAGCGGTACCACCTGAGCAGTGAGGGCACCCTGCGGCTGTCCCAAGTCCAGGTGGAGGACTCAGGCCGCTACACCTGCGTGGCTCAGAACACAGAGGGGGCCGACACACGCGTCACCACCATCCGGGTCAACGGCACCCTGCTGGACAGTGTCGAGGTGATGAAGATCTACGTCAAGCAGACCGAGTCCCATTCCATTCTGGTCTCCTGGAAGATTAACTCCAACGTCATGACCTCCAACCTTAAGTGGGCCTCGGCCACCATGAAGATTGACAATCCCCACATTACCTACACTGCACGCGTGCCCGTCGACGTGCACGAGTACAACCTGACCCACCTGCAGCCGGGCACTGAGTATGAGGTGTGCCTCACCGTCTCCAACATCCACCTGCAGACCCACAAGTCGTGCGTCAATGTGACCACGCGCAGCAACACCTTCGCCCTGGACGTGTCGGACCAGAGGCCTAGCGCCGCCCTGCTAGTCGTCATGGCCACCATGCTGGCCTTCCTCAGCCTGGCTACGGTGGGGGTGTACGTTGCACGGCGCTGGAAGAGGAAGAACTACCACCACTCCCTGAAGAAGTACATGCAGAAGACCTCCTCCATCCCCCTCAATGAGCTCTATCCGCCCCTCATCAACCTGTGGGAGGTGGACAGTGAGAAGGACAAGGAGGGCGGGGCAGAGAGCAAGCCCTCCCCCGTGGACACCACACGCAGCTACTACATGTGTTGAGGGGGTCGCCCCTCCCCCAGCACACACAGACACACTTGCAATGTTGGGGGCAAAAATCAGATAGTTGCAAATGTTTTTATTTTTTAGCTTTGCTAATAAGTAGCAGAGTGATAAGGACAGGATTTGTATTAGTATAGCGTATCGCCTTTGTTTGACTCTATTTCTCTTTTATAGTTTGGACTATTCCAAGATGGCAGCTGTGTCTAGCTTCTAGGTTGTCTCAGTTGAGCTGTTTTATGGTGCGTTTTTGATAGCACAGCCTTTTGGCTTGTTGCCATGGACCCACTTTCTTAGTGCCGATAACGCAGCAACAGGGTCTACTAGTCTAGTTAAAGGTTCCTCTGGCAGTGTTGGTTGAGATCACATAGTTTTTTCTCTCTTTTTGTAAAACAGGTAATCTGTTGTGCACTGAAATGTAAAGGAGTTTGTATGGACTTCATTTAAAAGCTGACTAAGGGGATTAGACTTGTTATACTGTCTACTGAATAACGTTAGCGATTGTACGGTAATGTTGTATCAACTATCATTTGAAACTATTTTTTAATGGGGGAAAAAAGTAGAAATTAGTTTGCTGATAAATGTTCTGTAAAGCACGAGAAATGTGAATGTTTGATAACATGCAGTTACTAGGTACAGTAGTAGCTTTATTTACTCTGAATTATTTCTTTCTTATCTGCTAGAATCTGTCGCTGACCACTTACTTTTGTTGTGATTTCATCACACAAAATGTTGTATATGAGGAAGAAGTTGAAATAAATAACATTTTGATCTTTTTATATAAATATTGTCTCTCAATCAGTTGTTGTACATTTATTTCACCAGTTTGCTTAATTATAGTCCTTCAATCGCTATGAATCATATTGTAATGAGGCACCATGACCTTTTACCTCTGTTTGACCTCTGATCTCTTGGCTCTGGTTATTTTTCCATGCGGACCTGGTTCCACTTCACCTCCAATGTGCTGCAGCAGCCCATAAGCAGTATCTCAGCATGGAGCTCCACGGCTCAGACTCACACTGTGCGGCAGAGCCCACTCCTCGGAGTCTAATCAGCCATACAGAGAGCACAGATCCTGTCGGCTTAACCCCCCGCTGTCTGCTCTGTTCTGCATGTGTCTCTGTGTTTGTGTGTGCATGTGTGCACGCTATATCATAGTGGGAGAGAATAATAACTTTATTCCACCATATTACCAGCTCATCAATCAGTGCTTCAGGAATCAGTGAAGGAACTGGGGTAATATCGTACAACATGCCACCTTCACGCCACATGACACAGGGAAATATGGTTAACATGAGACAATAGATGGTGTATATACTGTTCCCTCCTGATCCGACCAAATCATTCCTCTCACAACGCTCACATTACAAACATGCTGAGAGAAACTGCTATGAATCTGCCAGGGGAGAGCGGTGCAGAGGAACAGGATCTCTGAGAGAATAGTAATATACCTGGGGAGAGGGGGTGAGGGGTCTGAAGATGGATATGACCAGATGGAGGGTAGCAGGAGGTTGTGGTGGGTTGCTGCTGAGTGCAGGGGATGCTGGTCCATGTTCACTCCAATGCTTCCCACAGTTGTGTCAAGTTGGCTGGATGCCCTTTGTTTGGGTGGTGGACCATTCTTGATACACGGGAAACTGTTGAGTGAAAAAAACAGCAGCGTTGCAGTTCTTGACACAAACCGGTGCCCATGGCACCTAATACCATACCCCGTTTGAAGGAACTTGAATATTTTGCCTTGCCCATTCACTCTCTGAATGGCACACATACACAATCCATGTCTCTTGAGTTGGATCGAGGTCAGCACCTCAGGAGTAAATGTCAGTTGGCTTTTCATAGCCGATCATTCAGAGTTAGAGACCGCAGGTGCGGTAGAGAGAGTGTCCAAAACAGCAAGTCTGGGACAGGTAGCACATTCGGTGAACAGGTCAGGGTTCCATAGCCGCAAGGAGAACAGTTGAAACTGGAGCAGCAGCACGACCAGGTGGACTGGGGACAGAAAGGGGTCATCAGACTAGGTAGTCCCGAGGCATGGTCCTAGGGCTCAGGTCCTCCGAGAGAAAGAAAAAGAGAGCGAGAATTAGAGAGAGCATACTTAAATTCACACAGGACACCGGATAAGACAGGATAAATACTCCAGATATAACAGACTGACCCTAGCCCCCCGACACATAAACTACTGCCGCATAAATACTGGAGGCTGAGACAAGAGGGGTTGGGAGACACTGTGGCCAGGTCCGACGATACCCCCGGACAGGGCCAAACAGGCAGGATATAACCCCACCCACTTTGCCAATGCACAGCCCCCAAACCACTAGAGGGATATCTTCAACCACCAACTTACCATCCTGAGACAAGGCTGAGTATAACCCACAAAGATCTCCCCCACGGCACAACCCAAGGAGGGGCGCCAACACGGACAGGAAGATCACATCAGTGACTCAACCCACTCAAGTGATGCACCGCTCCTAGGGACGGCATGGAAGAGCTTCAGTAAGCCAGTGACTCAGCCCCTGTAATAGGGTTAGAGGCAGAGAATCCCAGTAGAAAGAGGGGAATCGGACAGGCAAAGACAGCAAGGGCGGTTCGTTGCTCCAGAGCCTTTCCGTTCACCTTCACACTCCTGGGCCAGACTACACTCAATCATAGGATCTACTGAAGAGATGAGTCTTCAATAAAGACTTAAAGGTCAAGACCGAGTCTGCATCTCTCACATAGGTAGGCAGACCATTCCATAAAAATTGAGATATATAGGAGAAATCCCTGCCTCCAGCTGTTTGCTTAGAAATTCTAGGGACAATTAGGAGGCCTGCGTCTTGTGACCGTAGCGTACGTGTAGGTATGTACGGCAGGACCAAATCAGAAAGATAGGTAGGAGCAAGCCCATGTAATGCTTTGTAGGTTAGCAGTAAAACCTTGAAATCAACCCTTGCTTTAACAGGAAGCCAGTGTAGAGGCTAGCACTGGAGTAAGATGATACCTTTTTTTGGTTCTAGTCAAGATTCTAGCAGTGTTTAGCACTGTTTATTTAGTGATTTATACGTGGTTATTTCATGAAATTATGTACTGTAAGTATGTGTAAGTAATTCAAATTGTTGTCTCATGAAATGCATTGTTTCTTTAACATAACCTACAATAACTTACTTTGTTTGGAGACTTGCTGCTTGATTGTAGAGTTTCAGATTGGCGGCCTTCAGTTGATGTCTCCCCACTGTATGGCAGCTGAAATGTCCCAATCGTATGTTTGTATCTATACATACTGACTCTGATCCTTAAGGCTGTGTTTAGACTGGCAGCCCGTTTCTGATCTTTTTTCCACTAGTTGGTCTTCTGACCAATAACGTCAGACCTTTTCACATCAGATCTTTTTCAGATCTGATTGGTCAAAAATATCAGAATTAGTCTGTGTAAACAAAGCCTTTTTGTAACCGAAGTCTTTAGCCACACCCTACGTAGGAAATCTAGTTTCATTTCTTGAGAACTGAATGACTATCAGGTTAATAAGTAGCCTGAACAGCCGCTAGTGGTTGCTGTTTGCCTGTGTTTTGAAGGTCCTAACTTGTTTGTCATGGTGAGCTGTCTCTTTGTAGATGGCACTTTACAATATGTAATTATCAGGTTCTTACTGAGACATTTCATAGTAAAATGGTAAATGGACCTTGTTTCCATTTTATCCAGGTAAGTTGACTGAGAACACATTCTCATTTACAGCAACAACCTGGGGAATAGTTATAGGGGAGTAGAGGGGGATGAATGAGCCAATTGTAAACTGGGGATTATTAGGTGACCATGATGGTTTGAGGGCCAGATTGGGAATTTAGACAGGACACCAGGGTTAACACCCCTACTCTTACGATAAGTGCCATGGGATCTTTAATGACCTCAGAGAGTCAGGACACCCATTTAACGTCCCATCCAAAAGACAGCACCCTACACAGGGCAGTGTCCCCAATCACTGCCCTGGGGCATTGGGATATATATATTATTTTTTAGACCAGAGGAAAGAGTGCCTCCTACTAGCCCTCAAACACCACTTCCAGCAGCATCTGGTCTCCCATCCAGGGACTGACCAGGACCAACCCTGCTTAGCTTCAGAAGCAAGCCAGCAGTGGTATGCAGGGTGGTATGCTGCTGGCCATTGGATCTATTGAAATAAGTAGCAGATGTTTACAAATTGGGTATGAATTCTTTGAAATAAGTACCAGAAAGTATCCCCAGATAAAAACAGTGGAAACAGTACTGTAAAATAAGGTGCAGTACTGTAAAATAAGGTGCTACATTTATGTTTTTATTAAGGTGGCAAGATGCTCATGTGGACCTGCACAAGAAGTTCAGTGAAACCAGATAATGTGGATGTAATAAGATGCTCATGTGGACCTGCACAAGAAGTTCAGTGAAACCAGATAATGTGGATGTAATAAGATGCGCATGTGGACCTGCACAAGAAGTTCAGTGAAACCAGATAATGTGGATGTAATAAGATGCTCATGTGGACCTGCACAAGAAGTTCAGTGAAACCAGATAATGTGGATGTAATAAGATGCTCATGTGGACCTGCACAAGAAGTTCAGTGAAACCAGATAATGTGGATGTAATAAGATGCTCATGTGGACCTGCACAAGAAGTTCAGTGAAACCAGATAATGTGGATGTAATAAGATGCTCATGTGGACCTGCACAAGAAGTTCAGTGAAACCAGATAATGTGGATGTAATAAGATGCTCATGTGGACCTGCACAAGAAGTTCAGTGAAACCAGATAATGTGGATGTAATAAGATGCTCATGTGGACCTGCACAAGAAGTTCAGTGAAACCAGATAATGTGGATGTAATAAGATGCTCATGTGGACCTGCACAAGAAGTTCAGTGAAACCAGATAATGTGGATGTAATAAGATGCTCATGTGGACCTGCACAAGAAGTTCAGTGAAACCAGATAATGTGGATGTAATAAGATGCTCATGTGGACCTGCACAAGAAGTTCAGTGAAACCAGATAATGTGGATGTAATAAGATGCTCATGTGGACCTGCACAAGAAGTTCAGTGAAACCAGATAATGTGGATGTAATAAGATGCTCATGTGGACCTGCACAAGAAGTTCAGTGAAACCAGATAATGTGGATGTAATAAGATGCTCATGTGGACCTGCACAAGAAGTTCAGTGAAACCAGATAATGTGGATGTAATAAGATGCTCATGTGGACCTGCACAAGAAGTTCAGTGAAACCAGATAATGTGGATGTAATAAGATGCTCATGTGGACCTGCACAAGAAGTTCAGTGAAACCAGATAATGTGGATGTAATAAGATGCTCCCTGGCAATGGATCAATAACAGAGGGGCACTCTTCTAGCCGATTTCAATGACTCCTTATCAAATGTAACCTATCTTAGTAAAAGCAAGAATACAAAATACTGTATGTGTTAACCAATAAACATTTGTGGGGTATAAATAATGAGAGTGGGGAAAAAGAGCTCCACCCAATTGACAGTCATTGTTTACTTTGACATATAGGCATAAAGATTTTAATTTAATTGAAAAATATAATATATTAAATGGGTTCTAACCTCATGTCTATATATAACTACATCTAATATGAAAAAATACAAAATATCATTGAAAAACACTGTCTAGTGGTAATACATACTTAATAGCATCAATTATAAACACCTCACGTGACATGATTTAATCCTCATCATATGATGATGTTCTGAATGAATTCAGCTCTCTGTCACGAAATGAGAAAGGAAACCACACAAGAATGTGTTATAGTTGGTTTGGTTATTCTGGTTTCATAATTGAGTTATAAATATGCATAAATATTTCCTGTAGCTTCCAAAAGCTATGAGGTACTGTCTGATTGCTTGTCTCTTCTTTTCTGCTTCACAATGTATTCAGCTTCAGAGCGGTTTAGACGACAACAATTACATGCACAGTTGTAGCTGTTGGAGACACACCTTACCCCAAGAAATGGATCAACAGCCTCACAAGCAGTGAGGTTTTCGATCAGTTCTTCTCTATCAACTTGTAGGGTCTGACCTTCTGGCAGGTGGAACGCCAGGGTCACATGGTCCCAAACATACCACTTGTCATATTCATACAAACAATCAAAAGGTTCCACTTCAACCACCTGTGGCCTATGAATTACCGGCTGAAACTCATGGGTTTCAGACACTGCTTGTGCATGCCAGACCATGTTCCCCTCTTGGTATATAAAAACATCTTCTCCACCATTATTAAGAGCTGGGTACTTCTCCAATTCCTGTACACCTGGACTGTGAACAAGCATTGTGTACATAATCTCTTGTTTGTAGACAGTAGTTCCATACACTCTCAGGACAGGCTCTTCTCCACCACAGATCTGCTGACTGTACATCATCAGGAGATCAGACAGACTGAAAGTGAACCTGAAGTTCCCATAACGTGATGCCTTCCTAAACGCAGGTGAGGTGGTGAACTTGCTGAGGATGGGTTTCTGCATCTGTCTTTGTTCAGGTGTTCTGTCTGGGAAGATCTTCTCCAGGTAACGGTGTTCTGCTGCTCTGATATCATCATGGTCTATCGCTAGACCCCACCACAGGAGACTCTTCTCCCCACCCTTAAATCCACCTGAATCCAAGATTCCATCAAGACCAGACTTTGTGGTGACATGGGTCACACTGGATATGTGAAACTCAATATCAGTGAGCTGTGGGATGTCTTTCTGAACATTCTTGTAACAAGAGAGGCCTTCCATGTCTCTCAGTGTGTTTAGAGACTTTTGTGTTCCCCAAAAATAGGTCTCCTCTATCCCTCTGGCATTTATACGCTTCATTCTCCTACCCTGAGAGGATGAATTGTACTGAATATTAGGCATTTAAATTCAATTGACTTCAATTAAACTATTTGTATGATGTAATTAATCTCAAGATATGCTAAATGCACTTAGTAGTAGTAAATAAATTAATTGGAAATACAAGCACGTTATTGGTCGGTGTTGTTATCGAATAATGATGTTTCACAATTTGATAAACATTTCTATATTCCACCATGTTGCAAAAGAACACCCTACACTAGTTTAAATTACCCAAAGTCAATGGACTCTGCTCTCACTCCAGGAATGTAGTTTAAACAAACACATGTATTTATGATTACGAGTAGACATTCTATTGATTACGAGGTTGTACTTGTAACTTTCCACAGAATGAGAATACTCACATTATAGAGAACTAACTTGAAGAGCAAATGGGCACACGAACAACCTTGGGATTGACAACGGCTCCTCTTATTTTACATCGGAGAAACTGGTACTGTATTTGCCAGTGTTATATATATATGTTTGGCCCTGTCCGGGGGTGTCCTCGGATGGGGCCACAGTGTCTCCTGACCCCTCCTGTCTCAGCCTCCAGTATTTATGCTGCAGTAGTTTATGTGTCGGGGGGCTGGGGTCAGTTTGTTATATCTGGAGTACTTCTCCTGTCCTATTCGGTGTCCTGTGTGAATCTAAGTGTGCGTTCTCTAATTCTCTCCTTCTCTCTTTCTTTCTCTCTCTCGGAGGACCTGAGCCCTAGGACCATGCCCCAGGACTACCTGACATGATGACTCCTTGCTGTCCCCAGTCCACCTGGCCATGCTGCTGTTCCAGTTTCAACTGACCTGAGCCCTAGGACCATGCCCCAGGACTACCTGACATGATGACTCCTTGCTGTCCCCAGTCCACCTGGCCATGCTGCTGCTCCAGTTTCAACTTCCACCTGACTGTGCTGCTGCTCCAGTTTCAACTGTTCTGCCTTATTATTATTCGACCATGCTGGTCATTTATGAACATTTGAACATCTTGGCCATGTTCTGTTATAATCTCTACCCGGCACAGCCAGAAGAGGACTGGCCACCCCACATAGCCTGGTTCCTCTCTAGGTTTCTTCCTAGGTATTGGCCTTTCTAGGGAGTTTTTCCTAGCCACCGTGCTTCTACACCTGCATTGCTTGCTGTTTGGGGTTTTAGGCTGGGTTTCTGTACAGCACTTTGAGATATCAGCTGATGTACGAAGGGCTATATAAATAAATTTGATTTGATTTGATTTATATGTAATTTGCGTTCCTCAAGAACCCGCCGACGATGGGTTCACATTCGTCTCTCTAGTCTAGATATACGGGTTGCCTCCCACAATGTAACCGATCTGGGATTCTGATACTAGAGTTTACATAAATGTAAATAAATCAACAACAGTCCATACACTATTTCCTTACCAGTCACTGACTGTCGTCATGGGAGTGGAAGAGAAAAGGCTAGATCATCTTTGGTGAAACTCAACGTTAAAGTTTACATGCTGACCAGAACGGACACGTCACGTGCGCGAGCGTAGCAAAATACATTTAGAAATCCATGTTATTCAATTATTGCACCCACTGTTATGGGTGTAAAATGGCACAGTGATACCATCTGTTGGTAAATGTTCATTACTGCAACTCTTGTGTTTTACCGGGGTGCTTGACATACCCGGATGTGTTGTCATGTACTGAACAAGACTGGTTACTCGCATCAATGCCTCTGTATCGTCATTTAACATTCAAACATGTTCGGATAACTAACCATGCTTTCCGCAAATTAGAGTCACCTGCTCTGGTTTACAAACAAATGCTTATTTGTGTAAAATTGGCCTTAGCTAGAGTGAGTTTGGTAGTTAGCTTCAGTGTTGTTAGCACCGGTTAGATATGGCAGCGAACATTCCCCCTCCCGCCGTTATGAAGCTCAGCGGGGATTGGAGCACGAACTGGGATACGTTTAGAGGTGAATGGGAGGACTATGCGCTAGCAACAGGACTTCTGGAAAAGGAAGATGAGGTAGTGGCTGCCACTTTGAGGACTATAATGGGAACTGAATGCCGACACGTATACAAACACAACCTGAACCTAACAGCAGCTCAGCAAGGTAACGCTATAGCTATTCTTGATACTCTTGAACATTACTTTAAGCCAGCAAAGAACGTCATCTACGAGCGTTATGTTTTCGGTCGTTGCAAACAGGAGGACGGGGAGTCCATTGACAGCTTTGTCACTAGGTTAAGGGAAAAGGCAGCTACATGTGACTATGGTGCTTTAAGAGATGAACTGATCAGAGATACGATTGTGCTTGGCATAACTGATGAGGGCACCCGCAGACGTTTGCTGAGAGAACGTGACCTGACGCTGGCCTTGGCAGTGGAGACATGCCGTGCAGCAGACCTTACTGATATACGGATGAGGTCCATGGAGCTAGAAAGGCAACATACGGACAATGTTAATACTACATTCAGGCAGCCAGTAAAGAAATTCCCCTTTGCCACAGCTAATGCTAATACTACAGCCAACTCTGCAGTAGACAACCCCAATACATGCCGATATTGTGGCATTTCTCATGGACGAGGAAAAGAACACTGCCCAGCCTCTGGAAAAATATGCAAATCCTGTGGTACAGCTAATCACTTCGCAAGGGCCTGCATGAAAATAAAGAGAAAGAAGGGTAAAGTGCACTCAATGGAAACAAACACAGATGAAGGGAACGACAGCACAGAGGTTGTATATGCTAGCGAGTGCATAGGGGCAGTGAGGACAAAAGGGGTTTGTCACTCTGCTACTTAATAATAAACCACAGCCATGCCAGCTAGATTCAGGGGCCACATGCAACGTTATGAGCCTTAAAGACAAAAGGAGGCTCGCGCCCAGAGACAAACTCACACAGAGTAGCACCAAGCTGAAACTGTATTCAGGCCAGTTCATGACCTCTTTAGGCCTGTTTGTGACAGAGTGTGTTTTACGTGGCCAGAAATACACCCTTGAGTTTGAAATAGTTGAGGCTAGTCAACAGCCATTACTGTCAGGTTCTACATGCGAGCGCCTTGGACTTATTAACTTCACCATCCGAGCTGATCTTAACATTATAGACAAAGTCCAGGATGGGCCCCTGAGCAAGGAGACACTCCTAAGCAAGTACCATGATGTCTTCAACGCACCGGTCAAGTCAGTTCCTGGGGAAGTCCACTTTGAGTTGGACGCAGCAATCCAGCCTGTCCAGTGTGCACCCAGCAATGTACCAGTGGCCATGAAAGCAGCTACGAAGGCTCAGTTTGACAAATACGAAGCAGATGGCCACATCATATCCGTCACCGAGCCTACGGACTGGATAAGTAATATGGTTATCGTCAAGAAACCAGACAAGCTACGGATATGAATTGATCCTAAACACCTCAACCGGGCTCTGCGACGTTCACATTACATTATGCCCACGTTGGAGGATGTTCTTTACAAGCTCCCAAAGGCCAGAGTCTTCACGCTCGTGGATGCCAGAGATGCCTTCCTGCAGTGCAAGCTCGACGAGCCCAGCAGCTACATGACCACTGTTTGGACACCCTGGGGCAGGAAGAGGTGGTTGAAGCTTCCGTTTGGTGTCTCTGTGGCTCCAGAGGTGTATCAGCGGAAACAGCATGAGCTGTTGATGGGACTCAGTGGCGTGGAACCCATAGCAGATGACCTCCTCGTAGTGGGCTGTGGGGACAGTGATGAGGAGGCAGAATGTGACCATGACGCCAAGCTGCTGGCCCTGATGGTCAGATGCAGACAGGTCAAGCTAAGGCTAAGCATAAAAAAGCTTCAGTTTAAAGTGCCAGAGGTCCGCTTTCATGGGCACATCTTGTCCTCCACCGGATTGAAGGCGGATCCTGAAAAAGTGAAGGCTGTCTTGGAAATGCCCCACTCATCTGACGTGAAGGGAGTGCAGCGCTTCGTCGGATTCGTCACCTACCTGGCTAAATTCCTACCGCGGCTCTCTGAAGTGTGTGAGCCACTGAGGAGGCTCATGGACAAGGACACCATCTGACATTTGCTCCCAAAACATGACGCAGCGGTGAGGGAAATAAAACAACTGGTCACCCAGACACCTGTACTGCTATACTACGATGTGTCAAAACCTGTCACGATTCAGAGTGACTCAAGCCAGTATGGACTTGGCTGTTGCCTCATGCAGGAGGGCCAGCCTGTGTCATTCGCCTCTAGGGCACTCATCCCAACAGAGCAGAACTATGCCCAGATAGAGAAGGAGTGCCTCAGCATTGTGTTTGCATGCCAATGCTTCCACCACTACCTGTACGGGCGCGACAATATTACCGCAGAGACAGATCACAAGCCCCTTATTGCTATATTCAGCAAGCCTCTCCTGAATGCCCCAAAACGACTGCAGAGCATGCTACTGGCCCTACAAAACTACAACCTCAAGGTGGTGTATAAGCCAGGGCCAGAGATGTATGTGAGTGACACGCTCAGCAGGGCTACTGCATCAGGCACTCACACACGCTCCATGCATGAACAACACGTAGTGTGCAGCTTACAAACAGCAAGTGGATGTTGAATCAACCAGGCTGACTACCTGAATGTTACAGACCAGTGCCTTATACAAATCAGACAGCACACAGACAGGGACGGGCAACTCCAGGCATTGAAGTCTGTGATACTGATGGGCTGGCCCGACTGCAGGGAAGAAACTGCTTTAGCCGTCAGAGAATATTGGCCAGTCAAAGAGGAGCTCAGTGTTTAAAACGGAGTAATATTCAAGAGTCAGAGAGTCGTTATTCCCCGGTCTCTGCGCCCTGAGATGTTGGCACGCGTGCACTCAAGTCACATAGGAGGTGAGGCCTGTTACAGACAAGCACGTAACACACTGTATTGGCCAGGAATGCAGAGTGAAATCAAAGACTATGTCAGTAAATGCACAATCTGCAATGAATATGCCATTGAGAAACAGAGAGAGACGATGATGTCCCACGAGCTACCGATGCGCCCCTGGCAGATAGTAAGTCTAGATCTCTTCCAGCACAGTGGCAAAGACTTTCTGCTGGTAGTCGATCATTACTCAGACTTTTGGGAGATTGACCTCCTCCCCGACCTCTCAGCAGAGACAACGATCAAACGCTGCAAGGCTCAGTTTGCCCGCTATGGCCAGCCAGATAGGGTCATTTCAGACAATGGACCCCAATTCTCCGGAGTTGAGTTCCCGAAGATTTGCTGCAGGATGGGAATTCGAGCACGTCACTTCATCACCACGACACCCAAAAGCTAATGGGAAGGCGGAGTCCGCAGTAAAAATCGCAAAGAACCTCTGCAAAAAGGCTCTGCGAGAGGGCAAAGATGCCTGGAAAGCAATCCTGCAGTGGCGCAATACCCTGACAGAAGGCATGGACAGCAGCCCGGCACAGCGCCTCATGGCATGGCGCTTAAAAGCAGCTCTGCCAGTAGCCAGCACTCTCCTGGAGCCATGTGTGGTGACAGACGTGCTGGTGAAGCTACGTCACAGAAGACAGGTCTCCAAGTTCATCCACGACAAATCAGCAAAAGACTTACCTGAGCTCAGGGTGGGTGAAACGGTGCGAATGAAGCCACTACCAGGGGACCGGACAGGCCTCTGGAGTCTCGGATCCTGTGTACAGAAAGTGGCACCATGCTCCTACTTGGTCGAAGTGAATGGATCACTGTACCGTCGTAACAGGGTTGACCTTCGGATTGCTGAGCCAGCACCTACTCAGAACCCTGATGACCAAAGGGGTCGCATGACAAAAGACAGAACCCCAGCAAGTCACATGGGGCCTGAGGCACTGGGCAAAGAGCCAGGGGATCACAGGTCGGCCGCTCCCTCGCCCATCAATTCTCCCCTTAGACATTCAGGTGACACGCCTGTGCGGGAACCCGCAGTCCTCGCAGACAAGCCCCCTGTCTTTTCACGCTGCGGGCATTTGTCCCAGCCACCAAAACAACTTAATCTGTAGGTTTCCCACCAGGGATTGTTGACAGAGATAAAAGTGAAGAGAATATCAAAATGTGTTGTTGTTACCTGAAAAAAATAAAAAAATAAAATACTAAACTGTTCATGTTGGAAATTGTTACTAGGTTTGTTTTGTTAGTGAATTGACACCTCCTGTCCTATTTTATTAAATGGAAGATGTTATGGGTGTAAGATGGCACAGTGATGCCATCTGTTGGTAAATGTTCATTACTGCAACTCTTGTGTTTTACCGGGGTGCTTGAGATACCCGGATGTGTTGTCATGTACTGAACAAGACTAGTTACTCGCATCAATGCCTCTGTCTCGTCATTTAACATTCAAACACCCACTGCTCACGCGCGCAAACGAGCGTCTGCGACGCCAAGGGCTAAAGTAGACCTCATTCCTATTTCTGCCGCAGATCCCGCTGCAAGTCCTGCCTCTCCCATCTCCTCATTGGTTATACCCACATGGGTGATTGAAAGACAGAACTGTTTTGCAGTAGTCGTGGTAATACAATGAAAGTTTAGATGCGATCACCATATAAATTAAACGATGAAAAAGCCTGGAAGGAGGAGAGATGACTAGAAACGATTCGGTTGGCCGTTTTATGTGTGGATTAATTGTCGGAGTAGAGGTCCTTGTGCATTTCAGGTAACTCAATGTTTATATCCCAGGACAAATTAGCTAGGAACAGCAAGCTAGCTAAATAGGACAAATTAACATTAGCTAGCAAGTGCAAGCTAACTAGCTAAATTGCCATACATGTTTAATGCTTTTCGACCTGTCCCCAAATTAATGTCATTGGTTCAGAGTTTGTTTTTGATATTTTAACCTGTGTGTCGTGATCGCATTTGGTGTAGGGGGACAAAATAAATGTATGCACGATAGCGCACGCGGTTCCGTGTTATGTTCGTCAATTCTGCACAGTTCTGCGTGTACATATCAAAGGAATTAAACATAAGTTATTAACCCCATTTCATTGTGAATAAAAATAAACAATTAAAGTGGTGGTGGTTATTTTCCATTGATCAGGCAGCTGATCAGTGCAGATCTAGAGGCTACTATCTTGTAGGATTTATGTAAAATCCCGGTAACACACTCGTATCACTCGTGGTCCGGCTCATACATAAAGCATCCTCTATTCATTCAACAAAGGCATCATTTTACAAGATTTGTTATGAAGTTAAATCATTGCCATAATGATTTGAGCGTGTAGAATAGATTTGTAGTTGTAAACACAATTTGCAAGTGCGTAACCGTGAACATGAAAAAATCATCTGTAGTTGTAAACATTCTCAAACATGTAATTGATGAGTTGAAATCAGTTGTGAACATGAAAAAACAAACAGATTTGTAGTAGGAGCTCTGGTAGGTGGGACCTCTTTATTCTAACCATTCAGATCATGTTTTCATAGACCAGCATACACTGGTTGGTTGGTTACAGCTCAGATGGGCCGTGTTGTCTGGCGCAACCACCTGCCAATCATGACGTGCCTTACCTGGTTACCACTGACTGATTGCGGCAATGTCCACCAAAGAAGCCCAGGCACAGAAATAAGGGGAAAATATATTTGGCCCAGCTAACAGCTTACCTTTGGTGGACATTGTACAATCAGTCTCAGTGGTATCCCAACCAACGGACAGCATAACACATAACACACAACAGTCTGTGCGGGCCGCTACACAGCCCCCCCCCCCCCCCCCCCCACCACAAAGTACCTTGTCCTCGAGGGAACAAACAAAGTCTCTGAAGTGACCCGGAGGTCTCCTTTGCCTGCGTGGTCGTGATGGTTGTAGAGTGTCCAGATGTGAAACAGTGGGCTCAGTCCGTGGCAGGGTGCTGCCCCTCTGGGGCCCAGAGGATGAGGGCAGGGACATGGGGGACAAGGATGAGGGAACAGGGAATAGGGTCCGTGGCTCTGGGGAACCACGCGGTGACAGGGGGAGGGGCCTGGTTGAGTGAGCTGTCTGGATCCTTGTCTGCTGCGCTTGGGGGTGGGTGCTTGGGGAATGTCATTGCCAGAGTGAGGAATTGTGGGGGTCCCTGGGGTTTGGGGAGAATAGGCCCTTCTGTATGGGGCTAACCTGGCCGGTGCAGTGCCACCTTTCTCCCCCGGGAGAAAGCTGCATGCTGGACACAACCTCCCGTACCCTCTCCAGGACACTGCAGGGCCCCACCCAGTGGCTGCAGGGCCCCACCCATCTGCTTTTCTTTCATCAGGTGGCTGTAGACGCAGACCAGCTCCCCAGCCACAAAGTGCCTTCCCCGGGTGTGCAAGTCATAGTTCCTCTAAATGCCTCACAACTGCATTTACCAGCTGCTCTCTGGCGTAGGTGTGGGCTGTTTCCAGGTGGTCCTGGAGTCTCTGGGCATACTCCGGCCCCGGGAGAACAGGAGGGCTATCCAGGGGCCGACCAATCTCCACGCCATCTCTGGGATCGGATCTCTCTCACCAGCATGAGGAGGGCAGGTGTGCAGGAGGTGGAGTCTTGGACAGCGGAGCGTCATGCCATGAAGACCATAGGCAGGTGCTTCTCCCAGTCACGCTGGTGTTTGGCAGAGACGATGGCCAGCTGCTGTCCAAGCATTCTGTTGAAGCGCTCCACAAGGCCATCACTTTGAGGATGGAGAGGAGTAGAGCGGATATAGATATAGAGGAAGTCCAGGACTAAAAATAAACAAAATATGACTATTGTAAAATAGATTGTTTCTGTAAAATGTGTATAGTATGTATAAGCTGAAGTAGAAGCCTAAGTGTTATAGTTTATTAGTTTACTCCAATTGGGGGAGCGGTGGTATATTCTTAAAAAAGTATGTGTATATACAGTGGGGCAAAAAGGTATTTAGTCAGCCACCAATTGTGCAAGTTCTCCCACTTAAAAAGATGAGAGAGGCCTGTAATTTTCATCATAGATGCACTTCACCTATGACAGACAAAATGAGAAAAAAAATCCAGAAAATCACATTGTAGGATTTTTAATGAATTTATTGCAAATTATGGTGGAAAATAAGTATTTGGTCAATAACAAAAGTTTATCTCAATACTTTGTTATATACCCTTTGTTGGCAATGACAGAGGTCAAACGTTTTCTGTAAGTCTTCAAGTCTTCACAAGGTTTTCACACACTGATGCTGGTATTTTGGCCCATTTGTCACGCCCTGGCCTTAGTTATCTTTGTTTTCTTTTGGTTATTATTTTGGTTAGGCCAGGGTGTGATATGGGTATATGGATATGGGGTTGTGTTCAGTTTAGGTGTCTAGGTAAGTCTATGGTTGCCTAGATTGGTTCTCAATCAGAGGCAGGTGTTTATTGTTGTCTCTGATTGGGAACCATATTTAGGCAGCCATATTCTTTGGGTATTTTGTGGGTGATTGTTTCCTGTCATTGTGTTTTATGCACCAGTTAGGACTGTTACAGTTTTCACGTTTATTGTTTTGTAGTTTGTTCATGTTTGAGTTTTCTTATTAAAGAACCATGAACTATAACCACGCTGCGTTTTGGTCCGCCTCTCCTTCCCAGGAAGAAAGCCGTGACACCATTCCTCCATGCAGATCTCCTCTAGAGCAGTGATGTTTTGGGGCTGTTGCTGGGCAACACGGACTTTCAACTCCCTCCAAAGACTTCCTATGGGGTTGAGATCTGGAGACTGGCTAGGCCACTCCAGGACCTTGAAATGCTTCTTACGAAGCCACTCCTTCATTGCCCGGGTGGTGTGTTTGGGATCATTGTCATGCTGAAAGACCCAGCCACGTTTCATATTCAATGCCCTTGCTGATGGAAGGAGGTTATCACTCAAAATCTCACAATACATGGCCCCATTCATTCTTTCCTTTACACGGATCAGTCGTCCTGGTCCCTTTGCAGAAAAACAGGCCCAAAGCATGATGTTTCCACCCCCATGATTCACAGTAGGTATGGTGTTCTTTGGATGCAACACAGCATTCTTTGTCCTTTTTTTACCAAAAAGTTATATTTTGGTTTTATCTGACCATATGACATTCTCCCAATCTTCTTCTGGATCATCCAAATGCTCTCTAGCAAACTTCAGACGGGCCTGGACATGTACTGGCTTAAGCAGGGGGACACGTCTGGCACTGCAGGATTTGAGTCCCTGGCGGCGTAGTGTGTTACTGATGGTAGGCTTTGTTACTTTGGTCCCAACTCTCTGCAGGTCATTCACTAGGCCCCCCCGTGTGGTTCTGGGATTTTTGCTCACCGTTCTTGTGATCATTTTGACCCAGATCGAGGGAGATTATCAGTGGTCTTGTATGTCTTCCATTTCCTAATAATTGCTCGCACAGTTGATTTCTTCAAACCAAGCTGCTTACCTATTGAATATTCAGTCTTCCCAGCCTGGTGCAGGTCTACAATTTGGTTTCTGGTGTCCTTTGACAGCTCTTTGGTCTTGGCCATAGTGGAGTTTGGAGTGTGACTGTTTGGTTGTGGTCTTTTATACTGATAACAAGTTCAAACAGGTGCCATTAATACAGGTAATGAGTGGAGGACAGAGGAGCCTCTTAAAGAAGAAGTTACAGGTCTGTGAGAGCCAGAAATCTTGCTTGTTTGTAGGTGACCAAATACTTATTTTCCACCATAATTTGCAAATAAATTCATAAAAAATCCTACAATGTGATTTTCTGGATTTTTTTTCTAATTTTGTCTGTCATAGTTGAAGTGTACCTATGATGAAAATTACAGACCTCTCATCCATTCCAAGACATTTAAATGTTTCCCCTTAAACTACTCGAGTGTTGCTTTAGCAGTATGCTTAGGGTCATTGTCCTGCTGGAAGGTGAACCTCCGTCTCAGTCTCAAATCTCTGGAAGACTGAAACAGGTTTCCCTGAAGAATTTCCCTGTATTTAGCACCATCCATCATTCCTTCAATTCTGACCAGTTTCCCAGCCCCTGCAGATGAACAACATCTGATGTTCTCAGGGTGATGAGAGGTGTTGAGTTTGCACCAGACATAGCGTTTTCCTTGATGACCAGAGTACCTTCTTCCATATGTTTGGGAAGTCTCCCACATGCCTTTTGGCGAACACCAAACATGTTTGCTTATTTCTTTCTATAAGCAATGGCTTTTTTTCTGACCACTCTTCCGTAAAGCCCAGCTCTGTGGAGTGTACGGCTTAAAGTGGTCCTATGGACAGATACTCCAGTCTCCGCTGTGGAGCTTTGCAGCTCCTTCAGGGTTATCTTTGGTCTCTTTGTTGCCTCTCTGATTAATGCCCTCATTGCCTGGTCTGTGAGTTTTGGTGGGCGATCCTCTCTTGGCCGGTTTGTTGTGGTGCCATATTCTTTCCATTTTTTAATAATGGATTTAATGGTGCTCAGTGGGATGTTCAAAGTTTCTGCTTTTTTTTATAAACCAACCCTGATCTGTACTTCTCCACAACTTTGTCCCTGACCTGTTTAGAGAGCTTCTTGGTCTTCATGATGCCGCTTGCTTGGTGGTGCCCCTTGCTTAGTGGTGTTGCAGACTCTGGGGTCTTTCAGAACAGGTGTATATACAGTGGGGAGAACAAGTATTTGATACATGCCGATTTTGCAGGTTTTCCTACTTACAAAGTATGTAGAGGTCTGTCATTTTTATCATAGGTACACTTCAACTGTGAGAGACGGAATCTAAAACAAAAATCCAGAAAATCACATTGTATGATTTTTAAATAATTCATTAGCATTTTATTGCATGACATAAGTATTTGATCACCTACCAACCAGTAAGAATTCTGGCTCTCACAGACCTGTTAGTTTTTCTTTTAAGAAGCCCTCCTGTTCTCCACTCATTACCTGTATTAACTGCACCTGTTTGAACTCATTACCTGTATAAAAGACACCTGTCCACATATTCAATCAAACAGACACCAACCTCTCCACAATGGCCAAGACCAGACAGCTGTGTAAGAACATCAGGGATAAAATTGTAGACCTGCACAAGGATGGGATGGGCTACAGGACAATAGGCAAGCAGCTTGGTGAGAAGGCAACAACTGTTGGCGCAATTATTAGAAAATGGAAGAAGTTCAAGATGATGGTCAATCACCCTTGGTCTGGGGCTCCATGCAAGAGCTCACCTCGTGGGGCATCAATGATCATGAGGGAGGTGAGGGATCAGCCCAGAACTACACGGCAGGACCTGGTCAATGACCTGAAGAGAGCTGCGACCACAGTCTCAAAGAAAACCATTACTAATACACTACGCCATCATGGATTAAAATCCTGCAGCGCACGCAAGGTCCCCCTGCTCAAGCCAGCGAATATCCAGGCCCGTCTGAAGTTTGCCAATGACCATCTGGATGATCCAGAGGAGGAATGGGAGAAGGTCATGTGGTCTGATGAGACAAAAATAGAGCTTTTTGGTCTAAACTCCACTCGCCGTGTTTGGGGGAAGAAGGATGAGTCCAACCCCAAGAACACCATCCCAACTGTGAAGCATGGAGGTGGAAACATCATTCTTGGGGATGCTTTTCTGCAAAGGGGACAGGACGACTGCACCGTATTGAGGGGAGGATGGATGGGGCCATGTATCGCGAGATCTTGGCCAACAACCTTCTACCCTCAGTAAGAGCATTGAAGATGGGTCGTGGCTAGGTCTTCCAGCATGACAATGACCCGAAACACACAGCCAGGGCAACTAAGGAGTGTCTCCGTAAGAAGCATCTCAAGGTCCTGGAGTGGCCTAGCCAGTCTCCAGACCTGAACCCAATAGAAAATCTTTTTAGGGAGCTGAAAGTCTGTATTGCCCAGCGACAGCCCCGAAACCTGAAGGATCTGGAGAAGGTCTGTATGGAGGAGTGGGCCAAAATCCCTGCTGCAGTGTGTGCAAACCTGGTCAAGAACTACAGGAAACGTATGATCTCTGTAATTGCAAACAAAGGTTTCTGTACCAAATATTAAGTTCTGCTTTTCTCATGTATCAAATACTTATGTCATGCAATAAAATGCAAATTAATTACTTAAAAATCATACAATGTGATTTTCTGGATTTTTGTTTTAGATTCCGTCTCTCACAGTTGAAGTGTACCTATGATAAAAATTACAGACCTCTACATGCTTTGTAAGTAGGAAAACCTGCAAAATCGGCAGTGTATCAAATACTTGTTCTCCCCACTGTATATGAGATCATGTGACAGGTCATGAGACACAGATTGCACACAGATGGACTTTATTTCATTAATTATGTGACTTCTGAAGGTAATTGTTTGCACCAGATCTTATTTAGGGGCTTCATAGCAAAAGGGGTGAATACATATGCACGCACCACTTTTCCATTTAGATCTTTTTTATATATTTTTTTAAACAAGTATTTTTTTTCCATTTCACTTCACCAATTTGGACTATTTTGTTTATGTCCATTACATGAAATCCAAATAGAAATCTATTTAAATTACAGGTTGTAACGCAAGAAAATAGGTCAAATGCCAATGGGGGGTGAATACTTTTGCAAGGCACTGTATATTAGCCTACAAAGAAATACATTTTGAAGCATTTGCGATTGCAACACAATAGGCTGGCAGGAACATTAAGCGCTCAGTATTTAAACAACATTTTGTTCTATTAAATCATTATAGTCTATAAATTGCGTGTATAGGCTGAAGTTGGTCCCTTTCCAAGTTCGGGCGGCGTTCAGCGGTCGAAGAACTTCTAGCCATCGCTGATCCTCTTTTCATTTTCCTTTGGTTTTGTCTGGTCTTCCATCACACCTGGTTCCAATCCCATCAATTACATGTTGTGTATTTAATCCTCTGTTCCCCCTCATGTCCTTGTGGGTGATTGTTTGTTGTAAGTGCTTGTGCTCGTCTGTCCTGGTGTGCGTCGGGTTATATACCCATTATTTGATTGTTCTGTTTTCCTGTTTTTTTTTGTTATTAATCTGCGCCGTTTGGAAACCCAGTTTTTTCTCTCCTGCATCTGACTTCTCTGCCGCCAGTACGCACCCCTTACATTGGCAGGGATGCAGAGTTGTTTTTTGTTTTTCCATAGGTAGGCCTAAAGGTTTTTAGGCAAAATAACCCTATCAACACGGAAAGCTCCTTGAAAGAGGTCATGTCAGGCCTATTGGGCCAAAATCAATGATGGCCTATTGCACGGACAATAGAATGAAAATTAACGAAACAATGACACACTTAGCTACCTAGCCACTTCATTCCTTTCTGTTAGCATGTGCACATAGTACACAATTATGCTTTCGGGATATGTATTTTCAGATTACACAATGATTCATTAGTTCAAATCAAACTTTATTTGTCAAATGCGCCAAATACAACAAGTGTAGACATTACCGTGAAATGCTTACAAGCCCTTAACCAACAGTGCAGTTCAGAAATAGTTAAAGTATTTACCAAATAAACTAAAGTAACACAATAAAATCAAAATAACGAGGCTATATAGGGGGTACGTACCAAGTCAATGTGGGGGGTACAGGTTAGTTGAGGTCATTTGTACATGTAGGTAGGGGTGAAGTGACTATGCATAAATAATAAATAGCGCGTAACAGAAGTGTGCAAAACAAATGGGGGAGGTCAATGTAAATATTAATTGTTCAGCAGTCTTATGGCTTGGGGGTAGAAGCTGTTAAGGAGCCGTTTGGTCCGCTTGCCTTGCGGTAGCAGAGAGAACAGTCTATGACTTGGGTGACTGTAGTCTTTGACAATTTTTGGGGCTTTCCTCTGACACAGCCTATTATAAAGATCCTGGATTGTAGGAAGCTTAGAGATTTACTGGGTACGCACTACTCTCTGTAGCGCCGTACGGTCGGATGCCGAGCAGTTGCCATACCAGGGGGTGATGCAACCGGTCAGGATGCTCTCGATGGTGCAGCTGTAGAACTTTATGAGGTTCTGAGGACCCATACCAAATCTTTTCAGTCTCCTGAGGGGGAATAGGTGTTGTCGTGCCCTCTTCACGACTGTCTTGGTGTGTTTGGACCATGATAGTTTGTTGGTGATGTGAATACCAAGAAACTTGAAACTCTTGGCCCGCTCCACTACAGCCCCGAATTCTGTTACAAATTTGAAAAACATACAATATGTTACGAATTTGCAAACATATTTTACGATTTCTAGCAAGGTGGCTCCCGGGAGACACAGTGGAACCCTAGGTTAGAGGCAGAGCTGTCAGGGGTGTTCTGACTAGGTGCTGCACACCTGTACCTGTAACAGTAGGACTGGAGTGGTAGAGAGAGAAAAAGAAAGCAGACATTTGCATGTAAATTACAGCGATTGAATCTAAGGCCCTGTTTAAAATGTTTTTCTAAATGCACCCTTAGTTCCATGCTCCCTGGAAGTACTACTCACTGATCCAAGAACTGGATAGATCAGATATGCCTCGTACCTACGACTGCAGCACAGCCCTGAAAAAAATGAATAAACGTAAACCACGCCCTCTCGTATAATTGCTTTATTACTCAAGTATAAGTATTGAAAGTAAGTAAGATTTCAAACAAGGCCGACGTGTGTTTTAGATTCATAAAGGCTATTTAAATGAATTCCTTTCCTTCTTCACAATACTCCTTCAGATGAAACAATTCCAGCTCTGTGCTCAGGACTTGTTTTGCATGCTGTCCATCGCATCACCAAGGCAACCAGAGCTCGTGGGCAGACTGGTTGTGTCACCAGTTGCTTCTCCGAGGAGGCGGGGCTAACAGCTCAGTATACTGTGGAAGATAGCCTAGCAACTTTTTTTATTTAACTAGGCAAGTCAATTAATAACAAATTCTTATTTACAATGATGGCATAACAAGAGGCAAAAGGCCTCCTGTGGGGACGGGGGCTGGGATAAAAATGAATGTAAAAAACAAGTAGGACAAAACACACATCACGACAAGAGAGACACCACAACACTCCATAAAGAGAGACATAAGACAACACAACAACAACACAAACATGGTGTCAAGAAAAGCTACTGGGTTTTTCATGCAAAAGTTTCCTGTGTGTATCATGAATGGTCCACCACCCAAAGGACGCAACTGTGGGAAGCATTGGAGTCAACATGTGGAGTCGACACCTTGTAGAGTCCATGCCTCGATGAATTGAGGATGTTCTGATTGCAAAGGTGGGTGCAACTCAATACTAGGAAGGTGATCCTAATGCTTTGTACACATATATGGGGCGGCAGGTAGCCTAGTGGTTAGAGCGTTGGGCCAGTAACACAATCGCATAGCTGACAAGGTAAAAATCTGTCCTTCTGCCCCTGAACAAGGCAGTTAACCCACTGTTCCCCGGTAGGCCATCATTGTAAATAAGAATTTGTTCTGAACTGACTTGCCTAGTTAAATAAAGGTTAAATACATATATATATATATATTTAAATATATAAAATATAATATCAGTAGTGGCATATTCCCGAACAATAGATAAGGTCTTTGTTGAACCAGTAGTTCCCCTTAAATGACATATTAATATGAGTGGTTCCCTTAAACATACACACACCACAAAACTACACTAACTGTGATGTAGGCCACATCTGCAGGCATACTCCCACTCAGTCTCTTGTGGGTCCAGGAGCAGTAGGTCAGACCATCCCCCCATGACACATGCAGCACAGGATGGTCCAGCCTGAACACACAACCAGGTTTATGGTTAATAATAACAACATACGGTCCTTTAGCAATATACAGAGCCTTCAGAAAGTATTCACACGCCTTGACTTTTTCCACATGTTGTTGTGTTACAGCCTGAATTTCACCATGAGGCCAATGGTGACTTTAAAACCGCTAAGGCTGTGATAGGAGAAAAGTGAGAATGATCAACAACATTATAGTTACTCCACAATACCAACCTAAATGACAGAGTGAATAAAAGGAAGCCTGTACAGAGTGACAAATATTCCAAAACATGCATCCTGTTTGGAATAAGGCACTAAAGTAAAACTGAAAAAAAATGTGTCAAGAAATGAGTTATGTACTGAATACAAAGTGTTTTTGGGGCAAATCCAACAAATCACATCACTGAGTACCACTGTTCATATTTTCTTGTTATGAGTATGTTTGTCATCGGCAAAGACTAGGGAGTTTTTTTAGGATAAAAATAAATGGAATTAGTGCTAGACACAGGCAAAATCCTAGAGGAAAACCGGGTTCAGTCTGCTTTCCAACAGACACTGGGAGATGAATTCACCTTTCAGCAGGACAATAACCTAAAACACAAGGCCAAATATACACTGGATTTGCTTACCAAGACGGTATTGAAAATCTATTGCAAGTCTTGAAAATGGATGTCTAGCAATGATCAACAATCAACTTGACAGAGTTGACACATTAAAAAATATATATATAAAAATAAAAAAAATCTGCAAATATAGTACAATCCAGGTGTGGAAAGCTCTTAGAGGCTTACCCAGAAAGACTCACAGCTGAAATCACTGCCAAAGGTAATTCTAACATGTATTGTCTCAGGGGTGTGAATACTGATGTAAGTTTGATATTTCTGTATTAAATGTAATACATTTGCCTAATTTGTTTTAACATGTTCCCTTTGTCATTAAGGGGTAATGTGTGTAGATTAGTGAGAAAAAAATGACAATTTAATAAAACCACATTTCAGGCTGTAGCACATCAAAATGTGGAATAAGTCAAGGGGTATGAATACTTTCTGAAGGCACTGTAGCAACATATGTTCAGAACATTTGGCCCAAGCAGGAATCAATACAACTCAAACCAACTGAGCCATAAGAATCATGTTTATCAGCAGAACTCTACCTGAATGTGACATAAAGTAGTGACAGGGGGACACTGGATCTCATTAGGATGATCCAGTGTAGAGACATAACTCCTACCTGTGATGTAGAGACAGGACTTGACTTGATATTGGATTATATTCATTCTGATTAGGATGATCCTAGCTCCTACCTGTCTGTGATGTAGAGATGTAACTCCTACCTGTTAGTGATGCTGGAATCGAGACCCTCGGGGTGCCTCCAGTCTGCCCCTCTGACTGGCAACCACCAGGGGGCAGCAGCCACCTGACAACCAGGAGGTCACAACATCAGTTGCTATATGACACAGGTAGACTGGAGCACAACTCGGCAGGAACTGATGTCTTGGTGGTCAGTCTGAGTGTGCACCACGCAAACGTGCATGCTTCTACGCACAAACACTACTTCAGTACAAAAGGGGAAATTCTTACATTCCTAAGCGAGCAGTGTTTATGCTTAGTCTTCACTTCTGACACACTCTCCTCTCCCAGGCCCCCACTTCAACTGAATATGCACCCCAATATTGTCTACGGATCACCAACAGTTTACACATACCAGGCCTTCTCTCTTTTTCTCTCTCAGCAATTAAGGCAACTCCCACAACATCTTCCTGCATAACTAGTTCATAGAGAAATAGAAAGAAGTGCTAAATGACTACAAAATACATTTGTAGAGATGTACATATTATGTCCATATTACATCAAGAACAGCTCAAATAAGCAAAGAGAAACAAGACATCCTTACTTTAAGACATGAAGGTCAGTCAATCCGGAACATTTCAAGAACTTTGAAAGTTTCTTCAAGTGCAGTCGTAAAAATCAGCAAACGCTATGATGAAACTGGCTCTCATGAGGACCGCCACAGGAAAGGAGGACCCAGAGTTACCTCTGCTGCAGAGGATATTGCAGCCCAAATAAATACTTCACAGAGTTCAAGTAACAGACACATCTCAACATCAATTGTTCAGAGGAGACTGCGTGAATCAGGGCCTTCATGGTCAAATTGCTGCAAAGAAACCACTACTAAAGGACACCAATAAGAAGAAGAGACTTGTTTGGGCCAAGAAACATGAGCAATGGACATTTGCTCATCTGTCCTTTTGTCTGATGAGTCCAATTTGAGATTTTTTGGACTAAGACGATGGTGGAGTGGGGTCCACGTCCCGCGCCAGAGCCGCCACCGTGGACAGACACCCACCCAGACCCTCCCCTATGGGTTTAGGTGTGCGGTCCGCACCTTTGGGGGGGGGGGGGGGGGGGGGGTACTGTCACGCCCTGGCCTTAGTTATCTTTGTTTTCTTTATTATTTTGGTTAGGCCAGGGTGTGATGAGGGTGTTTTATTGTGTTTCGTCTTGTCTAGGCGTTTTATTAGATTAATGGGGTTGTGTTCAGTTTAGTTGTCTAGGTAAGTCTATGGTTGCCTAGAGTGGTTCTCAATCAGAGGCAGGTGTTTATCGTTGTCTCTGATTTGGAACCATATTTAGCCAGCCATATTCTTTGGGTATTTTGTGGGTGATTGTTTCCTGTGTCAGTGTTTGTGCCACACGGGACTGTTTCGGGTTTTCACGTTTCTTGTTTTGTAGTTGTATTCATGTTGAGATTTACTTATTAAAAGAACCATGGACACTTACCACGCCGCATATTGGTCCTCCGATCCTTCTCGCATCTCCTCTTCAGATGAAGAGGTGGAAAACCGTGACACATATTTCCTTGAAACAGAGTATGTTACAATTCCTTATGTGTCTCTAGAAGGAGATCCTCGCCCTGAGCTCGTCTACTTTATTTTCCAGAGACTGAACATTAGCGAGTAATATACTCAGAAGCGGTGGATGGTGTGTGCGCCTTCTGAGTCGGAAGTCCACTCTGAATACCTCTTCTCCGCCGGCGGTGTTTTGGATCTGCCTCTAGAATCAGTTAAATTGCCCTGGGGGGTACGAACAAAGGATCCAATTCTGGAAAGTCGTATTCCTATTCATAACGCTGTTACTGCCGCTCTGATATCCAAAAGTTATTTCCGGCTGTATGTAATAGCACAAAATAAATGATGGGCTAATGATGCAAGAAATAACACACAAAAAAACGAAATACTGTAAAGTTGCTTAGGAGCTAGAAGCAGAGCTGCCACATCTGTCAGCACCATCTTACTTACTCTTGGACAATGTGACTTTTATCAATATATTCTCTATTTACTCTCAGATTTGAAAATGCTAATTAGAATCAAAGTAGACATCACGCAAGACTACAAATACCTGCAAGCTCCTGCATGTTATCTCTAACTGACACCTTTGCTAACAGGTATTGTGTCAATTTAAAACTTGCCAAGACACTTCAGAGAATTGTACATTTAAATAAATGTTGCAGATGTATTCATACTACATGTAACTTGTAGTAGGGGCATCCGTACCTATGTAGGACATGCAAGCGTTAGGTTAATAAACAGGCTGGAGCTAGAACCTCTTGGTCGTGCGTCTTTATTTTAGATCATACTACATGGTGTCAGAAGTGGTTTTAAAATTCACATAAACGTGAAGGAGGTACCAAGTAAATCATACATTCAGGCTGTTTCAAAGCAGGGAGGGCACAGTGTTGGAGATAAAACAGCGCATATCATTATTTTGCTAGCTAACGAGCAAGGACTAAGCTACTGCTAAGCAACATGTTGCAAGAGGAAGAAGCTGGCGGGATTTCAGGGTTTGCGACTCCAAGTTCAACGGGCTCTCTGGCGCAAACATGGACAGGCCAGTGGCTAGTGCTGACGGATTTCACATTAGTCCCCCGAGAATTTTGTTTGTATGGACATTCAAAACTGGCCGAAATGGATCAGGCGCTTTGAAAGGTACAGGGTAGCATCAGGCTTAAACGTGAAAAATAAGGCATTTCAAGTTAATACACTGATCTACTCTATGGGTGATGAAGCCGAGGATATATTAAATGCTTCACTGTTGACCGGGGAAGAGAAACTTAACTACAGTGACGTTAAAGACTGTTTTGAAATGCATTTTGTAGGGAGACATAACATTATTTTTGAGAGAGCTAGGTTTAATGTGCGCAAACAGGAGCATGGTGAAACCACCAACAGTTTTATCACAGCTGTTCACAAGCTAGCAGAACATTGTCAGTTTGGCGCGCTCAGGGAAGAGCTGATCCGAGATCGGATTGTAGTCAGAATAAGGAATATATCAATTTCTGAAAAAAAATTACAGTTGGATTCCCAGCTTACCTTGTCCAAAGCTGTAAACCAGGTTAGGCAGAGTGAGACAGTAAAAAGACAGCAGACGATACTGCGCGACAGCAGCTCCTTGCAGAACAAAGAGAGTGAGGAAATACATGCATTTTCATACAGAGCTAAAAAAACGGAGGGGAACACAGAACAGAGACAGACGTGGAGAAAACACAGAACAGAGACAGACGTGGAGAAAACACAGAACAGAGACAGACGTGGAGAAAACACAGAACAGAGACAGACGTGGAGAAAACACAGAACAGAGACAGACGTGGAGAAAACACAGAACAGAGACAGACGTGGAGAAAACACAGAACAGAGACAGACGTGGAGAAAACACAGAACAGAGACAGACGTGGAGAAAACACAGAACAGAGACAGACGTGGAGAAAACACAGAACAGAGACAGACGTGGAGAAAACACAGAACAGAGACAGACGTGGAGAAAACACAGAACAGAGACAGACGTGGAGAAAACACAGAACAGAGACAGACGTGGAGAAAACACAGAACAGAGACAGACGTGGAGAAAACACAGAACAGAGACAGACGTGGAGAAAACACAGAACAGAGACAGACGTGGAGAAAACACAGAACAGAGACAGACGTGGAGAAAACACAGAACAGAGACAGACGTGGAGAAAACACAGAACAGAGACAGACGTGGAGAAAACACAGAACAGAGACAGATGTGGGGAAAAAACAGAACAGAGACAGACGTGGAGACAACACAGAACAGAGACAGACGTGGAGAAAACACAGAACAGAGACAGACGTGGAGAAAACAATCACAGACAGCACCAGTAGCTAGTTCAAATGTTTGTGCAAATGTGGGAAATCCCCTTTCCACAGATGGAAAGATTGCCCAGCAAGGGATTCGGAATGCAGGACATGTCACAGGAGAGGACACTTTTCAGCTGTCTGTCGATTAAAGCAAATGCATGAGGTTTCAGAGGAGGCACAGCAGGACAGCATCTTGCTGGGAGAAGTAAAGGGAAACAATACTGGCTGGCATTCAGACATTAAACTCAAAGGGGAGGTTGTGTCATTTAAACTAGACACTGGGGCAGCAGTGACAGCTATCCCAACTAGGCTGTATAGCTATAGCAGAGATGGCCCTTTGCTCTCTACAAACAAAAAACTGTACGGGCCCAGTAATAACATTTTACCAGTGGTAGGGCACTTGGTGATCAAACTGGAGAGTAAAGACAAAAGTGCCATCCAGCCTGTCTTCGTCATTGACTCTCTAGCCAGACCTTTGCTGGGGCTGCCAGTAATTGAAGCGTTGCAACTCATTGAGAGAGTGAGCGAACTGGAGGACCCAGGTGAAGTTTTCAAAAATAAATTCCCGAAAGTGTTTTCTGGTCTAGGAAGGATAGAAGGTGACTACAAAATCCGCCTGAAAGAGGATGCTGTCCCCTATGCCCTTACCACCCCCCGCCGGGTGCCTATCCCTTTATTGGCCAGAGTAAAGGAAGAGTTGGATGGAAGACATTGGGGCGGTGTCTAAAATAGAGAGTCCCACAGACTGGTGTGCAGGGATGGTGGTGGTCCCAAAAGCCAATGGGGAAATAAGGATCTGTGTGGACATGACAAAAATGAATGAGCCACTCTGCAGAGAGAGACACATCTTACCATCAGTGGAGCAGTCACTGGCTCAGTTGGATGGCTCACAAGTCTTCACAAAGCTGGATGCCCGCTCAGGTTTCTGGCAGATACCGCTGTCATCAGAGAGTAGGACACTCACAACGTTTATAACACCGTTTGGACGTTACTGTTTTAACGTTTTGCCATTTGGAATCGCTTCCGGTCCTGAGCATTTCCAAAGACGCATGTCCCAGCTGTTGGATGGGCTGAGTGGGGTCATAGTCCACGCGGACGATGTGCTCGTGTGCAGAAGGGACAGAGCAGAACATGATGTAAGGTTCACAGCAGTTCTGAGCCGACTCCAGGAGACTGGCCTGACACTCAATGAAAAATGCACTTTTGCACAATCAGATGTCTTGTTCTTGGGACACAAAATCAGTGCAGCTGGAATAGAGCCGGACCCAGAGAAGATCAGCGCCATCACAGATATGCCCAGACCCCAGAATGTGGCTGAAGTCAGGACCTTCTTAGGCATGGCCACATATGTGGGTAAGTTCCTCCCACAGTTCTCAGATACAACCAAACCTCTGAGAGACTTACTAGCCAAAGAGAATGACAGGTCATGGGGTCACATGCAACAGGTAGCGTTTTACAAAATCAAAGGAGATCTGGCCTCACAGAGAGTGCTGGCCCAGTACCGTCCCCACGCTAAGACAAAAGTATCAGCAGATCCTTTGGGCTAGGGGCGGTCCTCACACAGATGCATGACAACATGGAGTGGCATCCTATAGCATACATTTCCCAAAGCTTATCCGACACAGAGCAAAGATATGCTCAAGTGGAGAAGGAGGCGTTGGCTATCACATGGGCATGTGAAAGGCTCAGCCAATACCTTATTGGCCTGCAGTTTACAGCAGAGACTGACCCCAATTAAACGTCCATTATCAGAGGAGGAGCAATGTCTAGAGGGTGAGGTACAGGTGTCCAATAATGCAGTAAGGGACAGTCTACCTGCATCTCAGACCAAACTGCAGCAGATTGCAGAGGAGCAACAGTGAGACCGCATCTGCCAACAGATAGTGCAGCAGTGCAAAAAGGGATGTCCCAGGCAGGAGGACCTGCCTCAGCTGCTGAAGCCCTATTGGGTGCACCAACGTGACTTCCACTGTAATGGAGACCTTCTCATGAAAGGACAACGGATAGTTATCCCAGAGACTCTACAACCAGAAATGCTAGACAGAGTGCATGATGGACACATGGGGATAACCAAATGCAGACTGAGGGCTCAACAGTCAGTGTGGTGGCTTGGTCTGAGTACTCAGATTGCCAAGCTAGTGGCCCAGTGTGAGGTCTGTACAAAATGTCAACCTTGTCATCCGGAGCCAATGATGGCAACGGAGCTGCCAAAACGGCCATGCCAAAAGGTAGGGGCGGATATGTTCTATTGGAAAAATGACACTTATCTGCTAGTGGTAGATTACTACTCAAGATACATTGAAATAGCAAAGACACCCATAACCACATCAGCTGGTGTTATCAATGGATGAAAGTAAATCTTTTCCAGGCAAGGGGTTGCTGAGGTCCTGGTTACAGATAACGCTCCCCAGTTCTCTGTAAGCTCCTTTTCTGCTTTTCCCGCAGAATATGACTTCATACATGTGACCAGTAGCCCCTACCATGCACAGAGTAATGGTGAGGCAGAGAGAGCTGTGAAAACAGTCAAGGTCCTGCTGAAAAAGAACAAGGATCCATACAGGGCTCTGTTAGCTTACAGAGTTACACCAATGCATCATGGGCCGTCGCCTGCCGAGCTCCTGATGGGCAGGAGGCTGCGTTCCCCATTGCCTGTCTCGCCAGCTCAGCTTAAACCCCGATGGCCTAACAGAAAGGCCTTCGCTGAGAGGGACAAACGTCTGAAACAAACGCAAACAGGAGACTTTAATCGGAGACAAGGTGCTAAGGAGAGGCCAGAGCTGACCAAAGGTCAACGCGTGTGGATTACAAACTCAAAGACACCAGCAATAGTGCTGAGGAAAGCAGATGCCCCACGCTCCTATGTGGATGACACAGGCTCAGAAGAGGTACGAAGGAACAAAACACACAACGGAGCTCTAACAGATCTACCAGCCACACAGACCGAGGCCACACAAAATGCACAAACAGAGGGTGAAGGAGAGAGAATGCTCACGGAGCCACAAGCGCGCCCAAAAAGGGATGTGAAGCCACCAGAGTGGCTGAAAGACTATGTTACCTGAAGAGAAAACATACTGCTGGGGAACATACCCAGCAAAAAGAGACTGTACCTAAGTTAATGTTCATACTGTGTGATTTAATGCTTTCATACGGTTTCAGGATGGGAAGTAGCATGTTAGAGAATAATACTGATTTCCAAATTGCATTTCAATTATCCTTCAGTGGTTATGCATGTTGAGTTCTTGTTCATGGGAGAGGGGAAGATGTAGTAGGATGTCCCTTGGGGGCATTCGTACCTATGTAGGACATGCAAGGGTTAGGTTAATAAACAGGCTGGAGCTAGATAGTTAATCCAGAGATTCTTACCTTTGCCTCGATTCGGCAGTCTCGTCCAGATCATCATGGCATTTGTGGGTCTTTATGACTAGCATTTCATTTTGGGGGGTAAATACAGTCACCTTGTCCTAGAGAGACTTACACGGTTATCAAAATGTCACGCCAGGGAATTATGATTCATATTGTGGTACTCTATTGACCTTGTAGTGAAACGCAAAATGGATCTCCCTCCTGCCCCCCTCCCGCTGCCACTACCCTACTTACCACCAGTACAGTCAGACATGAGCAGGTCTGATGAGCTACCAGAGTGGGCACAGTCACCAGGAGAGGGCGCCAGTCAACCATCCACCTCAACAACATGGTACCAGGAAGAACCGCCTCCACCATCTGACGAAGCTGCAGAATGGGAGAAACTGCTTGAAGCACTGCTAATAGAGTAAAAGGCACCGCCTTAAGCGGAAGACCATATATGTATTGTCTTGCTGCGGTTAGAGGATGCCTATGAACTAAGAGGCACAGTAGTGCTGCTGTGCTCTTTGAAATAACAAGGTGCAGAAACCACAAGTGGGACTTGAGCGGTGATCAGAAGGTATATAAAGAGAAAACGCCATCACTTTGGAGCTGACTTCTTGAATCTCGAATTAATTTCGACAACCATCTGACCTCGGGCTATTTTGAGCCCGAGGTCAAATTACTTTAAAGATTCTAACTTGCTGGATACTAGGGTAAGAGTCCGTTTACCTATCGAACAGTTGACCCTGTGTGCAGTATACGTATGGACCGAGTGTACCATTGTGACAAAGTCTTAATTGACAGAGGAACACTGTATCACCGGCCGGGTTGCTTGCCCCAGACACTGCGGTAGATCAACGGCAGAATTACCACTTGCTGAGAACGGTTGGTAAATTGTTCGAATCGACTCTGTTTCCGACCGACCCAGTGACACGTGTACTGTTGTAAGAATATCTTAACTGATTGAACACAGTACCTTGCCCTGGAACCGCGGTTTCAGGTTATTTGACAATACTATCCAACCTGAGGGCAGGTTAGAGTACTCAGTCTAACTTGAATCTTGAAATTTAGTTGAACCAACGATTCCTCATAGGAGAGATTGATACATAAACTAAATTCTCAGAACTCTGACCGATTGAAACACCGCTCCTGATCTCGTGGGTCTCCCTGTCATCTTTTAAAGGTAATTAAGTTGAAATATTATATTTTATTAGAGATAAGTGTTATCATTGTACCAGGCATTATAGAGCATTAAGGCATTTGCATGTTTTTGATTAACGCTGTGTGTAACCGAGTAACAAATTGTGTATTTTGAAGTGTGTTTGATTGTAAAAGACAAAAAACAGAGTGTTTCCAAAAATAAACGGTAGTCTTATTTTGTCTCGAGTAAAACGCCCTCCCAAGACAGTTAACGGCACGGGAGATAACAACACTCCCCTCTACCGGGACACTGGAAACGGAGACCAATACTCCATGACAAAGTGAGTTACCATTAAAAGACAAAGAGGAAGGTGTGTCCAGTAGTGATTCATTAATTGTCTTATCGATCTATCTAAGTTTTAATATCCAAGTGACACATAGCCGACGGGCAGAGTAGTGAGACTAAGTTGACTAAAGGTCTTCAAACTTTAAACTAGATACATCACAGAAGGGAAATACTCAACCTGAGGGAAATCATATAGAGACTGGTAGGAAGAAGGCTTAATAACAACTCAAGGATCCATTAGTGGTGGAAAAGGAGTCTAGAGGATAAACGTGGGGTTCACACATCCCAGCTAGAGCTAGACCGTTGAGTGACAAGGCAAAAGGCCTCTCTACGCGGACAACGTGTCGATAAAGAAAGAGAGGCAGGGCTACGCGAGCGGTCCTGGTTATACCGAGATAACCTGAAGTATCTATAGTGCCCTGTCCAATCCAGGGAACGGAACGCTAACCACCTCTAGCACCCCGCTGCCGGCCAAGGGGCGTGGCTGAAGGTTTCGTATCGCGACAACCTCCATACAAAAACTCTTAAAACAAAACATCGCCACCTGCTGGAGAAGACTGATTTTTGGCAGTTGGGCCTCTCGCTTCACCTCTTCCTCTCTAACATCATTCCTAGATGATAGTGCAGATCTAGATTCAGATCTAGCAGCCCATATCGGCTGCCTACAGACCAGAGTATGTGAGTGGAGTGGAGATGAGCAGTCAGAAATCCCACTGGGGCTCCACATCCTTTCCAACTGCTCCTCCAAAAACTGCTTCTTGCTCACAGGGGAAAAGAAACTACCTTCAAATTCGCTCCATTCATTCAAATCCCCATAAAACCAACACTCATCAATTTTTGTGACCACCTGGAATTACCATTTGGTTTTGAAATAGCCTACTGAAAAGTATTTTAATATACAACATGAAAAGGTGGTGTCGTGGAAATTCTACACAATGTTGTGGAAATGACCACTAGATTAACTATCTTGGATTAGTTATAAATATCTTTGGGCTGCATAGGTTTACCAAAAGGCACAGACACATAGACTACATCAACAATTGAGAACTAAATAGTGGAAACCTTCTACTGTCTCGAATAATGTGACTAGGTAATGGAATGGAAAACAACAATGTATTTTCACAATAAGTGATGGTAATTTCTAGGTAATATTAGGAATATTGGGAATTTTTAGGAATAACGTTATGGGCATATAGATTTGTTTAGTATTCTTTAGAATTGTACTAATTTCTCACTAGTCTACGGCATACATTCTGTTCACTTATATATAGGAGCATAAGGAGTTTTTATTTGTCTTTCCTTCATAGCAATAACAGGGGACTAAAGTTAGATACGTTCTGCCAAATCAATGAGTGCCATGTCTTTATGCCAAAACAATGTCACCCTACACATGTTCATTTTGAAGATGTATTTATTCACTTAGAAAAATAACTTTTCAAAAATCATAAAATATCCACATCATGGGGTAATCTTGCATTTCATGAACAACATCACCGGCCTTGTGAAGAGGTGCACTTGAGTTTGCACTCTAGACCACTTTTTTATTTAACCTTTATTTAACTAGACAAGTCAATTAAGAATAAATTCTTATTTACAATGACGGCCTACCAAAAGGCAAAGGCCTCCCGTCCCTGGGAATGAGAATTTTTTAAATCAAAAACAAGTAGGACAAATCTCGACAATATATTTCTAAAGAGTGGCCCCAGGCCCAGATGGATACCTTATAAAACATTTAGCAACATGCTCTCTCCCTACCTGCACAAAATGTTGGTTCAGGCCAATGAGGATGGAGCTCTCCCTTCTACTTTGGACGAAGCGTTCATTACAGTTATACATAAGGCCAATGAGGATGGAGCTCTCCCTTCTACTTTGGACGAAGCGTTCATTACAGTTATACATAAGGCCAATGAGGATGGAGCTCTCCCTTCTACTTTGGACGAAGCGTTCATTACAGTTATACATAAGGCCAATGAGGATGGAGCTCTCCCTTCTACTTTGGACGAAGCGTTCATTACAGTTATACATAAGGCCAATGAGGATGGAGCTCTCCCTTCTACTTTGGACGAAGCGTTCATTACAGTTATACATAAGGCCAATGAGGATGGAGCTCTCCCTTCTACTTTGGACGAAGCGTTCATTACAGTTATACATAAGGCCAATGAGGATGGAGCTCTCCCTTCTACTTTGGACGAAGCGTTCATTACAGTTATACATAAGGCCAATGAGGATGGAGCTCTCCCTTCTACTTTGGATGAAGCGTTCATTCCAGTTATACATAAGAAGGGTAAAGATCCAGAAGAGGTAGGGTCATACAGACCAATATCTCTCCTTAATACAGACCAAAAGATTTTAGCAAAAACTCTGGCTAACAGGCTTAGCACATTGGCAAATTGGCTCCATTCGGATCAGACCGGCTTTATCCCTAACAGAAACTCATTCTTCAATTTCAGGCGTCTCTTCAACATGATGTATTCTCAGAGGTTACCTAACGTGGACCTTGCCGTTATATCTCTTGACGCCGAAAAGGCAGTTGAGTGGTCCTATCTATTCAAGGTCCTACAGAAATGTTATATTGGAGATGGGTTCACAAATTTGATCCAGCTTTTATATAGGAACCCCTGAGCGAGAATACTCACTAACCAATCGCTGTCGCCTATGCTCTTCGCTCTAATTGTTGAACCTCTCGCTCAGGCGATCAGATCTCATGCAGCAATACACGGCTTTAATACTAAAGATACTCTAAATAAGATTTCCCTATACGCAGACGACATTCTCCTCTATGTAACAGAACCCCAAGCTAGTATCCCAGCTATTCTTGATGTGATTCATTTGTTTGGTACCTTCTCGGGATACAGAATACATTTGAACAAGAGCGAATTAATGCCCATACGGTTGCAAAACACCTCCTGGCTAGAACATCCTTTGAGTTGCTTCAGGGAAACTTATAATCTTCCCAGAAGTAACTTTTTCAGAAAGGTACAAATTAGAGACTATGTTAGAAAACACCTCCCAACATTTGGGAATGCTAAACCTTCCATGTTTGACAGATGCATAAAAATATGCCCCACCTCAGACAAACTGATATCTTGTCTATATGATGCTTTTCAATCTGTTAGCACACCTTCTACAGATGCCATTAAGGCAAAATGGGAGGAAGAACTAGGGACTGACATTTCGGTGGCAGACTGGGAAGAGAGCTTGGAGTATATCCACACATACTCCATTAATTCCAGACATCGTTTCATACAATTCAAGGTATTACACAGATTACACTATTCCAAAACTAAACTGCATAGGTTATTTCCTGATACATCCCCTACGTGTGGTAAATGTCAGGCTACGCAGGGTACACTACTCCACTGCTTTGCCCTATGCTCTAACTTGTATGGTTATTGGTGTGGGATTTTTAGGTTTCCTCTCTGAAGTTCTGGAGACTTCAATAGACCCAGACTCGCTTCTGATAATCCTGGGAGTGTCTGATTCCCTAAACGGATTATCCAACCCCCAAAAACAACTAATCTCTTACAGTCTCATTTCGGCCAAAAAATGTATCTTGTTGTTTTGGAAAAATAGGGAAGCTCCCTCTACCAAATTATGGCTCAGCGAAATTGGCAAACACTGTACACTTAGAAAGAATTAGATATATTCTGAACAATAGATGATCAACATTTGATCAAATGTTGGGGGGGGGGGGGGATAGGGGGGATAGGGGGGTGGTGACATCTACCCTCTTTCTTTCTACCTGTCCTGGTTCTGTATGCCTTGTTTTGTTATATTTGTTTTGTACCCAGAACTCTGAGTCTTGTTGTTTCTGTCTGCTCTTTTATGTTTAGATAAGAATTGCATACTTGTCTTAAAATACCTATACACCATTCTTGCGTGTGTTCAATAAAAAAATATTTGAACGAGAAAAAATGAAAGCTGTCAGCATGGGTCCAGTGGGAGTGGTACCTGTCCAGTGATTGTTACAGTCATCTGTTTATGTGGGTTCAAGGGATTGCTGTTTGTGGACTCCCATACCTTCGTGTACTGTATATGATCAATTATAATATTCTGATCAGAGGTGAGCTCATACATTTTAGGGTAACATTTTCTGAATGCAAAGCTGAAATAAGCAACAAGAAAAGAAAACATTTGTTGGTTGTTAAAAAATAGTTGTCATTGCTGACATATTAAACCACACTATCTTCAAATACTAAACCCTTTAGAGAAATGTTTGTAGGCATTATCATGATCATTTGTTGGGATGATGGAAATTGAAGCAGGCCGTTTAAATTAAATCTCTTGTAGCAGGTCACAATAAAACCAGACAACGATTGTGTCGTCATTCTTGGAATTTATTTCCAAAGCAGAACATTTTTTTTTTTTAGATGCATCATCACTTTATCCAGGGATAGGTTGGAAAGGAAATTACAACAATGTTTAGAAAAAAATATGAAACATTTTCAAAAAGGTACTAGAGCCTACATTAACATAATCACTAGGGACACTCGAGTGCTATGGAAAAAGACTACAGAACTATGACACAACACCATTTCATGATGATGCACAATTTGTTGAAACTGTTGGTTAACTACATTATTGGTATACATCTTATATGACAAAAGATGACTGAAAAAATGTGACAGCATTAAGTTAAAACGCCACGCCTGTTGATTGAATGAATTTCCCTCATCATAAACTTTTTTAATAAGCTACTGGAGGGAAAAAGACAAACTTCAACAGTTGGTTTTGTAATCACATGATATGCCCTCAACTATTTCATCAGCTGTGGCGAGGGGTACAAGACATTTTCCACATGGACATGTACCCACACACTCGTGCCCTTTTTTGCGACATTTCACTCCAATAAACATTTCATCGGCATCACAAGTAGTAAGGTTTTTGATCACAATCTTCGTGTCAAAATGTAGGGCCTGACCATCAGGCAGGTGGAATGCCAGGGTCACATGGTCCCACATGTACCATGCATTCCCCCCGCCTTCTGTTCCTACATTTTGGTTAACTTCCTCTATGGCTAACCCAAAGGCATGGGTTTTAGACATGGCTTGTGCACGCCAGACAATGTCGCCCCTCATGTAAGCACAGAGAGCATCATCACTACCATCACCAAGAACGGGGTACTTCTCAAATTCCTTATCATCTGGACTGTGAACAAGCACTGTGTACATGATCTCTTGTTTGTAGACTACAGTCTCATACACTCTCAGGACAGGCTGTTTTCCACCACAGATCTGCTGACTGTACATCATCAGGAAATCAGACAGACTGAAAGTGAACCTGAAGTTCCCAAAGCGTGATGCCTTCCTGAAGGCAGGTGAGGTGGTGAACTTGCTAAGGAAGGGTTGCTGTATCTGCCTCTGCTCAGGTGTTCTGTCAGGGAAGATCTTCTCCAGGTAACGGCGTTCTGCTGCAATGATATCGTCATCATCCACAGGAAGATTGCACCACAGGAAACTCTTCTCACCCCCCTTAAATCCACCTGATTTCAAGATTCCATCAAGGCCTCTTTTTGTAGTGACATGGGCAACTTTGGACAGATGGAACTCTGGTGCTTCTGGGTATGGTGCTATGTCTTTTGATAGGTATCTATCTATTCCTGCCTCATTTAAAAGGGTCTTCTCTTGTTTTAATGTGGCGATATTCTTATGCTCTCCACTGGAAAAGTTCTCCTTTACACCTCTGTCATTATAACGCACCTTCATTTCCCTAAGATAAAAATAAAACGTTTAAAATGTTGGTTGAACAGACATGCAATTCTGCTCTCCGCACCTATTTAGTAGGCTACAAATAATGTATATTTCTTTGCACACACACACACTAGAGTTTAATTGTTACTGTGATACAATCTACCTTTTTCCCCCAAGTTTGGACATAGCTGCTTGATGGAAGATCTGCGGTCTGATAGATGTAGATAGCTCTTGTCAATCCACAATGAGTGGATAACCTGTACAGTAGTTCAATCAGACATTCAATAAAAGAATTTGAACAACAGTTTGTATCCAAGTGTAATGTTAAAATGGCAATCCCAATTAACTGGAACCAATCAGCCTTCTTTTGAAAAAAGTTGTCAGGATGGTTTTATTAACATACATTACTGACTTGAAAGAAATATGGATATTGGTTTAACTATAAAGGTAATTTTGACTGTTTCAAAAGTGTACAGTACATATGTTATTATTATACTAAAGTTACAGACTCATACCACATTTCATGACATAAGCTAATTATAATTTACATATGTACAAATAGCCACCAAATATGTGATTACTTCATGAAATGATGTACTGTAAGTATGTGTAATTAAATCACATTTTTGTCTCATGAAATGTCATTGTTTCTTTAACATAACCTACAATAACTTACTTTGTTTGGAGACTTGCTGCTTGATTGTAGAGTTTCAGATTGGCGGCCTTCAGTTGATGTCTCCCCACTGTATGGCAGCTGAAATGTCCCAATCGTATGTTTGTATCTATACATACTGACTCTGATCCTTAAGGCTGTGTTTAGACTGGCAGCCCGTTTCTGATCTTTTTTCCACTAGTTGGTCTTCTGACCAATAACATCAGACCTTTTCACATCAGATCTTTTTCAGAGCTGATCTGATTGGTCAAAAGACCAATAAGTGAAAAATATCAGAATTAGGCTGTCTGTGTAAACAAAGCCTTTTTGTAACTGAAGTCTTTAGCCACACCCTACATAGGAAATCTAGTTTCATTTCTTGAGAACTGAATGACTATCAGGTTAATAAGTAGCCTGAACAGCCACTAGCGGTTGCTGTTTGCCTGTGTTTTGAAGGTCCTAACTTGTTTACCATGGTGAGCTGTCTCTTTGTAGATGGCACTTTACAATACGTAATTATCAGCACTTTAAAATATGTAATTATCAGGTACTTACTGAGACATTTCATAGTAAAATGGTAAATGGATGTTGTTTCCATTGGATATATTGAAATAAGCAGCATATGTTTACCAATTGGGTATGAATTCTTTGAAGTAAGTACCAGAAAGTATCCCCAGATAAAAACAGTGGAAACAGTACTGTAAAATAAGGTGCAGTACTGTAAAATAAGGTGCAGTACTGTAAAATAAGGTGCTACATTTATGTTTTTATTAAGGTGGCAAGATGCTCATGTGGACCTGCACAAGAAGTTCAGTGAAACCAGATAATGTGGATGTAATAAGATGCTCATGTGGACCTGCACAAGAAGTTCAGTGAAACCAGATAATGTGGATGTAATAAGATGCTCATGTGGACCTGCACAAGAAGTTCAGTGAAACCAGATAATGTGGATGTAATAAGATGCTCATGTGGACCTGCACAAGAAGTTCAGTGAAACCAGATAATGTGGATGTAATAAGATGCTCATGTGGACCTGCACAAGAAGTTCAGTGAAACCAGATAATGTGGATGTAATAAGATGCTCATGTGGACCTGCACAAGAATAATGTCAGACCTTTTCACATCAGATGTTTTTCAGAGCTGATCTGAAAGTGACAGCATTTATTAGAATTGGGGTGTGTGTAAACAAAGCTATAAGCCACACCCTACATAGGAAATCTAGTTTCATTTCTTGAACTGAATGAAGATCAGGATAATAATTAGCCTGAACAGCCGCGAGTGATTGCTGTGTATCTGTCTTTTGAAGGTCCTAACTTATTTATCATGGTGAGCTGTCTCTTTGCATCTGTCTCTCTCATTGTGACGAGGGTATTTTGTGCTCCCCCAAAATAGGTCTCGTCTAACCCTCTGGCATTACTACATTTCATTGTCCTACCCTGAGAGGATGAATTGTACTGAATATAAGCGGTCAATAGGCCAAATGAAGATCATCAGGGGATGACATTTGACTTCAAATATCTGTATGGTGTAATTCATCTCAAGATATGTAAAATGCACATAGTAGTTGTTTGTAAAAATTTCTCAATTAATTGAGAAACACAAGCATGTTCTTGGTTGATGTTTGTTACCCAATAATGATCTTTCACAATTTGAGAACAGTTTCTATAGTCCACCATGTTGCAAAAGACACCCTACGCCTGCTTTAAGTTACCCAAAGTGAAACGGCTGATCCCCGCCCTCACTCTGCCTTCACTCCAGGAATGTAGTTACACAAATACATGCATTTATTATTCAGAGTAGACATTGTTGACTTCTCTGTTGTATTTGTAGCCTTCCACAGAATAATAATACCCACATTATATAGGCCTAACCTAAAGATCAAATGGGCGCACGGACACACTTGGGATTGACAACTGCTCCTCCTATTTTCAGCCCGAGAAAATAGATTATAGAGTTCACATACATGTAAACAAATCAACAGTCCATCCACTATTTCCGTAAAGGCACTGAATGTCGTCATATATGAACTATTTCTGTGGCTCGACGGGTTCCATGCCCTAATATGAAACCAAACTAAACTTAGTGCAAGGCAATAAGGTAACGGTAGCTAAATGCCAGAGGAGACGAGTAATTAACAGGAGTTACTATGAGTGTGATGTAAGGAGGAATAATGTATAAAAATGGTTTGAACTCACGGGCTCCAGGGTGGCAGAGTAGCCTAGTTGTTAGAGCATTGGGCTAGTAACCGAAAGGTTACAAGTTCGAATACCCCAGCTGACAAGGTACAAATCTGTCGTTCTGCCCCTGAACAAGGTAGTTAAACCCACTGTTCCTAGGCCGTCATTGAAAATAAGAATTTGTTCTTGACTGACTTGTCTAGTTAAATAAAGGTTAAAAAAAAAATATATATTTGTGAAATAGAATTGACTGAATATTTCCACGACACCAATCATGACGTGCGTTACCAGGTTACCACTGACTGATTGCACAATGTCTGCCTTTGGTGTTTTTCTAGCTCCAACAGTGCAGTAATATCTAACAATTCACCACAATACACACATCTAAAAGTAAAATAATGTAATTAAGAAATTAGGATTAGGATTAGGACTAGCAATGTCAGAGTGACAAACTAAAATACAGTAGAATAGAATACCGTATATACATATGAGATGAGTAAAGCAAAAATATGTAAACATTATTAAAGTGACTAGTGTTCAATTATTAAAGTGGCCAGTGATTCCAAGTCTACAGTATGTATATAGGGCAGCAACCTCTATGGTGCAGGGTTACGTAATGTAAGGGGAAAAATCCTGTATAAGCTCTATAAACTCGTACAGCCTGTAATGAATTAGAATTACTTCATTAGTTCTTAATGCTAAACTTTGTTATGCACATGTGCTGTATGAGCCTTAAACCTGTACATTTCCACTGTCTGTTTGAAGGTCTTGTAAGAAAAAGCAGGTATTTTTCCACTCTGCCTCTGTTCAACTTGGTCACATGGCATAAGACAAAGAGCCTCTGAGAGTGAACAAAGTGTCTCATCCTGTTCTTCTCATATCTTTCAAGGGTACAGCTGTGTGGAGTTAAGAGGTGAACAGAGACTGGCTTGAACAGAGAGGAGTAACAGAACTAACGTTATCACTTGTTTGTGCGTTATGACCCGATACACAAAGCCACAAGAAGAAAACAAGGTAGCTTATGATGCCCTGATCTGCCCGGGAGGGGTGGAACCAGCCATTAATAAGCATGTTTAGGTCCACTATATAAGACCTCAGCATTTCCTGTAATGTTGGGCTTTCAACGAATCACCTACGGGTGGTTTGTTGACCAGCTCCATTATTGCAAAAATGTATCGGTATCAAATAAAGGTTGATTGTTTGAAGAAATGACAAAGTCTCTCTCACTTGATTAGAATTTCCATGACATTAACCCTGGTGGACGCCACCTAGTGATTTTACACTCTGATGGCCTTGATAGAAGCTGTTTTACAGTCTCTCGGTCCCAGCTTTGATGCACCTGTACTGACCTCGCCTTCTGGATGATAGCAGGGTGAACAGGCCGTGGCTCAGGTGATTGTTGTCCTTGATGATCTTTTTAGCCTTCCTGTGACCACGGGTGCTGTAGGTGTCCTGGAGGGAAGATAGTTTGCCACCGGTGATGCGTTGGGCAGACCGCACCACCTTCTGGAGAGCCCTGCGTTTGCGGGCCATGCAGTTGCCGTACCAGGCGGTGATACAGCCCGACAGAATACTTTCAATTGTGTAAAATTTTGCGAGGGTTTTAGGTGCCAAGCCAAATTTCTTCAGCCTCCTGAGGTCGCCTTCTTCACCACACTGTCTTTGTGGGTGGACCATTTCAGATCATCAGTGATGTGTACACCGACAACTTGAAGCTTTCCACCTTCTCCACTGCGGTCCCATCTGTTGTTTCCTACCTTCACCACCTGCGGGTGGCCCGTCAGGAAGTCTAGGACCCAGTTGCACAGGGTGGGTTCAGACCCAGGGCCCCGAGCTTAATGATGAGCTTGGAGGGTACTATGGTGTTGAATGCTGAGCTATAGTCAATGAACAGCATTCTTACACTACCGTTCAAAAGTTTGGCGTCATTTAGAAATGTTCTTGTTTTTGAAAGAATAGCGCATTTTGTAAACATTAAAATAACATCAAATTGATCAGAAATACAGTGTAGACATGCGCGCTGTGTTAAGAAGCAGTGCAGCTTGGTAGGGTTGTGTATTGGAGGACGCATGACTTTCAACCTTCGTCTCTCCCGAGCCCATACGGGAGTTGTAGCGATGAGACAAGATAGTAGCTACTAACAATTGGATACCACGAAATTGGGGAGAAAAAAGGGGGTAAAAATTCAACAACATTTTTTTATAAAAAAAACAAACAGTGAAGAGGTGACTCCAGGATGCTGGCCTTCTAGGCAGAGTTGCAAACAAAAAGCCATATCTCAGACTGGCCAATAAAAAGAAAAGATTAAGATAGGCAAAAGAACACAGACACTGGACAGAGGAACTCCGCCTAGAAGGCCAGCATCCCGGAGTCGCCACTTCACTGTTGTCGTTGAGACTGGTGATTTGCGGGTACTATTTAATAAAGCTGCCAGTTGAGGATTTGTGACGTGTCTGTTTCTCAAACAGGAACAACAGTGGACATCTTGAAGCAGACTGGGATAGGGAGAGATTAAATCGGTCCGTAAACACTCCAGCCAGCTGGTCTGCGCATGCTATGAGGACGCGGCTAGGGATGCCATCTAGGCCGGCAGCCTTGCGAGGGTCCTCAAAGCGGGTGAAGAAGGTGTTTAGCTTGTCCAGAAGCTAGATGTCGATGTCTGCGACGTGGCTGGTTGTCCCTTTGTAGTCCTTGATTGACTGTAGATCCTGCCACATACGTCTCGTCTGAGCTGTTGAATTGCGACTCCACTGTGTCTCTGTACTAACGTTTTGCCTGTTTGATTGCCTTACGGAGGGAATAACTACACTGTCTGTATTCGGCCATATTCCCAGTCACCTTGCCATGGTTAAATGCGGTGGTTTACTCTTTCAGTTTTGCGCGAATGCTGCCATCTATCCACAGTTTCTGGTTTGGGTAGGTTTTAATAGGCACAGTTGGTACAACATCTCCCATACACTTCCTGAGTCACCGTATCCGTGTATTTGTCAATGTTATTTTCAGAGGCTACCAAGAACATATCCCAGTCCGCATGATCAAAACAATCTTGAAGCATGGATTACGATTGGTCAGACCAGCGTTGTATAGACCTTAGCACGGGTACTTCCTTTTTGAGTTTCTGCCTATAGGAAGGGAGGAGCAAAACAGAGTCCTGATCAGATTTGCAGAAGGGAGGGTGGGGGAGGGCCTTGTAGGCATTTCGAAAAGTTGAGTAGCAGTGGCCAATGTTTTCTCAGAGTGAGTACTACAGGCAATGTGTTGGTAGAACTTCGGTAGAGTTTTCCTCAAATTTGCTTTGTTAAAATCCCCAGCTACAATAAATGCGGCTTCTGTATATGTGGTTTCCAGTTTGCATAAAGTCCAGTGTAGTTCTTTGAGGGCCGTCGTGGGCCGGCTTAAGGGGGTATATACACGGCTATGACTATAACCGAAGAGCATTCTCTTGGGAGGTAATAAGGTCAGCATTTGATTGCGAGGGATTCTAGGTTGTGTGAACAAAATAACTTGAGTTTCTGTATGTTATCACAATCACACCATGAGTAGTTAATCATGAAATATACACCCCCACCTTTCTTCTTCCTGGAGAGTTATTTTTTCCTGTCTGCGTGATGTACTGAGAACCCAGCTGGCTGTATGGACGGAGCCCGTATATCCCAAGAGAGCCATGTTTCCATGAAACAGAGTATGTTACATTCACTCATGTCTCTCTGGAAGAAGATCCTCGCCCTGAGCTCGTCTACTCTATTATCCAGAGACTTGACATGAGTGAGTAATATACTCGGAAGTGGTGGATGGTGTGTGCGTCTTCTGAGTCGGACTAGAAGTCCACTCTGAATACCTCTTCTCTGCCAGTGGTGTTTTGGATCTGCCTCTGGAATCAGTTCAATTGCCCTGGGGGGGGTCCGAACAATGGATCCAATTCTGAAAAGTCGTATTCCTATTCATAATGCTGGTGAGTTACCACCGCTCTCAAAAAAACGAAATACTGTAAAGTTGCATAGGAGCTAGAAGCAGAGCTGCCACATCTGTCAGCACCATCTTACTTACTCTTGGACAATGTGACTTTTATCAATATATTCTCTATTTTCTCTCAGATTTGAAAATGTTAATTAGCATCAAAGTAGACATCACGCAAGACTACAAATTCCTGCACGTTATCTCTAACTGGCACCTTTGCTAACAGGTATTGTGTCAATTTAAAACTTGCGCAAGACACTTCAGAGAATTGTACATTTAAATAAATGTTGCAAATGTATTCATTACTACATTTTTTTTGTAACAGTATTTTTATTGGATTTCACAATTTTCACCCATATTAAGAGATACAACAACAGAGAAAGCAAAAAGAAAAGGAAAAAAACAGAACTCCCTTACACATACCTGCATATACAGTGCCTTGCAAAAGTATTCGGCCCCCTTAAACTTTGCGACCTTTTGCCACATTTCAGGCTTCAAACATAAAGATATAAATCTGTATTTTTTTGTGAATAATCAACAACAAGTGGGACACAATCATGAAGTGGAACGACATTTATCGGATATTTCAAACTTTTTTAACAAATCAAAAACTGAAAAATTGGGCATGCTAAATTATTCAGCCCCTTTACTTTCAGTGCAGCAAACTCTCTCCAGAAGTTCAGTGAGGATCTCTGAATGATCCAATGTTGACCTAAATGACTAATGATGATAAATACAATCCACCTGTGTGTAATCAAGTCTCCGTATAAATGCACCTGCACTGTGATAGTCTCAGAGGTCCGTTAAAAGCGCAGAGAGCATCATGAAGAACAAGGAACACACCAGGCAGGTCCGAGATACTGTTGTGAAGAAGTTTAAAGCCGGATTTGGATACAAAAAGATTTCCCAAGCTTTAAACATCCCAAGGAGCACTGTGCAAGCGATAATATTGAAATGGAAGGAGTATCAGACCACTGCAAATCTACCAAGACCTGGCCGTACCTCTAAACCTTCAGCTCATACAAGGAGAAGACTGATCAGAGATGCAGCCAAGAGGCCCATGATCACTCTGGATGAACTGCAGAGATCTACAGCTGAGGTGGGAGACTCTGTCCATAGGACAACAATCAGTCGTATATTGCACAAATCTGGCCTTTATGGAAGAGTGGCAAGAAGAAAGCCATTTCTTAAAGATATCCATAAAAAGTGTTGTTTAAAGTTTGCCACAAGCCACCTGGGAGACACACCAAACATGTGGAAGAAGGTGCTCTGGTCAGATGAAACCAAAATTGAACTTTTTGGCTTGTGGTTCAAAAATGGTTCAAAAATAAACATATCCAGGTGTTAGAATGGCCAAGTCAAAGTCCAGACCTGAATCCAATCGAGAATCTGTGGAAAGAACTGAAAACTGCTGTTCACAAATGCTCTCCATCCAACCTCACTGAGCTCGAGCTGTTTTGCAAGGAGGAATGGGAAAAAATTTCGGTCTCTCGATGTGCAAAACTGATAGAGACATACCCCAAGCGACTTACAGCTGTAATCGCAGCAAAAGATGGCGCTACAAAGTATTAACTTAAGGGGGCTGAATAATTTTGCACGCCCAATTTTTAAGTTTTTGATTTGTTAAAAAAGTTTGAAATATCCAATAAATGTCGTTCCACTTCATGATTGTGTCCCACTTGTTGTTGATTCTTCACAAAAAAATACAGTTTTATATCTTTATGTTTGAAGCCTGAAATGTGGCAAAAGGTCGCAAAGTTCAAGGGGGCCGAATACTTTCGCAAGGCACTGTGTATATATGCATATACACATACACACACACACACACACACACCCATACATATGTACACCATTTTGTGTGGTGTTGTAAAGCCTCCTCTTACCCACAGAAGTAACATGCCTACTAGGGAGACCCAACAGTAAAGAAACTGGGTCCAATTCTAGATCAACCCCTAGGATCTTTTCAATTTCTTGCAGAACTCCAGACCAGTATCTTTGTATTTTGGTACATGACCATAAACAATGTGTTAGGGTGTCTGTATCCGTTTTGCATTTAAGACACTGAGGAGAAGAGGAAGTGGGGCTAAAAGTATTGGGGATATATGCAATCTGTGTATTATTCTTAATTGGATTGCTCCAGTACAATTACATATAGATATTGTTTTTGCATATCTCCAAATGTCCTCCCACATCTCTATGTCAATTGTCAACAGACAATTCATTACTACATTTAACTAACATTAGATAGTTAATCCAGAGATTCTTACCTTTGCCTCGATTCGGCAGTCTCGTCCAGATCATCATGGAATTTGTGGTTCTTTATGACTAGCATTTCATTTTGGGGGGTAAATTCAGGCGAATATATTGACAAGTCACCTTGTCCTAGAGAGATTTACACAGTTATCAAAAGGTCACGCCACGGAATTGTGATTCATATTGTGGTACTCTATTGACCTCCATACAAAAACTCTTAAAACAAAACATCGCCACCTGCTGGAGAAGACTGATTTTTGGCAGTTGGGCCTCTCGCTTCGCCTCTTCATCTCTAACATCATTCCTAGATGATAGTGCAGATCTAGATTCAGATCTAGCAGCCCACATCGGCTGCCTACAGACCAGAGTATGTGAGTGGAGTGGAGATGAGCAGTCAGAAATCCCACTGGGGCTCCACATCCTTTCCAACTGCTCCTCCAAAATCTGCTTCTTGCTCACAGGGGAAAAGAAACTGCCTCCAAATTCGCTCCATTCATTCAAATCCCCATAAAACCAACACTCATCAATTTTTGTGACCACCTGGAATTACCATTTGGTTTTGAAATAGCCTACTGAAAACAAACCATATGATTTTAATTAAAAGTATTTTAATAAACAACATGAAAAGGTGGTGTCGTGGAAATTCTACACAATGTCGTGGAAATGACCACTAGATTAACTATCTTGGATTAGTTATAAATATCTTTGGGCTGCATAGGTTTACCAAAAGGCACAGACACATAGACTACATCAACAATTGAGAACTAAATAGTGGAAACCTTCTACTGTCTCGAATAATGTGACATGGTAATGGAATGGTAAACAACCATGTATTTTCACAATAAGTGATGGTAATTTCTAGGTAATATTAGGAATATTGGGAATTTTTAGGAATAACGTTATGGGCATATAGATTTGTTTAGTATTCTTTAGAATTGTACCAATTTCTCACTAGTCTACGGCATACATTCTGTTCACTTATATATAGGAGCATAAGGAGTTTTTATTTGTCTTTCCTACATAGCAATAACAGGGGACTAAAGTTAGATACGTTCTGCCAAATCAATGAGTGCCATGTCTTTATGCCAAAACAATGTCACCCTACACATGTTCTTTTTGAAGATGTATTTATTAACTTGGAAAAATAACAACGCTCAACAGTTTCCTGTGTGTATCAAGAATGCTCCACCACACAAAGGACACAACTGTAGGAAGCATTGGAGTCAACATGTAGAGTCGACACCTTGTAGAGTCCATGCCTCGATGAATTGATGATGTTCTGATTGCAAAGGGGGGTGCAACTCAATACTAGGAAGGTGATCCTAATGCTTTGTACACATATATGGGGCGGCAGGTAGCCTAGTGGTTAGAGCGTTGGGCCAGTAACACAATCCCATAGCTGGCAAGGTACAAATCTGTCCTTCTGCCCCTGAACAAGGCAGTTAACCCACTGTTCCCCGGTAGGCCATCATTGTAAATAAGAATTTGTTCTGAACTGACTTGCCTAGTTAAATAAAGGTTAAATGTATATATATATATATATATATTTTTTTATATATCAAATATAATATCGGTAGTGGCATATTCCCTAACAATAGATACGGTCTTTGTTGAAGCAGTAATTCCCCTAAATGCCATATTAATGTGAGTGGTTTCCTTAAAAACTTCTTTGGGACTGGGGGGCAGTATTGAGAAGCTTAGATAAAAAGGTGCTCAGAGTAAACTGCCTGCTGCTCAGGCCCAAAAGCTAGAATATGCATATAATTAGTAGATTTGGAAAGACAACACTCTGAAGTTTCTAAATCTGTTTGAATGATGTCTGTGAGTATAACAGAACTCATATGGCAGGCAAAAACCTGAGAAAATCTAACCAGGAAGTGGGAAACCTGAGGTTTGTAGTTGCCTATCGAATATAGTGTCTATGGGGTCATATTGCACTTCCTATAGGCTTCCACTAGATGTCAACAGTCTTTAGAACCTTATTTGAGGCTTCTACTGTGAAGGGGGAGAGAAAGAGAGCTGTTTCAACCAGGTGTCTGGCAGAGTGCCATGAGCTGATCACGTGCGCTCCCGTGTGAGGTAGCTGTGTTCCAGGAACTCTCCAGTTGGAACATTATTGAAGATTTATGTTAAAAACATCCTAAAGATTGATTCTATACATCGTTTGACATGTTTCTACGAACTGTAATATAACTTTTTTGACATTTCGTCTGAACAAGTGATCGCGCATTATGCATTTGGATTACTGGGCTAAACGCGCAAACAAAAAGGAGGTATTTGGACATAAATTATGGACTTTATCAAACAAAACAAACATTTATTGTGGAACTGCGATTCCTGGGAGTGCATTCCGATCAAGATCATCAAAGGTAAGTGAATATTTATAACGCTATTTCTGACACCTGACACTGAAAATGGCTGGATGTTTTTCTGTGACTAGCGTTGACCTGACATAATCATAAGTTGTGCTTTCACCATAAAGCCATTTTGAAATCTGACACAGCGGTTGCATTAAGGAGAAGTTTATCTATATTTCCATGTATTACATTTGTATCTTTTATCAATGTTTATTATGAGTATTTCTGTAATTTGATGTGGTTCTCTGCACTTTCACCGGATGTTTGTTTCAGACAATGCATTTCAGATCATAACACACCAATTTCAAAGAGGTTTTTGGACATAAAGATGAACATAAAGAAGTCCTGTGAGTGCCATCTGATGAAGATCATTAAAGGTTAGTGATTAATTTAATCGCTATTTCTGATTTTTGTGAGCCCTCTCCTTGGCTGGAAAATGTCTGTATGGTTTTCTGTGACTAGGTGCTGACCTAACATAATCGTTTGGTGTCCTTTCGCCGTAAAGCCTATTTGAAATCGGACACTGTGGCTGGATTTACAAGAAGTTTATCTTTAAAATGGTGTAAAATACATGTATGTTTGAGGAATTTTAATTTCTGTTGTTTTGAATTTGGCGCCCTGCAATATCACTGGCTGTTAGCGAGGTGGGACTCTACCATCCCACATATCCCAGAGAAGTTAAACATACACACACCACAACACTACTGTTCTGTAGGCCACATCTGCAGGCGTACTCCCACTCAGTCTCTTGTGGGTCCAGGAGCAGTAGGCCAGACCATCCCCCGATGACACATGCAGCACAGGATGGTCCAGCCTGAACACACAACCAGGTTTATGGTTAATAATAACAACATACGGTCCTTTAGCAATATACAGAGCCTTCAGAACGTATTCACACGCGTTGACTTTTTCCACATGTTGTTGTGTTACAGCCTGAATTTCACCATAAGGCCAATGGTGACTTTAAAACCGCTAAGGCCATGATAGGAGAAAAGTGAGAATGATCAACAACATTATAGTTACTCCACAATACCAACCTAAATGACAGAGTGAATAGAAGGAAGCCAGTACAGAATGACAAATATTCCAAAACATGCATCCTGTTTGGAAAAAGGCACTAAAGAAAAACTGCAAAAAATGTGTCAAGAAATGAGTTATGTACTGAATACAAAGTGTTTTTGGGGCAAATCCAACAAATCACATCACTGAGTACCACTGTTCATATTTTCATGTTATGGGTATGTTTGTCATCGGCAAAGACTAGGGAGTTTTTTTAGGATAAAAATAAATGGAATAGTGCTAGACACTATTGCTAGGCAAAATCATAGAGGAAAACATGGTTCAGTCTGCTTTCCAACAGACACTGGAAGATGAATTCACCTTTCAGCAGGACAATAACCTAAAACACAAGGCCAAATATACACTGGATTTGCTTACCAAAACGGTATTGAAAATCTATTGCAAGTCTTAAAAATGGATGTCTAGCAATGATCAACAATCAACTTGACAGAGTTGACACATTAAAAAATATATACACTGCTCAAGAAAATAAAGGGAACACTTAGACAACACAATGTAACTCCAAGTCAATCACACTTCTGTGAAATCAAACTGTCCAATTAGGAAGCAACACTGATTGACAATAAATGTCACATGCTGTTGTGCAAATGGAATAGACAACAGGTGGAAATTATAGGCATTTAGCAAGACACCCCCAATAAAGGAGTTGTTCTGCAGGTGGGGACCACAGACCACTTCTCAGTTCCTATGCTTCCTGGCTGATGTTTTGGTCACTTTTGAATGCTGGCGGTGCTTTCACTCTAGTGGTAGCATGAGACGGAGTCTACAACCCACACAAGTGGCTCAGGTAGTGCAGCTCATCCAGGATGGCACATCAATGCGAGATGTGGCAAGAAGGTTTGCTGTGTCTGTCAGCGTAGTGTCCATAGCATGGAGGCGCTACCAGGAGACATGCCAGTACATCAGGAGACGTGGAAGAGGCTGTAGGAGGGCAACAACCCAGCAGCAGGACCGCTACCTCCGCCTTTGTGCAAGGAGGAGCAGGAGGAGCACTGCCAGAGCCATGCAAAATGACCTCCAGCAGGCCACAAATGTGCATGTGTCTGCTCAAAAGGTCAGAAACAGACTCCATGAGGATGGTATGAGGGTCCGACGTCCACAGGTGGGGGTTGTGCTTACAGCCCAACACCATGCAGGATGTTTGGTATTTGCCAGAGAACACCAAGATTGGAAAATTCGCCACTGGCGCCCTGTACTCTTCACAGATGAAAGCAGGTTCACACTGAGCACGTGACAGACGTGACAGTCTGGAGACGCCGTGGAGAACGTTCTGCTGCCTGCAACATCCTCCAGCATGACCGGTTTGGTGGTGGGTCAGTCATGGTGTAGGGTGGCATTTCTTTGGGGGGCCGCACAGCCCTCCATGTGCTCGCCAGAGGTAGCCTGACTGCCATTAGGTACCGAGATGAGATCCTCAGACCCCTTGTGAAACCATATGCTGGTGCGGTTGGCCCTGGGTTCCTCCTAATGCAAGACAATGCTAGACCTCATGTGGCTGGAGTGTGTCAGCAGTTCCTGCAAGAGGAAGGCATTGATGCTATGGACTGTCCCGCCCGTTCCCCAGACCTGAATCCAATTGAGCACATCTGGGACATCATGTCTCGCTCCATCCACCAACGCCACGTTGCACCACAGACTGTCCAGGAGTTGGCGGATGCTTTAGTCCAGGTCTGGGAGGAGATCCCTCAGGAGACCATCCGCCACCTCATCAGGAGCATGCCCAGGCGTTGTAGGGAGGTCATACAGGCACGTGGAGGCCACACACATTACTGAGCCTCATTTTGACTTGTTTTAAGGACATTACATCAAAGTTGGATCAGCCTGTAGTGTGGTTTTCCACTTTAATTTTGAGTGTGACTCCAAATCCAGACCTCCATGGGTTGATACATTTGATTTCCATTGAACATTTTTGTGTGATTTTGTTGTCAGCACATTCAACTATGTAAAGAAAAAAGTATTTAATAAGAATATTTCATTCATTCATATCTAGGATGTTATTTTAGTGTTCCCTTTATTTTTTTGAGCAGTGTATATAAAAAAAATTATAATTGGCAAATATAGTACAATCCAGGTGTGCAAAGCTCTTAGAGGCTTACCCAGAAAGACTCACACCTGAAATCGCAGCCAAAGGTAATTCTAACATGTATTATTGACTCAGGGGTGTGAATACTGATGTAAGTTTGATATTTCTGTATTAAACATCAGCTGCTATATGACACAGGTAGACTGGAGCACAACTCGGCAGGAACTGATGTCTTGGTGGTCAGTCTGAGTGTGCACCACGCAAACGTGCATGCTTCTACACACAAACACTACTTCAGTACAAAAGGGGAAATTCTTACATTCCTAAGCGAGCAGTGTTTATGCTTAGTCTCCACTTCTGACACACTCTCCTCTCCCAGGCCCCCACTTCAACTGAATATGCACCCCAATATTGTCTATGGATCACCAACAGTTTACACATACCAGGCCTTCTCTCTCTCTCTTTCTCTCTCACTCTCTCAGCAATTAAGGCAACTCCCACAACATCTTCCTGCATAACTAGTTCATAGAGAAATAGAAAGAAGTGCTAAATGACTACAAAATACATTTGTAGAGATGTACATATTATGTCCATATTACATCAAGAACAGCTCAAATAAGCAAAGAGAAACAACTGCCCATCTTTACTTTAAGACATGAATGTCAGTCAATCCGGAACATTTCAAGAACTTTGAAAGTTTCTTCAAGTGCAGTCGCAAAAACCATCAAGCGCTATGACGGAACTGGCACTCATGAGGACCGCCACAGGAACAGAAGACCCAGAGTTACCTCTGCTGCAGAGGATAAGTTCATTCGAGTTAACTGTACCTCAGATTGCAGCCCAAATAAATGCTTCAGAGTTCAAGTAACAGACACATCTCAACATCAACTGTTTAGAGGAGACTGCGTGATTCAGGCCTTCATGGTAAAATTGCTGCAAAGAAACCACTACTAAAGGACACCAATAATAAGAAGAGACTTGTTTGGGCCAAGAAACACATTTAGAATCAGGAATTCCGCAGGGTAGCTTCGGAAAAGCCCCTTGCTTTTTTAAATTTTTACTAACGACACGCCACTGACTTTGAGTAAAGCCAGTTTCTATGTATGCGGATGACTCAACACTATACACATCAGCTACCACAGTGACTGAAATGACTGCAACACTCAACAAAGAGCTCAAATTAGTTTCAGAGAGGGTGGCAAAGAATAAGTTAGCCCTAAATATTTCTAAATCTAAAAGCATTGTATTTGGAACAAAACACTCACTAAACCCTAAACCTCAACTAAATATTGTAATAAATAATGTGGAAATTGAGTAAGTTGAGATGACTAAACTGCTTGGAGTAACCCTAGATTGTAAACTGTCATGGTCAAAACATATTGATGCAGTAGTAGCTAAAATGGGGAGAAGTCTGCCTATAATAAAGTGATGCTCTGCCCTCTTAACAACACTATCAACAAGGCAGGTCCTACAGTCCCTAGTTTTGTCACACCTTGACTACTGTTCAGTCGTGTGGTCAGGTGCCACAAAAAAGGACTTGGCTCAGAACAGGGAAGCACACTGGCCCTTGGATGTACAGAGCTAATATTAATAATATGCATGTCAATCTCTCCTGGCTCAAAATGGAGGAGAGATTGACTTCATCACTACTTATTTATCAGAGGTGTTGAATGCACCGAGCTGTCTGTCTAAACTACTGGCACACAGCTCAGACACCCATGCATATCCCACAAGACATGTCACAAGAGGTCTCTTCACAGTCCCCAAGTCCAGAACAGACTATGGGAGGCACACAGTACTACATAGAGCCATGACTACATGGAACTCTATTACAACTCAAGTAACTGAATCATAAATTAGATTTAAAAAACAGATTAAAAAACACCTTATGGAACAGCGGGTACTGTGAAGCAAAACAAACATTGGCACAGACACACACACACACACACACACACACACACACACACACACACACACACACACACACACACACACACACACACACAATATACATAGACATGGATTTAGTACTGTTGATATGTGGTATTGGTGGAGTAGGAGCCTGAGGGCACACAGTGTGTTATGGAATCTGTGAATGTTTTTAAAATTGTATAACTGTTGATTTGGCAGCAGCTAATGGAGATCCATAATAAATACAAATATAAACAACCTCTGCAACTTTCAACAACTCACTACTATTTAGCTACCTTGCAACTACTTAGCATGTTAGCTAGCCCTTATCCTAACCCTTTTAGCTAACCCTTCACCTAACCTTGACACCACTGTACATTGAGATTTTCGTAACATAGTGTACGTTTTACAACGGCTGGGCGATGACAAATCATCGTCGAGTGGTTCCCGTGACGAATTTGACGCTATGCTACCCATCACTTGAGACTTTCTTCAGCAAAGATGGCTGACAAAAATAGTAGGATGGAAGCAAATGTAAGTAATTACAATGTCATAACAAGTCATGCAAAAATGTACAGTTGAGAGGAATATGTTAGTTAATGGTAGTCATGCAAAATTGTACAGTTGATAGGAATATGTTAGTTAATGTAGAGACAAACGATTATGCATTTTTCTTAGTCATTAAGTTCATTTACAAAATTGGCTATTTAGCAAGGTAGCTGACTAGCTAACATTAGCCAGCTAGCTAACTAGCTTTATGGGTGTTGTGACATGAGTATGAAATTGTAATTTGTGTTTAATGTTTTAGGGACTCCTGAGAAAACCTGCAAACCAGGCTCTTGTGAAACAGTGAATGTAAAGAATCTAGCTAGCTAAAGCATTTACTGCAAATCTAATGTACAATTTTGTAAGCTTGCCTTGCTGCCATGCAATGCAGATAGATGAAATAACGTAGCTAGCTAGCTAAGTTCTTGCTTATTGTGCAGTGGAGGATAAAAAATTCCTGTATGCCTATGGATGTGTAGCTAGCTATGTAGCCAATCTGTGTATGGACCCAAACTTTTGGTATACATATTATTTCAGAACCTAGCTATGAACCTCAGCTATCATAGCCAGTTGTATCAACTTCAAAAAACAGTCTAAATGGCATTAATGAAGCCTGGATTGAGTAGAATATAATATAACTTTGTGCCAAGGATGCAAGTCATGAACTCAGCAAAAAAAAGAAACGTCCTCTCACTGTCAACTGCGTTTATTTTCAGCAAACTTAACATGTGTAAATATTTGTATGAACATAAGATTCAAGAACTATGACATAAACTGAACAAGTTCCACAGACATGTGACTAACAGAAATTGAATAATGTGTCCTTGAATAAAGGGTGGGTCAAAGTTAAAATTAACAGTCAGTATCTGGTGGGGCCACCAGCTGCATTAAGTACTGCAGTGCAGTACTTCTCCTCCTCATGGACTGCACCAGATTTGCCAGTTCTTGCTGTGAGATGTTACCCCACTCTTCCACCAAGGCACCTGCAAGTTCCCGGACATTTCTGGGGGGAATTGCCCTAGCCCTCACCCTCCAATCCAACAGGTCCCAGACGTGCTAAATGGGATTGAGATCCGGGCTCTGACATTCCTGTCTTGCAGGATATCACGCACAGAACGAGCAGTATGACTGGTGGCATTGTCATGCTGGAGGGTCATGTCAGGATGAGCCTGCAGGAAGGGTACCACACGAGGGAGGAGGAGGATGTCTTCCCTGTAAAGCACAGCGTTGAAATTGCCTGCAATGACAACAAGCTCAGTCCGATGATGCTGTGACACACCGCCCCAGACCATGACGGACCCTCCACCTCCAAATCGATCCCGCTCCAGAGTACAGGCCTCGGTGTAACGCTTATTCCTTCGATGATAAATCCTGCCATCACTCTTGGTGAGACAAAACCGCGACTCGTCAGTGAAAAGCACTTTTTGCCAGTCCTGTCTGGTCCAGCGACGGTGGGTTTGTGCCCATAGACGACATTGTTGCCGGTGGTCTGGTGAGGACCTGCCTTACAACAGTCCTACAAGCCCTCAGTCCTGCCTCTCTCAGCCTATTGTGGACAGTCAAGCAGAAATTCGCATCCTGTAGCTCTAACTCCAAAAAGGTTTTGGGACATTGTAAAGTCCATGGAGAATAAGAGCACCTCCCCCCAGCACTGAGGCTAGGTAACACGGTCACCACTGATAAATCCATGATAATCGAACATTTCAATAAGCATTTCTCAAGGGCTGGCCATGCATTCCTCCTGGCTACTCCAACCCCGGCCAACAGCTCCGCTCCCCCCCGCAGCTACTCGCCCAAGCCTCCCCAGCTTCTCCTTCACCCAAATCCAGACAGCAGATGTTCTGAAAGAGCTGCAAAACCTGGACCCGTACTAATCAGCTGGGCTAGACAATCTGGACCCTCTCTTTCTAAAACTATCCGCCGCCATTGTTGCAACCCCTATTACCAGTCTGTTCACCCTCTCTTTCGTATCGTCCGAGATCCCTAAAGATTGGAAAGCTGCCGCGGTCATCCCCCTCTTCAAAGGGGGTGACACCCTAGACCCAAACTGTTACAGACCTATATCCACCCTGCCCTGCCTATCTAAAGTCTTCGAAAGCCAAGTTAATAAACAGATCACTGACCATTTCGAATCCCACCGTACCTTCTCCGCTGTGCAATCTGGGTTCCAAGCAGGTCACGGGTGCACCTCAGCCACGCTCAAGGTACTAAACAATATCATAACCACCATCGATAAAAGACAGTACTGTGCAGCCGTCTTCATCGACCTGGCCAAGGCTTTCGACTCTGTCAATCACCTTATTCTTATTGGCAGACTCAATAGCCTTGGTTTTTCTAATGACTGCATCGCCTGGTTCACCAACTACTTTGCAGACAGAGTTCAGTGTGTCAAATCGGAGGGCATGTTGTCCGGACCTCTGGCAGTCTCTATGGGGGTACCACAGGGTTCAATTCTCGGGCCGACTCTTTTCTCTGTATATATCAATGATGTCGCTCTTGCTTCGGGCAATTCCCTGATCCACCTCTATGCAGCCGACACCATTCTGTATACTTCTGGCCCTTCCTTGGACACTGTGCTAACCTCTAAACGAGCTTCAATGCCATACAACACTCCTTCCGTGGCCTCCAACTGTGCTTAAACGCTAGTAAAACCAAATGCATGCTTTTCAACCGTTCGCTGCCTGCACCCGCCCGACTAGCATCACCACCCTGGACGGTTCCGACCTAGAATATGTGGACAACTACAAATACCTCGGTGTCTGCCTAGACTGTAAACTCTCCGTCCAGACTCATATTAATTAAACATCTCCAATAAAATAAAATCTAGAATAGGCTTTCTATTTCGCAACAAAGCCTCCTTCACTCACACCGCCAAACTTACCCTAGTAAAACTGACTATCCTACCGATCCTCAACGATGTCATCTACAAAATAGCTTCCAATACTCTACTCAGCAAACTGGATGCAGTCTATCACAGTGCCATCTGTTTTGTTACCAAATCACCTTATACCACCCACCAATGCGACCTGTATGCACTAGTCGGTTTGCACTCGCTACATATTCGTCGCCAGACCCACTGGCTCCAGGTCATCTATAAGTCTATGCTAGGTAAAGCTCCGCCTTATCTCAGTTCACTGGTCACGATAACAGCACCCACCCGTAGCACACGTTCCAGCAGTTATATCTCACTGATCATCCCCAAAGCTAACACCTCATTTGGCCGCCTTTCCTTCCAGTTCTCTGCTGCCAGTGACTGGAACGAATTGCAAAAATCGCTGAAGTTGGAGACTTTTATTTCCCTCACCAACTTTAAACATCAACTATCTGAGCAGCTGTACATAGTCCATCTGTAAATAGCCCACCCAATCTACCTACCTCATCCCCATACTGTTTTTATTTACTTTCTGCTCTTTTGCACAACAGTATGTCTACTTGCACATCATCATCTGCTCATTTATCACTCCAGTGTTAATCTGCTAAATTGTAATTATTCACTCCTACGTCCTATTTATTGCCTACCTCCTCATGCCTTTTGCACACACTGTATATAGACTTTATTTTTTCTACTGTGTCATTGACTTGTTTATTGTGTTATTGGCTTGTTTATTGTTTACTCCATGTGTAACTCTGTGTTGTCTGTGTCACACTGCTTTGCTTTATCTTGGCCAGGTTGCAGTTGCAAAATAGAACTTGTTCTCAACTAGCCACCTGGTTAAATAAAAAATGGAGGGATTGTGCATTTTTGGTGTAACTCGGGCAGTTGTTGCCATCCTGTACCTGTCCCGCAGGTGATGTTTGGATGTACCGATCCTGTGCATGTGTTGTTACACGTGGTCTGCCACTACAAGGACGATCAGTTGTCCGTCCTGTCTCCCTGTAGCTCTGTCTTAGGCGTCTCACAGTACGGACATTGCAATTTATTGCCCTGAGCACATCTGCAGTCCTCATGCCTCCTTGCAGCATGCCTAAGGCACGTTCACGCAGATGAGCAGGGACCCTGGGCATCTTTCTTTTGGTGTTTTTCCAGTCAGTAAAGGCCTCTTTAGTGTCCTAAGTTTTCATAACCGTTCCCTTAATTGCCTACCGTCCACAGGTGAAAGTTCATTAATTATTTATGGTTCATTGAACAAGCATGTGAAACAGTGTTTAAACCCTTTACAATGAAGAGCTGTGAAGTAATTTGTATTTTTACGAATTATCTTTGAAAGACAGGGCCCTGAAAAAGGGAAATTACTCTTTTTGCTTAGTTTAATATAGATGTAGTTATTACCATGCATGAGATCCCCACATTGCAGCCTGTACATGTAATATATTCACTGATAATGTACTCTACCTTGGCAAATAAAAGGTGCAGTTCAGGTACGAATGTCTGAGATTATTTTTCAGTCATATCCAATTCCAGGAGTATCAAATTCCAGTCTTTGAATGATGCTGTGTCAGCTTGTATGCATTACAATTATACACATCAACAGTGTTTACCAATCTTGGGACATCCATGGTTACACATTGTAACTATGCAATAGACTAGAAATATGATTTAACTGGTTAAAGGCTGATTTGTAATTCATATATACAGAAATAGAAAGAAAAAAAACAGTACACTACATCATGTACATACTCAAACCAGTTAATCTCAATATCTAATTTCCTTCATCTGCATTGATCTGAAACATGATAGGTGTAGTATTTCATCAAATGAGACTTAATTTCAACCAATAGAGAATGTGAAACGCTTTATTGAAAGAAGTTAATTATCCAAGTGTTATAAATAAATGCATTATAAATATTAGAAATACATGTTCAATCTGTACTGCCATGTACATCTGCTGTGCATTATAAAAACAGAGTAAGAAAGCGGTGGCGAGAGATGGTGTAAAAGTCAGAAAGGGAAAGAAGTAAGAACATAGGAGCAGGGAATTCCACATATGATTAAAGAATCACAGTGCCTAATATTCTCTCAGTTCATCACAATTAGATAATAGTGTCTAGTTGTGTCTTTTAACAGCCTTGGGGTCCCAGTTGGCCCGAAGGTTATCTTAAGAGCGGGTGAGGTGGCGATGACGGGACTGGGGGTTGGCATCCTCTCTCACATCATCGCAGATGAGAGCGAGCATGTTTAAGCCTCTTTTTTTATTCTAACACTGTCAGTTATCATAATCATCAGGTGGTAAAATGCAAAACTGACCTTGGATCATTAACTCTGGGACTACTACATCTCTATCTGTATTTCAATGTAAAGCATCCCTTTAATTATACTTCCTGTTGACCTGACCAAGTGACCTCTCACCTCTGATCATGCTGTGCCCTCTATGTAGCCAGTTCAGATGCGAGAGGTGTTTACCGACACAGCTGATATAACCTAGAGGATTTAGGGAGAAGGGGAGAGAGGGATGAAGAAGGAGAGAGACTTATTGAGAAAATAAGGTGGTTAAAGAGACAGTGTTCAACAGGAAGCTGTGTGTGTGGCCTCACCTGGTGTCCACACTAGGTGGCTGCAAAGTACTTTATACTGATAAACATGAACGGACACACGAGGACAAACAATATAGCGTAGTTATAGAAAGTGTCTTACTACTCTCCATAGTTGGCCCTCTTGCCTATCATTTGAAGGTGGAAGGAGCCACAGTTATACACCTGAGCCTGCTTAGCGCAGAACACAATCCATCAATCAGATTGATACATGAGTGTGTGGGTTATAGGGTGTCTAATTGTTCTAAATTAGTTTTTGTACAGACATCACACCCTTACCTAAACAGCACTCTCGCCTGAGAAGTAGAAATCAAAGGGAGAGAAACAGAATTGAATAACTGCAGTTGACATAGCTAAGTAAATGGAAGAATACTCTTATTGCAATGTGGATGGCTCTTAAGAGCCTTTGGCTGTGCATAGTGTAGTCATGGTGTTGCCAGGGAACAGCACCCTCTTCAAAGAAGTAGGAGGTGAAGATGTCCGCACATGGATTGCCTCTCTTGCTGCGTTGTTGGACCCCATCCTTGAAACGTCCTGCAGAGTGCCAGACTTCTTCTCTGGCACACAGTGGCGAGCTGCAGATCCCCTCCTGGTCCTTATGTCCATCCTCATGAAGTTTTGCAGGACAGCCTTCACACGCCTGAATTCCTCCAGGAGGCAGCCCCAGATGGCCCTGGTCACCTTACCTTGTAGTGCCCTACACAGTAAATGTAGGCAATATTTTTGAAAGAATCTCCAGTTGCAAGGTATCTGTAGGAATATGTACGATAATGTCATTATTAGACTTTTACATCAGCAGGTGTAAAAAGGCCCATGGAGTTGGTGGAATCGTCCTGTAATTCATGGCCACTTGCTCAGCTGGGCCAGGGGTGCTTTAATTAGGTCAGGTGGAAATATCCGACTGATCAACTCATTAAAAGGAGGAAATCGCCACCGCCCGACCTTGCTGCTTTCTCAACCCTGTCTAATCCAGACAGTCTGTGCGTCCATGAATCAACGTAAGTCCACCGAATCTGTTACCTTTCATCTGAACTATCTGTTGCGATCGGGAGACCAGGCCATCAGTTATTGATTAGAGTTATTACCGCAGAGAGCGGCTTGGAGTGCACGCTTCAAACCTATTGTGTTATGTAAATGGACATTGATCACAGCCCTACAGATCATCTCAGGCCAGTTATGCCATTAATATATGGTTAATATGTAATGAAATTACATGTACATATGAAGACAAACCTGAAAGGATGAAATATGAAACGTAACCGTTTGCTGAACTGATAAATTCTGATATTAAACTGATGGAGATTATAGATTGAATAACTGATAACTGATCAATTTATATGTATTATCCTTCTCATGACTATGATGAATGGTTATGATCCTAAATGACTCCATTCTGCTTCATATTCAATTCCTACAGAACCTTATTGCGGAATTACCTCATTCTGTTAATAATGAGAATGATTTGACTTTCTGATTTGAATTTGATTATGTTATTCTGTTTCCGTTGTTATGCAGCACAGACAACCTACCCAGTAAATATACCGCTTTGTGGTTAAAGAAATTCCTGCCTCAGTCTCATCCATCCCTCTGTCACCTGACCTGTGACCACCTGTTCGCCTTCACTATTGTCAGTCATCCTACCTGTCCAGCTACCCATACAGATTCCAATAATCTTTCCCCAGGTAACTGGATTACTGAAGTATAATATCCCTTATAACAAATCAACATAACATTCGATTGATAGATGCATGTACACACACACAATAAGATCATATCAAGGATAGCATCACAAATGATTACATAAACACCACTTGAAGCTTGAGGAGTTGATTAATTGAATCAGCTGTGCAGTGCTTAGGCAAAAACAAAAATGTACACCTATTTGAGTCACCAGGACTGAGAACCACTGCTCTTCATTGGGACAGGCTTTCATAGCCCTCTTAATCTGAGGACAGAACCCCACAAGAAACAGACTTCATTGTAATCAAATTACACAGCACTGAATATTATGTTACTATTATCTCTGTCCTCACTCCTAGGGACTGGAACTACACAAAAGTACCTGCCCTATCCAGAATAGCCTACTTTGACAGTTGGGGCTACTATACTTTCACACTCCTCCATGGCTGTTAACTAGTTACCTACAAATGCATTTGGAGTTTGTTTTTTACAGTGATCAATATATCAAGATAGGTAGCTAATATGAAGTTTAGTAGCTGGTGATGTTTATTTTACTTAGCTAGCTATCTATACAGTATGTAAAGTTGGCTAGATAGCTAGAAAGCTCATTTAGCAACTCATTTGAGTTAGCCTGCTAGCTAGTTAGCTAATAATACAGTTTCTTTTACCATTTTCAAAATGTATATACTTACTTGAATAGCTTCTTCCAGCCATGTGGACAATTGTAAATAGGGCAGCAAAGTTTGTTTGTCACCAGAGCGTTTTAAAGCATATTACTATTGAACTATTTACCCACTTATTAATAACCAAACCTTCTTACAAACTTGCTATGCTGAATTCTTGACGCACACTCGAACTTATGCTGCCAAGCACTGGGTGGACTAAGCGGCACGCGGCAATTTTCCGCTTGGTTGTGTACATGCCGGTTAGAGTAAACGAACCGTACAAGGCAGCAGATACTCATAACCCAATAAGTTAATAGCTACTTGTATATAATGTATTATTGGTCTTAGTTGTGTTGCCATCAACAAAGGTCAAACCTGAACAATGTGTGGCATAAAAGCATGTGTGAGTGCATTTCTTGATCGAAAATTCAATGTCATTTCCTTCAGCAATTTGTCTAAAGTTTGGATGGAGAAGTTTCCGTGCAACGCTCCACCACACTGTGGGAGTTGTAGTCATAAATGTGCTTTAGGCCTTGTTACTTATCTGAAAGAACCATTCCATAAACATCATTTCCCAGAGACCAGTGTTTTCTGAGAGGCAACAGAGCTTCGAGCTGGGACGAACGCTCACGTAGTAAACGAACGGATGGCAGGGTGATTAGCGGTAAAAAAAAGAAAAGAAAAAAGAAAAGAAATCGGACTCAACTCGCTAACGGGATCTGGTGCTATAGATGAGCTGAAAGCGGTATATCGCTGTAATGCTGTCCCGTTGACCCAGCCGTGCGCGTCGTTCCCAAACACTTACCACAGCGAAGGTAAAGTTTAGCACAACTCTGTACAGTTTTGGGTAGCATCCCCGCCTGTTAAATATGTATTACTTGTGGCGTGGGAAGAAGCGCAGAAATGTATCTGTCATCATGAACGGGCAGTCATGATTTTTTTCCACTGACGCTGGTGAAACACTTTTTTTTCCCGAGATGAGAGACATACTTCCACACTCGGATTCGAAAGGCTATGAGACTAGTAAACTGGTATCAGAGCCTGATTTATTAGGCAACTCGTCTCGGGATGTGTTGAAGTTCAGTGAAATTGGAAGGGATTTGTAGGCTACCTAAAATGGGCTAAACATGGTCATGGATTTGATGCTGACAATTTACCCATTGACTTGGGCATCATGTTGATGGACATAAAATACAGGAGCCTATGTCATGAGTTACTGTTGCCTACTAATTGTTTGGCTATGTGGTTTTGAGGTGGTATGATGGGGTGAATTGATCTCCATGTTTATTTTCCTTGAGTATGTTTAGAAGTATGTTCAAAACCACATAGGTCTGAAAATATGTTAAGATCAACCTTGATGTACTCTAATGGATGATGTCGCAGTGTAGGCAAATAATGCAAATGTGTAGATAGAGCTCCTTCTGTGCAAGTTTAGTAGCCTGTCATTGAGTTCTGAAAGACACAAATGTCACCAATGTGAGTCAAGACTCAGGAGGTACAATATGTTCCAGGAGTTTTTCTTTACTAGCCACATGAACAGGAAAAGCTCGAAGCCCCAATGACAGCCTACAATTAGGGTCTGGAGTTTTTCCTGGACAGGTCAAGTGGTCTGTAGCCTCAGTTTCCAGGCGTCCTCCCTGTTCGTGGTGAGCGTGACATGGGGAGTATGGTAACACGAGACTAAGTGATCAGGAAATCGACTGGGCTCTGGGCTCTAGGCTCTAAACAACACAGCACAGGACACTGCTTTACTCACTATGCACTATAACACCTGTAGTACAGTAACCATGCACTAGACCATGTTTCACCCCAATAGTCATGGCCTCATTCATTGTATTCTAATCAGGGTTGCGGTCAGTCCTTTTATAATTCAGTTCAAGTCCCATACAAAGTAAGGGCCATTTTCATTCCCTGAATTGAAAGGGGGTGGAATCCAACCCGGATTGTAACCCAGCCTGGATCAGTGTAACTAACACTCCTTCCACCCTATAGCCCAGAGCAGGTATACTACATACAGCTGCATGTTCTTCCTGTTTCTCTCTGCCTCTCCTAATCATTAACTGTTTACCCCTCACCCAGCTACACCAGGCTGGAGCATCAGATAGTGCCTGGCCCCATGCAAAACCTCCTGCTCCCTTTCTCTCCGGGTTTCCTCTGTTCCAAATCACCTCACTAGAACTGGGAAACCAACGTTCTGCTCCATTAGAATAATGTAATGTAAGGAAATCCAAGGTGGATGTTGGAATCTGAAATCTACTGATGGCAAGGCCTTGTGTTTCCAAGATACATGTTACAATTTTACCCCAGTTTGAATTGATTCCCTGTTAATTTGTAATGCAAATAAACAGTCATTTATATATGCAGGACTGTAATGTCTTTACAGTTTACAGGGTTAGGAGGATGACCTGACAAAGTGAAGATGCACAAAATGTCACTCTTATGGTTATTCCTGACTGTGTGACCTGCCCAGGTCTGGGAAAACTCAGGCCCTATAGTCGTTTGTTAGTGTGTGTTGTGATTCTCTTTATATGATTGTAAAATTCCTGCCTCTACTCTCCTCCAGGTGTGGACCAGTGTGTGTGTGTGAGACATGTCAGATAAGATGTCCAGTTTTCTGCACATCGGGGACATCTGCTCCCTGTATGCAGAGGGCTCCACCAACGGTTTCATCAGCACTCTGGGGTGAGTTAAGTTCACCTATCCCTTCCCTCCTTTAGCAATTATCACTTACTGGCAATGAATGGCAATGGTGGTGACATAGGTCTTCTAATGCAGGGCAGGTCAATTCCGGTCCTGGAGTGCAGAAACACTTCAGTTTTTTTGTTTCTACCTGGTGTTAATGAATCAGTCCCTAAACCAAGTGTTTTAGCCCTCCCCAGACTGACCCCAGACATTGAACTGCCCTGGTCTAATGTAATCATTTTAGATGGTGCCTATATATTTCCCAATCATTTGGAATGGAGGAATATAGCTGCATCTACTCAGCAGATGCCATGGGACATGAACTCACCTGGACATTAGGGCACTTTTGAGGTCTGCACATGCATGACACACTTTAATTGTGGAGGGATATCCCTTTAAGGGTAAATTCATAGCTTCATGTACACGTGAGAAGGTCATTAAGGTACTGCCTTCAAAGCTCTGCAGTGCATATATAAAGGACTTTAGTCTGTAGTGGTGGTGTGAGTCCCCAATCGTAAGATGAGTGTGGGTTTGAGAGAGGAATGCTGTGGAGATGAATCACAGGAGAGGTGGTGTGGCCTGTGAGTCTGAAAGTTAGTGTTATCATGGCAGGGAGGTACTGGCACACAGCGCTGTGTGTGTGCTGCTCAGGGGCCCCTCTGCCATCTGTGGGCCACTGATACAGAGTGGTTTGGAAGGGTAAATGACATTTCCACTTTTCTCAAAGAACAGAGCTGGTCAAACTAAGCCCTTTGAAGTGGGAGTCTGGTCCTGGGTATCTCCATGACCATGATGGTATGTAGACTGGGAAGAATGGGAAATAGACGGGAACTAATTAACACACAATGATAAAGTGTGATTGTGTGCGAGAGATGTGTCTGGGAGGGAGGGAGAAAGGATTTAACCCAGATGGAGAAAGGTAGGGAGGATGCCTGTGTATGGTATGTGTAGACTGTTGGTGATCCATAGACAATATTGGACACACAATGATTAGTTCTGTTTGTGTATGAGCAAGAGAAAACATTTATATAGGGTCATAATACCAGTGAGAACGCGTAAACACACTCTACAGGAATTCTCCTACAACAGGGTTCCCCAACTAGCAGCCTGCTTTTCTGAGCAAATAAAAATACAAATTGGACATTGGACTATAAAAACACCAGCAAATATTCCCACAGTTACTACAGATACAGTGGGGAGAACAAGTATTTGATACACTGCCGATTTTGCAGGTTTTCCTACTTACAAAGCATGTAGAGGTCTAATTTTTTATCATAGGTACACTTCAACTGTGAGAGATGGAATCTAAAACAAAAATCCAGAAAATCACATTGTATGATTTTTAAGTAATTAATTAGGATTTTATTGCATGACATAAGTATTTGATACATCAGAAAAGCAGAACTTAATATTTGGTACAGAAACCTTTGTTTGCAATTACAGAGATCATACGTTTCCTGTAGTTCCTGTCCAGGTTTGCACACACTGCAGCAGGGATTGTGGCCCACTCCTCCATACAGACCTTCTCCAGATTCTTCAGGTTTCGGGGCTGTCGCTGTGCAATGTAACAAGAATATTTAGACTTGGGGATGCCACCGTTTAGATAAAATATCGAACGGTTCCATATTTCACTGAAAGAATAAACGTCTTGTTTTCGAAATGATAGTTTCCGGATTCAATCATATTAATGACCAAAGGCTCGTATCTCTGTGTGTTATTATGTTATAATTAAGTATGATTCAAACAGCATTTTCGTGCGTTTTGTCAGCAGCTCTTCGCAAACACAGCCCTGTTTATGACTTCAAGCCTATCAGCCTAATGGCTGGTGTAACCAATGTGAAATGGTTAGCTGGGTGTGCGCTAATACTGTTTCAAACATCACTCGCTTTTAGATTTGGAGTAGTTATTCCCCTTGCGCTGCAAGGGCCGCGGCTTTTGTGGAGCGATGGGTAACGATGCTTCGAGTGTGGCTGTTGTCGACGTGTTCCTGGTTCGAGCCCAGGTAGGGGCGAGGAGGGGGACGGAAGCTATACTGTTACACTGGCAATACTATTGCCTATAAGAACATCCAATAGTCAAAGGTATATGAAATACAAATGGTATAGAGATAAATAGTCCTATAAATACTATATTAACTATAACCTAAAACCTTACCTTGGAATATTGAAGTCTCATGTTAAAAGGAACCACCAACTTTCATATGTTCTCATGTTCTGAGCAAGGAACTTAAACGTTAGCTTTTTACATGGCACATATTTTACATGGCACATATTACTTTCTTCTCCAACACTTTGTTTTTTCATTATTTAAACCAAATTGAACATGTTTCATTATTTATTTGAGGCTAAATTGATTTTATTTATGTTTTATATTAAGTTAAAATAAGTGTTAATTCAGTGTTGTTGTAATTGTCATCATTACAAATAAAAAATCGGCCGATTTAATCGGTATCAGCTTTTTTGGGCCTCCATTAATCGGTATCGGCGTTGAAAAATCATAATCGGTCGACCTGTAATCTGCACACACAGAGAGGTGAAGACTTTTGGAGGATGGTCTGGTGTCAAGAAGGGCAGCAAAGATGCCACTTCTCTCCAGGAAAAACATCAGGGACTTGTAATTATACTTCAGTATTCCATAGTAACATCTGACAAAAATATCTAAAGACACTGAAGCAGCAAACTTAGTGGAAATTAATATTTGTGTCATTCTCAAAACTTTTGGCCATGACTGTACAGTCCATTGTATTCTCCATCAATCTCACCTGACTTCAGTTATAATGGATTCAATGCAGGTTTGGTTATTGTTCTGGGTCAAGATAACATGTAGGGGAATGTCATAGTGTATGACTCTTGTATTCGTAATGTCATGTATTTTGGTCCATTTTATCCAGATCTGTGCTACTTCTCACTGTGTGCATCTGTGCTACTTCTCACTGTGTGCATAGTGTGCACTGTACTCCGCACAGTGACTAAGGCATGCCATAACATTATTAACACTTTTGGGCTCCCGAGTGGTGCAGCGGTCTAAGGCACTGCATCTCAGTGCTAGACTACAGACCCTGGTTCGATCCTGGCCTGTATCACAACCGGTTGTAATCGAGAGTTCCATAGGGCGGCGCACAATTCGCCCAGCATCGCCGGGTTAGGGGATGGGTTAGGCCGGCTGTCATTGTAAAAGGTAGGCTGTCATTGTAAAATAAGAATTTATTCTTAACTGACTTGCCTAGTTAAATAAAAAAAGATTTGTCTTTAAATTAATGTGCTTCTGCCACACTTCTTGTCTTATTTGCTTTGTCTATACATTGATTATATTGCATGCTCTCTGCTGCGCAGACAATGTATTTGAAGAGTATTTATTCCAGTTTGCGAAGACGAGCCATCAACTGCTGGTTTGATTCTGTTTACCTGTGATTTACAAGGGGGATGGTTAGTAATGCTAGTGCTGGCTAGAGGCTCAGGATACCTGGACACCCCCCTCTTGCTGCTCATGAAAATTGGATCAGGCTGAGACAGCAGAAAGAGACCTCACTGCCTCCACTGAGTTACAGAGACCGGACGGAGACCGGACCCCGATGGATGGACGGACCCCGACGGACGGAGACCGGACCCCGCGACCGGACCCCGACGGACGACCGGACCCCTACTTCTCACACAGTGAGAAGTAGCACAGATCTGGATAAAATGGACCAAAATACATGACATTACGAATACGAGTCATACACTATGACACCGACGGACGGACGGAGACCGGACCCCGACGGACGGAGACCGGACCCCGACGGACGGACGGAGACCGGACCCCGACGGACGGACGGACGGAGACCGGACCCCGACGGACGGACGGACGGACGGAGACCGGACACGGACAGTTGCTGCTCCAGTTTCAACTGTTCTGCCTTATTATTATTCGACCATGCTGGTCATTTATGAACATTTGAACATCTTGGCAATGTTCTGTTATAATCTCCACCCAGCACAGCCAGAAGAGGACTGGCCACCCCACATAGCCTGGTTCCGCTCTAGGTTTCTTCCTAGGTTTTGGCCTTTCTAAGGAGTTTTTCCTAGCCACCGTGCTTCTACACCTGCATTGCTTGCTGGGTTTTAGGCTGGGTTTCTGTAAAGCACTTTGAGATATCAGCTGATGTACGAAGGGCTATATAAATACATTTGATTTGATTTTGATTTGATTTGACAGTCAGTCAGACAGAGACCGAGACAGAGACCAGACACGGACAGAGACCAGACAGAGACCAGGCATTACTAACCATCCACCAGACAGACAGACCAGACTAACAGACCAGCAGACAGACCAGACATGGACAGACAGACCAGACAGAGACCAGACATTACTAACCATCCACCAGACAGACAGACAGACAGACAGAGTTATTTGAATGACAATCACCGGCTGACAAAATGTCATGACCGCCACAGCCCTAGTCATAGGTTCTCTTTTCTGACAACTTACTATAATATGAATCAGATGCTCAGTATAGCAATGCTGTATAATGCTCTGCGGAGGTAGACACTGTAGACTGGAGCCTCAGTGTGTTATGTCATTTTCAGAGCGGTGTATCCCTGGTGCAGACAGGTCCATGTGTAGTATGACTGACTGTGTGTGTGTAAACTCCACAGGAACATGACTGGGATGGATGTGGTATCTGGCTGGGGTCCCAGGCAGCCGTTATTATGAGCCAGTATAAAACTAAATTTGTTAGCGGCAGGAATGCTAGTCAGTTCGCCCACTAGCAGTGGCCAGCTAATCCTCTCATTTCTTCCTCATAATTGGTGGACTGTAGAAGAGCCACGGCGATACAAGAAACCTTGTGGTGTAACCACAAGTATGTGATTGGTCTAAATATAGTGACTGAGGGAGTCAAAATAAACAGAGCTCTGTGGTTAAGTGTTATGAAAAAACGGTGTACTTTTTATGGGTGTACGTGGTGCTTTATTACAAGATCTCAGGCGGACAATGGGCTTGGATGTAATGGAGGGTTTTATTGTGAAACAATGAGTTGAAATAAAAGCCTTTGATTTGAAAAGATGCTGGTTTCTTCCAGATATACCCTAACCTAGAATGAATAACCCTTGTGGAAAGGGGTACACATTTGTTTGGAGCCTGGGGCTTATATATGAAAAATCAAGAAAGCTATGTGCTTGCAGATTTGTATGTGTGGTGCACATCTATAATGTTGAAACTGTTCAAGTTTATTTGCATTTGAAGGGTGTGTGGTCGACTATCTGTGTGTTTCTGACTTGACGTGTCATTGTCTCTTCCCTCCACAGGCTGGTAGATGACCGCTGTGTGGTACAGCCCGACACAGGGGACCTGAACAACCCCCCCAAAAAGTTCAGAGGTAAGAGAATGGTATACCCCCATCTCATTCTACTATAGCAGCTCACGCAGCATCACATCACCTCAGTAAATCCTGCCTGTTTATACAGTGTGTTCCAATGTTTCTTATTGTGTTACACTGCGTTTCTATGGTGCTATCGCCATTATCACTCCTGTCCACATGGACTTCAAAAAGCACAGCTCTCTTTGATGTGATGTCTCTTTGATGTGTGTGTGTGTATGATGCTTGGATTTGTGTGTGTGTGTGTGTGATGCTTGTATCTGGGTTTTTTATCAGTGTGTGTTTGTGTATCATCTTTCCTATGTTGTGAGGCTGTGAACATATTGAGGCCCATGAAGGAAGATGTTTCTCTGGGTTTTGCAGTTGGGCTATATATAGCTCTGTCACAGGAAGTACAACTGAACTTGCGACTAAGGCTGTGGGGCTCATGAAATGTTGTCAGCCAGTTGTTGTCATATAAAAGACTCACGTTCTCACGGTAATTGACCGTTACTTAACATACTCGTTTAGCATCTCCAGGCCTCCACACGAACAAGCTGACGATGAGGGCATTTGGAGCATCTACATTTAAAAAAGAATAATAAGTCCATTTAACATACAATAAATCCATTATTTATTTTAGACAGGTCTAAAGAAACATTATGATATGAAGAACATGTATTTCGTAAGAACAGAATAGGAGTTGGCCAACTATGTTATCTGGCTATGGATATGCCATAGGCTGCAGGCTAGTTAATTTAGCTGACAAGATATGCCTAAATCCTGTGCCATTATTTTATTTGATATGATTTTATAGTAAGAACAATAAAATTGAACTTAGCTGAATAAAATAGAAAGGATATTTTTCCCATTACAGTGACTGCACATATGAAATCGAAATGTTGAGCGTAATAAAGTTATCATTTAAAACAGGTCCTATATGCTACATTAAGAATTATTTGGCAACTTTAGTTGTGAAGGATACAAACCTTAGAATGTCTTAGAAATCAAAACATAGGGGCTACATCGTATGACTACACATTACTGATGATTTGAAAAAGTGGCACAAAAAAAAGCTTGCACTCTGTTTTTTGCCTCAGGGTGGACAGCTGTTCTCTCATGAACTGATCATATTTTGAAATTAGTTTAGGTTAAGAACGGCCCATTATCAAATGGGCGTGAACAGGGGCAGGGAAAAAAGACAAATCACCTGTATGCACTTGAATAGCAAGTGGAGGCCGTGCGCTTTCTCTGTTTTGTAGCAGCTGAGAAATGAATACAACACTTATTTCACTCCACGCATCAACCACTGTTTGAGGAGCATGCTTTCACTGTCTCAACAGGTGATATTCCTGTTTGAGGAGTATGATGTCACTGTCTCAACAGGTGATATTCCTATTTGAGGAGCATGCTCTCACTGTCTCAACAGGTGATATTCCTGTTTGAGGAGCATGCTCTCACTGTCTCAACAGGTGATATTCCTGTTTGAGGAGTATGCTGTCACTGTCTCAACAGGTAATATTCCTGTTTGAGGAGTATGCTCTCACTGTCTCAACAGGTGATATTCCTGTTTGAGGAGTATGCTCTCACTGTCTCAACAGGTGATATTCCTGTTTGAGGAGTATGCTCTCACTGTCTCAACAGGTGATATTCCTGTTTGAGGAGTATGCTGTCACTGTCTCAACAGGTGATATTCCTGTTTGAGGAGTATGCTGTCACTGCCTCAACAGGTGATAATCCTGTTTGAGGAGTATGCTGTCACTGTCTCAACAGGTGATATTCCTGTTTGAGGAGTATGCTGTCACTGCCTCAACAGGTGATAATCCTGTTTGAGGAGCATGCTCTCACTGCCCCAACAGGTGATATTCTGCCATGTTCTCTCCAACCTTGTTCCTGCAGCTACCCAGTACTAAATTTAGGAAACCAATTGAAATCTGTTTGTGAACATTGATAGTAACATGTTTTCACATTGAAACATATTTCACTAAATTGACAGCCCGTCAGCATGCTGGAGAAAGGAATAAAGGAGAGAGGAGCATTTCACTACACCCGCAATAACATCTGCTAATCACATGTATGTGACAAATAACATTTGATTTGGAAATGCATGGTGGTGAGATATTCTGTATAGCTAAAGCTAATGTGTCACCCAATTAATTATGAAAATATAAAAATTCCCTATTAGGCTATTCAAACCAAATACAAATTCACTAATTGTAGGCTAACTGTAAGCCGCACTGCACAATTAATGAACCAACAGCATCGCCTAGACTCGTTCTCTCCCAGACTCATAGATAGCAGTTTTAGAGTGTAGCATAAGGTAACCAGTCCATCCTGTATGCATAATAATACAGTCCACACTCAAAAGGCGTTTACTCAAATTTGTTTAATTTTGGAGTATAGGCTAGACCAATTATGTACCGAAGACCTCTTAAATCAGTTTTGGTTTATGTTTTTCTGCTATGTATAATATGCGGTAGGCTATGTATTGGCTATAACTCCAGTATGTAGATGGGAGGCAGGGCACAATCATAATTTGTATTGAGTTTTTGTTTTTTCAGGCTTGATTCATTCAGAACTTCCATACAGCAAAGCATCCCCAAACCATCACACTACCATCACCACGCTTCACCATTGGGATGAGGTCCTTACTGTGGAATCATCACACTACCACCACCACGCTTCACCGTTGGGATGAGGTCCTTACTGTGGAATCATCACACTACCACCACCACGCTTCACCGTTGGGATGAGGTCCTTACTATGGAATCATCACACTACCACCACCACGCTTCAGCGTTGGGATGAGGTCCTTACTGTGGAATCATCACACTACCACCACCACGCTTCACCATTGGGATGAGGTCCTTACTGTGGAATCATCACACTACCACCACCACGCTTCACCGTTGGGATGAGGTCCTTACTGTGGAATCATCACACTACCACCACCACGCTTCATCGTTGGGATGAGGTCCTTACTGTGGAATCATCACACTACCACCACCACGCTTCACCGTTGGGATGAGGTCCTTACTGTGGAATCATCACACTACCACCACCACGCTTCAGCGTTGGGATGAGGTCCTTACTGTGGAATCATCACACTACCACCACCACGCTTCACCATTGGGATGAGGTCCTTACTGTGGAATCATCACACTACCACCACCACGCTTCACCATTGGGATGAGGTCCTTACTGTGGAATCATCACACTACCACCACCACGCTTCACCGTTGGGATGAGGTCCTTACTGTGGAATCATCACACTACCACCACCACGCTTCAGCGTTGGGATGAGGTCCTTATGGAATGTTTGGTTTTTGACCAGGCATAAGGGGACCCATGTTTTCCAAAAAGTTATACTTTTGACTCATCTGTTCATAGAACATTCTTCCAAGAGTCTTGATGATCATCCAGGTGCTTCCAGGTGCTTTTTGGCAAACTTTTTGGATGAGAAAAACCAAACACTGCATTCCTCAGTAAGAAACTCATACCAACGGTCAAACATGGTGGTGGTAGTGTGATGGTTTGGGGATGCTTTGCTGCCTCAGGACATGGATGACTTGCCTTAATAGAAGGAACCATGAATTCTGCAGTATATCAGAGAATTCTACAGGAGAATGTCGGCCATCCGTCTGTGAGCTGAAGCTGGAGCGCAGCTGGGTCGTGCATCAAGACAATGATCCCGTCTACGTGAAAATGGTTAAAAAGCAACACATTTTAAGTTTTGGAATGGCCTAGTCAAAGTCCAGACCTAATCCCAATTGATATGTTGTGGCAGGACTTGAAACGAGCAGTTCATACTTGAAAACCCACAAATGTTGCTTAGTTAAGTTCCGCATGTAAGAGTGGTCCAAAATTCCTCCACCGCAATGTGACAGACTGATCAACAACTACAGGAAGTGTTTGGTTGCAGTCATTGCAGCTAAAGGTGGCACAACCAGTTATTGAGTGTAAGGGGGCAGTTACTTTCTCAGACAGGGGCACTGGGTGTTGCATTACTTTATTAAGTATAAATCATTTTTGTTATTTGTTAACTCAGGTTCCCTTTATTTAATATTAGGTTTTGGTTAAAGATTGGAAAACATTCAGTATCAGCACTTTTTCCCGGCACTGCAGTATGTTCACCATTTCAATATACGTGGACGTTCCATGCACAATTTCTGTGGGGTTTTAGCAATTGTCTGTGTTAGTGTGTGTAATAATCGCTGAAGAGGTGAGAAAAGCATGGTGTTTTGTGATGGTGTACTTTTCAGTAATGGAACGAGTGCAATATGGATCCATATTGTGTCGCCCTAAGAGGAACAAATGAACATGTTTCAGCAATGCTGGAAGGAGTTGAGACTAACAGGCATTCCACTCATACTAGGAGTTATGTTAGTTTCCGCATTACATGATGTGGCTGAAGGCGAGTGGGGCTCTGTCTAGCATACATTGTGCCCATTAGCTGCAGTCTGATAGAGCGAAGCAGGGAGATTGTACTGTATTTCTAAGCGTTAAAGCTTTGTTTTCCTTAGATAGAGCGTTGATGTCCGATGGAAGTTCTGAGTTTATTTCCTCCTTGAAGACTGTTACCAACACCAGCCAGGAGGCTACTCTCTCTCTGTCCGTCCATCTCTGTCAGTCTATCTTTCTGTGCAGTAACGGTGTGTGTGTGTATGTTCAGTCAAGTTATCTCTGTCTGTGTGTGTATGTTCAGTGTCCTGTAAGGCTTTAACCAGGGCTGTGACCTGAAGTCGCCTGTATTCTAAGAACATTGTTGTTGGTAGTAATAGATGATAGTATAGGGTGAGATGTAGCCTACTTGGCTAACACTACTGTGACCTCAACTGATCAAATTCTTTTTTTATACCAAAATGTGACTCATTTGGATTCTTTCTGTAGCTCGGCACGGCCTTTTTATTTACGGGATGCTTTTTCCAGACGTTAAACCAAACATTAAACGGTTTCTTCCTATTGTTTTTAGCATTAGCCAAACACTAAAAACCACGGTGTATACTCAGTGGGAGTTACTGTACTTCCATTTATACCCCAATCTTTAGATTGGTAAGTGCTTTTTTGAGACTTCCGGAGGAGGGAGTGTGTCCGCCGGATGGCTGGACGGTGTAGGGTGAGATTACCCCTAGAGTTACACCCCCCCCCCCCCCCGCTGATGGTTATGATCTGGGGAGGGTAAGCTGATCCTAGATCAACTTCTGCCTGGAGTACAGTCCCCCTGTGTGCCGTCCATTTTGGAGAGTTCCTCCTCAGAGAGAGTAAATAGTGTGTTGGGGGATGCAGAATTTCTGTGTAGCTGCTCTGAAAGATGGTGGAGATAATCCTCCTTACTTTAGCATGCTGCTGGCTATGGGCCAGACTAACCCTGGCCACCAGGCCTCACTACTGAGGTATGCATACCATTTCCTCCCAATGTAAGCAGACGCACCCCACTTTACAGGCACGCACACATGCACACATACAGTTTTGCAGGCAAACAACATTTTTATGTCTCTGTGTCCAGTATGAAAGAAGTTACAGGTAGTTTCACGAGCCAATGCTAACTAGCATTCTAGCAGATACCCATAGTCTTCCAGCCATATGGCTAGCAGACACCCATAGTCTTCCAGCCATATGGCTAGTGCTAGGTAGATAAAGGGCCTCATTGCCAAAATCCCAAAGTATCCCTTTAAACACACACATACACAGGCTAGTGATGTGCGGGTTGACTCAGAAATCGCAGTCCCCGTGGTTATATCCGCAGGTAAGGGTGTAAGGTGACCACATTTAAAATACACAAATGTGGGACAACACCCCCCCCCCCAAATACTTATTTTCCACCATAATTTGCAAATAAATTTCATTAAAAATCCTACAATGTGATTTTCTGGATTTCTTTCCCCCATTTTGTCTGTCATAGTTGAAGTGTACCTATGATGAAAATTACAGGCCTCCCTCATCTTTTTAAGTGGGAGAACTTGCACAATTGGTGGCTGACTAAATACTTTTTTGCCCCACTGTATACCGTCCCTGTGTCATTTATAGTGTAAAGATATGGAATGGATTGATGTGTTTCAGTTGAGTTTATTCAATACTATTGTATCACATCCGGCCATGATTGGGAGTCCCATAGGGCGGCGCACAATTGGCCCAGCATCGTCCGGGTTTGGCTGGGGTATGCAGTCATTGTAAATAAGAATTTGTTCTTAACTGACTTGCCTCGTTAAATAAAGGTACAATTTAAAAAAGCACTTGGTAACTCTCCGATGCCAACTATTTACATCAGACCGTTAGAATCACTAGGCAGCCAAATGCCTATAGTAGGAAACAGAGTTGTTATCAATAAGCCATGTACAGTTGAAGTCGGAAGTTTACATACACCTTAGCCAAAAACATTTCAACTCAGTTTTTCACAATTCCATTTAATCCTAGTAAAAAAATCCCTGTTTTAGGTCAGTTAGGATCACCACTTTATTTAAAAAATGTGAAATATCAGAATGAAATAATTATTTATTTCAGGTTGTATTTCTTTCACCACATTCCCAGTGGGTCAGAAGTTTACATACACTCAATTAGTATTTGGTAGCATTGCCTTTAAATTGTTTAACTTGGGTCAAACTTTTCCATACAATAAGCTGGGTAAATTTTGGCCCATTCCACCTGATAGAGCTGGTGAAACTGAGTCAGGTTTGTAGGCCTCCTTGCTCGCACATGCTTTTTCAGTTCTGCCCACAAATGTTCTATAGGATTGAGGTCAGGGCTTTGTGAGGGCCACTCCAATACCTTGACTTTGTTGTCCCTTAAGCCATTTTGGCATAACTTTGGAAGTATGCTTGGGGTCATTGTCCATTTGGAAGACCCATTTGCGACCAAGCTTTAACTTCTTGATTGATATCTTGATGTTACTTCAATATATCCACATCATTTTGCCATCTATTTTGTGAAGTGCACCCGTCCCTCCTGCAGCAAAGCACCCCCACAACATGATGCTGCCAACCCCATGCTTAACGGTTGGGGTGGTTTTCTTCAGCTTGCAAGCCTCCCCCTTTTTCCTCCAAACATAACGATGGGCATTATGGCCAAACAGTTCTATTTTTGTTTCATCAGACCAGAGGACATTTCTCCAAAAAGTACGATCTTTGTCCCCATGTGCTTTCATTAATGCATGGCCTCGTTTCACAGGAGCATTGTAAAATAAGCATTCACTCAATGAACCAGCCTTAATGAACTTTGTTTAATTACATATCGAATTTGATTGTGTAACATCAGTTTAATATTTTTTTTATTTTGTGGCCGCCTAGAACAATGAGCCAGAAATTTCACAGAATTTTAAAATGTAAAGTTTCCTGTTTGGCGTTTCCATTCACTCCCAAATATGGTGATGTGAGGAAGCTATTTAATCAGCTTCTTGATATGCCACACCTGTCAGGTGGATGGATTATCTTGGCGAAGGAGAACTGCTCACAGCGACGTCAACAAATTTGTGCACAAAATGTTAGAGAAATAAGCTTTTTGTGCGTATGGAAAATGTATTTTATTTTAGCTCATGGAACCTACACTTTATATGTTTATTTGTTTCAGTATATTTCCTTACAACCAGTCAAGCTGATGTAATTTGGACATTTTGCACTGAAAATCATTCCTGTTTTTCTTTTTTTGTTATCACATTTTTTCTCCGGGCCCTGAACTTCTTTGCTCTGCAATTTCCACATTTTGTTGTGTTACAGCCCGAATTTAAAATGGATTACATTTCTTATAATGTTAATGTGGAATTATGTTTTTAGAAATGTTTCTAATGAATAAATAATGTAAAGCTGAAATGTTTTGAGTCAATATTTATTCAACCCCTTTGTTATGGCAAGTCTAAAATAGTTCAGGAGTAGAAATGTGCTTAACAAGTCAGATAATAAATTGCAGGGACTCACTCTGTGTGCAATAATGGTGTTTAACATGATTGTTGAATGACTACCTAATCTCTGTACCCCACACATACAATTATCTGTAAGGTCCCTCAGTGGATTTAAAACACATTCAACAATAGACCAGGGAGGTTTTCCAATGCCTCACAAAGAAGAACACCTATTGGTAGATGGGTACACATAAAAAAAAAAAGCTGACGTTGAATATCCCATCGAGCATGCTTAAGTTATTAATTACACTTTGGATGGTTTATTACACTCAGTCACTACAAAGATACAGGTGTCCTTCCTAACTCCGTTACCAGAGAGGAAGGAAACCGCTCAGGGATTTCAATGAGGCCAATGGTCATTTTAAACAAGTTACAGAGTTAAATGGCTGTGATAGGAGAACTGAGGATAGATAAACAACATTGTAGTTACTCCACAATTCTAACCTAAAGGACAGAGAGAAAAGGAGGAATAAAATAACCTACAACTCAAGGTAATTGGAGATGACATTGAATGTCCTGAGTGGCCTAGTTACAGTTTTGACTTAAATTGGCTTGAAAATCTATGGCAAAACATGAAAATGTCTGTCTAGCAATGACCAACAACCAACTTGACAGAGCTTGAACAATTTTATAAAGAATAATGGGCAAATATTGTGCAATCCAGGTTGGGAAAGCTCTGGAGAGACTTACACGAAAAGACTCACAGCTGTAATCGATTGAATACTTACCTAATCAAAATACATTTGTTTTATTTTCAATTAAGAAAGTTTATTTTACATTTTTCTTTCACTTTGACAATCAAGAGGATTTTGTGTAGATTGTTGACAAAAAAATGACAAATCTATTTCAATCACACTTTATAACACAACAAAATATCTAAAAAGTCCAGGTGCGTGAGTACTTTCTGAAGGCACTGCACATCTCTTCATGTCGCTACAGCTCAGCAAAGGCTGGGGTTCACATAAACAAAGGCTCATGTCAACGTTCTCACCTCCGTCATCCGACCATACACATTCTGGTGCTGAAACACATCTTTATTATGTTTGAAGTAGCACACCAATCTACATTCCATCATATGACGCATAGTGACCAATTGTTTTCATCTCATTGTGTTCAGTTTTCCCTTCATTAACATAGGACCTCTGCTCAGTGAATGCTGTGCAGATCTTTGTAGCAGTTCAGAATGTTCTGAAAAGTAGTTGTTGCTTGAGGTGACCATTCCTCTCATGAATACAGTTTTAATGTCCACCTTTGTAGCAGTATATAAAGCTAGCTCCGTTCCACAATGATCTCTCTCAAGACCTTCTCATTATCGTTTCCTCAGGAGTAACATGTCCTTGAAGAAGTCGGTACAAACTCTGTTTCTAACATCATCGACAGTGAACAAGATTGGAATGTCTTTGTTCCACCTGAAATACCTGAAGGGACAGAACCTTCTCTTTGTGTGTTTTTTCTAAATGCTGTTTTGTTGGTGAATAACAATGTGAGAGCATGTGGAAGACATTAGAGGGATCTCTCCTGCTGGACAGAGGCTGGTTTTGTCTGTTTGTTTTGCTCTCCTCCCTTCATCCTCCCTTCATGCTTCCTTCCTTCCTCATCACAGCTAAAACTGTTTACATGGATGTGTACTGGGTCATGAAACAGCTCTATACTTCAGGCTCAACCCAGACGTTTAGAATAAGGATATGTCTTCAGCATATTGAACTGTCAGTGAGGTTAGGCAAGGGAAGGAAGCTGTTGAAGAGCATTGAGACTGGGCCATGCAATAAAGCTGAGAGGTTACTTCCTTTATAAACTGTAAAACAGGATAAGAACAGAGGATAGACTCAGACCTGTGAAGTTGTCTGGATTTCTTCTGGTCCTGGCTATTGAGTCTCTCCACCAGGCCAGACAGGCATCCCTATTCCTGGCTGCAGGCCTTTGATAGCTCTCTCTCTCTCTCTCTCTCTCTCTCTCTGTCACACTATGTCACACTCTGTCACTCTCTCTCTCTGGGTCTCTGTCTCTTTGTGTAAGACCATGTTCTGAGGATAACGTGTGTGTGTGTGTCGATGTTTTTTTCCCTTTCAACACAGGCAACACATCTGAGCTCTGTTGTTTTGTGGCCTTTATTGTTTTCATTTGAATGTTTTGATGTTTCCTGCCCTGAATGGGGGGGGATCTAGGGGAAATACTAGGCTACTTAGTGGGCTCGTCCACTCTAGCATCCAATCTCTGAATGATTCTGTACTCTCAGGGGCTGTGCTTGCTTACCATATTGTCTTGTGGCCTAAGCTTTCTCCACTTTGGTCTCTATTAGGATTCCATGACTGTGAGCTCATGAGTTGACAATCAGTGGGTCATAGTCCTGTTCTGTGATTGGTAGACAGTATATTCTTCTAATACCAGCCAGCTAAAACCAGGAATGTCAACAAAGTTTTGAGTCATTAACTGCCCCAGTTTACCAGGTCTCCCTCAGAGCGATCTCACCGCCCCTTTTCCCGGAGTCCGAATGGGAATTCTGAGAAGGAGCGTCCACATAATTCCCTGATATCTCCCACAGCTGACTGACAGGGGAGGAGGAGTGAGAGAATGAGGTACTTGTTTTGTGGTAGAGATGTGTTTCTCAGTCGCTCCGACTGCCCTGTGGTATCCTGCATTCTTCTGCCGTTTCGCTCCATTTGGACCCCTTTTTTGATGTGATTCTGGTGGACGTGTTTTATCAGCCCCATCGCTAGACACGGAATATCTGTTTTTGACACACACAGTGTGTGCGCGCGCACAAGCTACACACACTACAAAGGGCCGCTCTGTCCAGAGCATTGCGCTCTGAGGGAATAGATCAGAGCTCCTCCCTCCATTTTCACTTTCCTATTTCTTTCTCTCCTGACACCACTTTCTCTTATTTGTTTGTTTGTTTTGGAATGCATGGTGTAAATCATATCCTAGGGAAGTAGAGGGGGTATTAACAGCTATTAGCTTGAGGAGAGCTTGGAGGGAGCGATGGAGGGATGATTGAGAGGGGAGTTGGAGTCCACTCCTCTCTTTCTCTTCCCACTCCCCTGCTCTGGCTAGCCTTATTTGGTCACTTTGCTGCTGCTACGACTGGAGAGAGAGAAAGGGGGGATGGACAGATTGTTATTTTCTCTTCTTTTCCCTAAGAGAGAGATCTGATCTGAGGTCAGAGAGACAACCCAGGCCTGAGAGAAGGGGGGTTGTGGGTATCCTCTACTTTGCAACACTTATATAGTCTCCATGTAAAATATTCAGCTGCTAGATCAATTTAATGAAGGTGTTTAGGGTTATCATTCTATATACACATATGAAGTGTGATTTTGGAGCTGACCATCTCCAGTATGCAAGGCATTTTAATGGGCTGGTTATGATACCCCTCTCTAGCCAAAATTATTGACATACTACAGTACAGTATGTGTGAACAACTTGTACGTTAGATATGCCAGAAGTGAAACTGCTTGGTTGGTTTAACTGAGAACACATGCAAATCTGAGGAGCTGTTTCTCTGTCTGCTTCCTATTGTGGCTATGGAAATGACTGGTACAATTACAATACTTTCAGGACTGGCCAGTTGTTTGGCGTTATGTACAGTGACTGTCATATCTCAACATACTCACAAAGAAATCAAATGAAAAAAGCTGCAATAGGATTGTGAGTTTGCTAAACAACATTCTAACACTAACTTTTTGTTGTGAGTTTGCTGAGGAAACTCACCAAACTGTTGAAACTGGTTGCCTTATAATTGTACGTTGAATCAACATTTTTTACAGTGCTGCAGTACTGTACTGTACCCACTGTATACAATCATATCCCAGACGTTTCAGTGGAAATGGTCTCACGGACAGACACTCTGTTACATGCTGAGTTCCCTATCCCCTTTCCCCCTCTCTAATGTTCCCCCAGTGGCCTGTCTCATGTCACGTCCTCCCCAATCTTTCATCTGAGCTCATGAGACTTATCTGGATAGGAACCTGATGCAAGCCATCTGTAAGTGTGTGCGTGCGTGTGCTCATGTGTGTTTTAGCATGTACCCCTGTGAGAAGGATGATGCAAGTGTGTGTGTGTGTGTGTGTGTGTGTGTGTGTGTGTGTGTCACTGAGCACTGTGAATTTATTTACTTCTGACCCACTGGAATTGTGATGCAGTGAAATAATCTGTCTGTAAACAATTGTTGGAAAAATGACCTGTGTCATGCACAAAGTAGATGTACTAAGCGACTTGCCAAAACTATAGTTTGTTAACAAGAAATTTGTGTAGTGGTTGAAAATGAGTTTTATTGACTCCAACCGAAGTGTATATAAACTTCTGACTTCAACTGTAGCTGCATTGACAACAACTCAATCTTAACCATCCTTCACCTCTGAAACTGTTATTCATCGTCTTAGTGTCTCTCTGTCCAGATTGTCTGTTCAGGTTGTGTCCTATGAACCGGTACTCTGCTCAGAAACAGTTCTGGAAGGCAGCGAAGCCCGGAGGAAACAGCACCACAGACACGGTCCTCCTCAACAAACTACACGTGAGTCACTCCCCCAACCCTCACCCATCTCAACTGTCTTACCATGATATAACTGTATTATATGATTTATTTTATCAATTAATCAGTGGTATAATGACTCCAAATGTCATTCGAGGTATTAGCTCATCCACATCTGAAGAGATACAATAGATGAGCCCTCTTAGATAACTAAACTAATCTAAACTAGCACTACTTCTAAAATCCAATACAACTACATTAGTAAAGCACTTACACTCATGTTATTTTCCTTGACTGTGGTAATCTCTAATTCAAGTGTGAAATACTACATCCTGCAATTCCCTTTAACAACATGTATGGTTTGAGGAGCTCTCTTAAAGGGTTTAGGTTTTCTGTCCCCACACTGGTATGATGGTGTTCTTAGGGCGATTATATATTTGCTGAGGTAGAGGTAATGTTCAGGTCCTTTTATAGACATTTCTGAAGCTGTAGTTTCATTACTACCACCATCCCACCTTTCTTCTCTCTCTCTCTCAGCTCTTTCTCCCTCCCTCCCTGTTCTGATACAATACCACTTAAAGCCTTCTGGTATCTGACTACGGAGTCATACAATTATAGATTCAGATCTCTCCTGTGTTACCATGGTGATGTGAGGCCAGAGTTTTAGGTTCTAGCCCTTCAGTTGAAGCTTGCAGGAGTGTTGCTGTTAACTGCACTTGCCATTGCTACATTCTTTAGATTTCTGTCATTGAAATTAGTCCTTACTCCAGTCCATGTGGATACATTTGTGCAAAAGCAGTAGCAATGTTACTACTAGCAATAGTAATGGTCTCTAACTCCTTTTTCCATCACTTGTGTAGCATGCAGCAGATTTGGAAAAGAAGCAAAACGATTCAGAAAATAAAAAGTTGCTCGGAACGGTGATTCAGTATGGGAACGTCATTCAGGTGTGTGTGTATACATATTCATTGTCTGGAAGAACAGTGATTGACTTGTATCCACAGCTAAAAGTCATGTCAATGAAGCCAATCTACGCCATAATGAATCTCATACCCCACATATTTCTATTGGGTTTTAGCGTGACACAGTTTACGAGGCTTCCCATCCAGGATATTTTGTTGGTTCCAAACTTGGAGAACCCTGGAGGCATCCATGCGGTTTCTGTTTGTTTATAAATAGAACAGTGATGTGGGAGGATCTAGATGGTGTTTTTCTAGCTTCAGAATTGAGCATATTCTTTTCTCAGTCAAAACCTTTCAGTTATAGTCTGAGACTAAAACGTACTGCATACCCATAAGGGCAGAGAAAGCTCATACAACGCAGAAATAAACCCTGTGAAGAAGATGATGTGCACAAGCAAAACTTGTCAGTATGTTTGTATCACACAATGACAGACTGCTGGGTTATTGTATCGTATCTTATAATATTGTATCGCAACATATTCCATCCCCAATATGTTTGCTGTATTCCTCCAGCTCCTCCATCTGAAGAGTAACAAGTACCTGACAGTGAACAAACGTCTGCCTGCGCTGCTGGAGAAGAATGCCATGAGAGTGATGCTGGACACAGCCGGGAACGAAGGCTCCTGGTTCTACATTCAACCCTTCTACAAGTTGCGCTCTATAGGAGACAGTGTGAGTTCTATCTATATGGTTCTCCAAGCTTCAGCATAGATGCTGTAAAGAGGTCAATGGAACGCAGAAGTGGGGATAGAAGGTGGATACCGGATTGGGGAACATTCAACAAATCTGATCTAACAAATAGGATATTCGTCAAATGATTGATGTATTGTAACAGGCCCAAAATGTAGTTAATGAAGTCCTTTTTAGATTTATTTCTGTTTTTGCTGCATAACATTTAGAAGTTTCCCCTTTTCAGGTTTAGAAGTGACTGCTAAGTCCCGTTCTTATAAGCTGATAGAATAGCTAGCGTACAGAAATCGGTGGAGATAGTCAGTCATTTTGAACTGGAATGCAGATGATTGGTGATGATGACATGAACATGTATTGGGGTTGACATCAATACAAGCATTATACTCGGATTTAGTGTGAAATACACATAAATACTAGCCTGAATCTCCTCATTGCTGGGGGGCAATGAGAAGATTCAGGATCTTTCCTCCATGGCATTTCCATTGTTTTGGTCGAGTTCGATTGACTTCTTTACCGCATGTGCTGGAGACCTTGTGAATTCCACTATATCTATATCATGGTTCTACAAGCTGTGCTCCATAGGCATTAGTGCGAGTTAAATAGGGTTCTACATAGGAGAAAGTGTGAGTTATATCCTTATGGTTTTATACATCCATCCCTTCTACCAGCTGTGCTTCACAGGAGACAGTGTGAGTTACACCTATGGCAATGATCACACATACTGTATAGGATCGCCTGAATCACAGCTTCTGGAAACATGAACAATCTGTCAGACTGAGTGAATCAAATGTGTAGACCAAATGTGTAGATCAAAAAATTGTAGACCTAACAAGTCTGGTTTATCCTTTAGAGCAATTTCCAAATGCCTGAAGGTACCACATTCATCTGTACAAAAAATAGTACGCAAGTATAAACACCATGGGGCCACGTAGCCGTAATACTGCTCAGAAAGGAGATGCGTTCTGTCTCCTAGAGATCAACGTACTTTGGTGCGAAAAGTGCAAATCAATCCCAGAACAACAGCAAAGGACCTTGTGAAGATGCTGGAGGGAACCGGTACAAAAGTATCTATATCCACAGTTAAACAAGTCCTATATCGACATAACCTGAACGGCCGCTCAGCAAGGAAGAAGCCACTGCTCCAAAACCGCCATAAAAAAGCCGGACTACAGTTTGCCACTGCACATGGGGACAAAGATTGTACTTTTTGGAAAAATGTCCTCTGGTCTGATGAAACAAAAAGAGAACTGTTTGGCCATAATGACCATTGTTATCTTTGGCATGGCATCATGAGGATGGAAAATTACTTGGATATATTGAAGCAACATCTCAAGACATCAGTTAAAGCTTGGTCACAAATGGGTCTTTCAAATGGACTATGACCCCAAGCATACTTCCAAAGTTGTGGCAAAATGGCTTAAGAACAACAAGGTCAAGGTATTGGAGAGGCCATCACAAGCTCTGACCCCCAATCCTATGTGGGCAGAACTGAAAAAGTGTGTGCGTGCAAGGAGGCCTGCAAACCTGACTCCGTTACACCAGCTCTGTCAGGAAGAATGGGCCAACATTCACCCAACTTATTGTGGGAAGCTTGTGGAAGGCTACCTGAAACTTTTCACCGAAGTTAAACAATTTTAAGGCAATGCTACCAAATACTAATTGAGTGTATGTAAACTTCTGACCCACTGGGAATGTGATGAAAGAAATACAAGCTGAAATAAATCATTCTCTCTACTATTCTGACATTTTCACATTCTTAAAATAAAGCGGTGATCCTAACTGACCTAAAACATGGATTTTTTTTTACTGGGATTAAATGTCAGGAATTGTGAAAAACTGAGTTTAAATGTATTTGGCTAAGGTGTATGTAAACTTCCAACATCAACTTTAAGTAGCAGCCAGCTTGCACGTCAATCAATCAGGTGTGTTCCTGTCAGTTGTGCTAGCCATGTGTGCAGCATAGTAGTCTCTTTGTGGATTAAAGCAGCAGAGGCCAGGAGTCATTCTACAGCCACAACAACACACATGGCTGTATCACCTCAGGCCGAGTCAGTATTTAGGCTGGGACAGGAAAAGGGGTCAGGCCCAAGTCAGGTGTTTTGTGCCGGCTTTCCACTCTAATCCTCTTTGATGAGGGCCAGATCAGCTCTATCTTTGGACTGACTGGGCTTATAAGTGGCACCATGCTGGAGCCTTGTACTTTAAAGAGCAACTGAAGGCAATAAACAACTTCTCTGGTAGAAAACAGCATGTGGCATTGGTATCAGTCAACAACAAAAAAGGTGTAATCATCAATTCGGCGTGCAGCTTCAGACGACCCGATCCTGATGTCCATGGGACCATCAGTGAATTACACAATGTATATGGGACAATATTTTAAAATGTCAATAGCTCCGAATTTCAATGACTTAAAAACCTTAACAACTGTAAATTATAGAAATTCATGTACAAATATTGAAAGCATTTAATGAGACAAGTAAAACATGTGCAATATCAACATTTTGTCCCATTTACATTCTGTAATTTATTGAAGGTCCCTAACTAGCTCCACATACGGGCTATCCAAAGTCAAACCAACGTTGCCGATGTCGCACACCAGCCAGCTGAATATAATTGGTAAAAGATTTTGGCTAGACCTGGTTAGACTTTTTCAAGTTATCTAAAAGGGGGAGTGACTGTGTACAATTTTGACAGATAAAGTACAAATGCTTCCCACTTTCACACACACACACACACTCACACACAGACACACACACACACACACACACACACACACACACACACACACACACACACACACACACACACACACACACACACACACACACACACACACACACACACACACACACGTGACACCCACATCAAAGCAAGTCTCCAAGACCCAAATCTCTTTCTGTCGCATTTCCTAATAAGGAGAATTGAAATCATGAAGTTCAGCCCTGCCTTTAAGGACAAGTCTCTAGAGCTGTTTGAATGATTCTAAATCTCCTGCCTCTCCCTGCCAAGATCTTGACGTGAGTAGGAGCCCCAGGACAGGGTGACCTAAGGTGGAGCCATGACTGTTGTTCTAGTACTACGTCTAGGTAATAGGCCCTCTGGATGAGTGATTTGAGTTTGAGATTCAGAGCTTCACATACTGTCCTGTATTTGACTGCAGACAGACACATGCAAATGAGTTTTGTTCATGTTTCATAGCCCCTAGCAGCTGACGTGCACATGTGTAATGCATGCATACTAAATTGTAATGTGTGTTTTCATTCCAGGTGGTGATAGGGGACAAGGTGGTCCTGAACCCTGTGAATGCTGGCCAGCCCCTTCATGCCAGCACCCATCAACTAGTGGACAACCCAGGATGTAACGAGGTTAGACCCTCACGCTGTCTCCAGGTCCTCTCATATGGGTTTATACAAATACTGTATGTACAGTATTTATAGGACTGTAGTGTTACTGGCCCCCTCCTATCATTTCAAACATTACAGCATTGTGCCATGGTCCTCCACATTTGCATCAATTATGTCTAGGATTTGCATTTAGCTCTAGTCTGCAGCTCATTCTGTGAGAATGGTGTGCCTCTTTATAGTTATAGGATACCAGTGAAGGAGATCTATTAACCTGAGCCGCGGTGCACCAGTCTATGGCTTGTGATGTGAACTGGCAAAAGCGGTGAGGGAGGAGTGCCCTTCTCAAATGGAACAGTAATCTGTGCCGCTCGGTCATGTTGTCGACAGCATGGTGCATGGTCCAGAAACGTACAGCTCTTTCCATAAAATACATGTTTGAATTTTCAGACTAGTTTTCATTGGGAAGGCAGAGCAAAGACTTGCATGTGAAAACTAAGAATCCTATTCATTACTCCACATGCTTAATCTAGCCTAGGCTATGTCACTTTTGTTTTGAGCCGACTTCTCCGGGGGCTTTAAACTGGGCACCTGGCGCACGCTGGGAGGCAGCCCGGTTCCAAAACTAATGCAATCATTTTTCACCCTGTGCACACTCCATCCACCAGGGTAATCATCAAATTCCCTCAGTGATGATTGTTGCATGTGTTGCTGTTAAAGGGATTAAACTGGTAACTCTTTTTGTATGCTTGGTGTTTCAGGTGAACTCGGTCAACTGTAACACCAGCTGGAAGATCGTGCTGTTCATGAAATGGGGTGACAATCAGGAGATCATTCTAAAAGGGGTTGGTTTTATCACAAATTTCAACCAATCAGGCCTGATTTTCACAGTTCACATTGCCTTGAGTATGAATCAGAAAATAATGGGTCGACGAACCCGGTATCCCAGTTGAAGACACAACGTGGTTAAATGTTATAGGTAGCTTAAAAATATATCCCAAGGCAGGGACACTTCCCCTAGCAGTCTCTGTGGTAACAACCTTCCTGTCTGTGTGTTGACAGGGTGACGTGGTGCGCCTGTTCCATGCAGAGCAGGAGAAGTTCCTCACCTGTGACGACCACCGGAAAAAACAATATGTCTTCCTGCGCACCACTGGACGCCAGTCTGCTACCTCGGCAACTAGCAGCAAAGCCTTATGGGAGGTGGAGGTGAGGAGGAAGTGCATAGAAATAGGAATTGTAGAAGCGGAGAAAGCCCCTCAGATCATGGCAATTTTACTTCTCCCTCACAACTGCAAATTTATTCTGACTAAAAGTTCAGTTTTAGTTTGATATGTATATGGGCTTACAAGTTGTTAATATGTGCATGTACACAACTTCAGGGTAAGATATGACGTGACTGATCGCTGTGTTTCTCCTCTTGCCAGGTGGTGCAGCATGATCCATGTCGAGGTGGAGCTGGCTATTGGAACAGTCTGTTCAGGTTCAAACACCTGGCCACTGGACACTACCTGGCTGCAGAGGTCAGTAACACTGCTTTTACCACACGCACACAAAAAATATATATTGTTGCCAGGAAGTCACATTGAGACCTCTGATTGTGAAGAGAGCCCTAGCTTGTTCATTGTATGTGTGTACTGTTGTGTGTTTTCCAGATGAACCCTGACTATGAGGAAGAGCGCCTGGAGTTCCGCTCCTCAGTGAGTCACCTTCTCCAGTTCTGGTAGCAATGGCCTACCATGTAGAGGAATGATGAATACTGTGGGTCATCTGAACCAGTCGTTCCCAGATTTTTAATATATTTGTTTTATTTAATTTAACCAGGCAAGTCAGTTAATGACTTAATGACTGCCTAGAAACAGTGGGTTAACTGCTTTGTTCAGGGACAGAACAACAGATTGTTACGTTGTCAGCTTAGGGATTCGATCTAGCAACCTTTTCGGTTACTGGTCCGACGCTCTAACCACTAGGCTACCTGCCGTAGAGTTTTCCTGTGAACCATTGAGTGAACCAATCACAACCCAGTCTGTTGACACAATGTGAAATTAATCAGTCACATCCCACTGGTGTGTCCCAGGACACAGTGATTATTGTAGCTCTTCCTACTTGTTTATCTCAGCTTGAACCTGTCACAGTAAAGAGCACTTCCCCAATGCCACCATTAGATGGCAGTGTCTGCATAGAGAAGTGTGATGGTACTAATGTGGCATGGTCTGCCTTTAGCTAGCTGGTTGCAGTCTACTACTAGGAATGGATCTCATAGTCACACAATTCACTCTACAAGACCCTGACTTCTATAGCACTGACACATACTACTCTCATTAGTCAACACATAGTTGAATAACTAACAGAGCAGGACTCTGAGAATGAACATGTTCCCTTTTCACATTAAGTCAAACCGAGCCAAGTTGTAATGAGCTGGCTGTTCTGGTTATGCATCCACCATATTGTAGTTGCTGGTCAGCACCATAGAGTGAAAAGGGTTATACAGTATTAAACCATCATTCACTATAGTGACCATGTGAACACAGCAGAAGACCCAAACTATAATGACAGCTGCAGTTTAAAACTTCTTATGGCTAAAACTTCTTATGGCTAGGGGTTCCGCTAGCAGCACCCCTCGACAACATTCCGCTGAAAAGGCAGCACGCGAAATTCAAAAATGTTTTTTTGAAATATGTAACTTTCACATGTTAACAAGTGCAATACACCAAATGAAAGATAAACTTCTTGTTAATCAACCCATCGTGACTGATTTCAAAAAGGCTTTACAGCAACAGCACAACATATGATTGTTAGGTCAGAGCCAAGTCACAAAAACACACACAGCCATTTTTCCAGCAAAAGAGAGTCACAAAAAGATAAAAAGATAAAATTAATCACTATCCTTTGATGATCTTCATCAGATGACACTCATAGGACATCATGTTACACAATACATGTATGTTTTGTTCGATTAAGTGCATATTTATATAACAATCTCAGTTTACATTGGCGCGTTACGTTCGGTAATGTTCTGCTTCCAAAATATCCAGTGATTTTGCAGAGAGCCCCATGAATTTACAGAAATACTCATTGATAAAAGATGCAAGTGTTATTCATATAATTAAAGAGACTTCTCCTTTATGCAACCGCTGTGTCAGATTTTTCAAAAACTTTACGGAAAAAGCAAACCATGCAATAATGTGAGTACGGCGCTCAGAGACCAAACCAGCCAAAGAAATATCCGCCATGTTTTGGAGTCAACAGAAGTCAGAAATAGCATTATAAATATTCACTTACCTTTGATGATCTTCATCAGAATGCACTCCCAGGAATCCCAGTTCCACAATAAATGTTTGATTTGTTCGATAAAGTTCATCATTTATGTCCAAATTCCTCCTTGTTGTTAGTGCGTTCAGCCCAGTAATCCATCTTCATGAGGTGCGAGCACTAGGTCCAGACGAAAAGTCCAAAAGTTCCGTTACAGTCCGTAGAAACATGTCAAACGATGTATAGCATCAATCTTTATGATGATTTTAACATAAATCTTCAATAATGTTCCAACCGCAGAATTCCTTTGTCTGTAGAAAAGCAATGGAACGCGAGCTACCTCTCAAGTGAACGAGCGTCACGAGTTTGTGGCACTCTGCCAGACCACTGACTCAAAGAGGTCTTATGAGCCCCTCCTTTACAGTAGAAGCCTCAAACAAGTTTCTAGACTGTTGACATCTAGTGGAAACCTTAGGAAGTGCAAATTGACCCCATAGACACTGTTTTAGATAGGCCAAGCTTTGAAAAACTACAAACCTCAGATTCCCCACTTCCTGGTTGGATTTTTCTCAGGGGTTTGCCTGCCATATTTATTTTATTTTACCCTTATTTAACTAGGCAAGTCAGTTAAGAACAAATTCTTAATTTCAATGACGGCCTAGGAACAGTGGGTTAACTGCCTGTTCAGGGGCAGAACGACAGATTTGTACCTTGTCAGCTAGCTCGGGGATTTGAACTTGCAACCTTTCTGTTACTAGTCCAACACTCTAACCACTAGGCTACCCTGTTATACTCACAGATATCATTCAAACAGTTTTAGAAACTGCAGAGTGTTCTCTATCCAAATCTACTAATAATATGCATATATTAGCAACTGGGACTGAATATAGAAGGCAGTTTACTCTGGGCACGCTTTTCATCCAAATGTGAAAATGCTGCCCCCTATCCCAAACAGGTTAACTCTGTAATTACTCTACCTAATTACCCTAAACACTGAAATATTAACATGTATACATATTTTATTCTATTTCTGTATCATAACGCTGTGATTGATACTTCACAATACACTGTGATAACAGAGGAAACGTCTAATTTAGCCTTTAGAACTTAGCCTTTAGACATGAGGTCTAGTGTAGTATATAATTAAGCCTATATATTTTTTTATTGATCAAATTGATGCTCTCATTGTGGTGAAAGAAGAGATCTTTTTGAGTTGTGAGTCTATCTTCTTCAGTATGCACATGATATGCTCTTTGGGTCATTGTCCAGGAATTTTACAGGAAACTGCCGTGTGTTTTTATCAATCATTTTCCTCTTTTATAATCATTGATCCTGGTCTCCTGTGCCCCATGTCCATGTGGTTGTGCAATGATCTGATGAGACTGTTTTGTTGTCATGTTGTCTCTAGTGATCTGATGAGACTGTTTTGTCATGTTGTCTCTGTAGTGATCTGATGAGACTGTTTTGTTGTCTCTGTAGTAATCTGATGAGACTGTTTTGATGTCATGTTGTGTCTCCAGCTGGACTCTGAGCAGGTGGACCTCCGCACCCGCCTCAGGAACCCCCAGGAGAAGGTCATGTACACCCTGGTGTCTGTCCCTGATGGCAATGACATCTCCTCCATTTTTGAGCTGGACCCAACCACTCTGAGAGGGGGTGACTCCCTAGTACCCAGGTAGGACTTTGAGCTGGACCTTACCACTGTGAGAGGGGGGGACTCCCTGGTACCCAGATAGGACTAGGGCCACTGCATTGTGCAAAAAGACTCCATTACTCATAATACTTCTATAGGAATTAGCAATTTCTTTAGAAAGTAAAGTTTTATTACATCCATGAGAATGTCTCAATTTAAAATGCATCTTTAGATGTCATCCTGTATTGTTGTGTGATGGAACTGGTCATATGCAGGGAGAGTGGTGGGTGACCAGACTATGTCAGGGTTGGGGTCAATTTGAATTGAAGTCAGTCAATTCAGAAAGTAAACTAAAATTCAAATTCAATAATTGAAAAAATAAAAAGCTTTTATTTTCAATGACTTCTCAATAAACTGCAAAGAAGAAACTATTATTTCCAAAGTTTTTCTATTAGTTTTTATTTTAAATTTAAATCACTTCCTGAATTGTCTGACTTAAATCGGAATTGACCCCACCCTGGTATACGTGGATGTCTATTGAGATAGAGTAGCTATAAAGTCTGGATGTCTGTAAAGATGACTGTATCTCTGGAAAGTCCCCCAGAAGACGTAGTGACTACAGTAGGTATCCCACTGTTGCCGCAGATCAGATTCTAAGGAACATGTTGCAATATGAAATGTAACCGGTCATGTTCCTCCCACTGGAAATGGAGAGACACACATACACACACTAATAATCTTTAGATTACATATGTGTGGTATTTGTTTGTCATCAGCCACATTTAGTTGAATTCAAGTGAAATTTCACCTATTAACTCTAGTGACACCCCATCCCATGAATGGGACCGTTGTCATCATCTGACACTAATTAGCATAACGCAACGGACATAAATCTTCCTAGAAAATCTTCCTATTCATGAAAATCACAAGTGAAATATATTGGAACACAGCTTAGCTGATTATTTATGTCCGTTGCGTTCTGCTAATTAGTGTCAGATGATGACAACGGTTAGATGACAACGGTTGCTTAGCTCAAAATATGCTTTACAGCCAAAGCTAGACAAGCATTTGTGTAAGTTTATCGATAGCCTAGCATAGCATTATGCCTTGCTAGCAGCAGGCAACCTTGTCACGAAAATCAGAAAAGCAATCAAATTAAATCGTTTACCTTTGAACTTCGGATGTTTTCACTCACGAGACTCCCAGGTAGATAGCCAAAGTTCATTTTTTCCCAAAATATTATTTTTGTAGGCGAAATAGCTCCGTTTGTTCTTCACGTTTGACTGAGAAATCGACCGGAAATTGCAGTCACGACAACCCCGAAAAATATTCCAAATTAGCTCCATAATTTCGAAAGAAACACAAACGTTGTTTATAATCAATCCTCAAGGTGTTTTTCAAATATCTATTCGATAATATATCAACCGGGACAATTGGTTTCTCAGTAGAAGCGATTGGAATAATGGCTACCTCCTGTATTTTACGCGAGAATTTCTCTGGGAGCATCAGGTGACCACTTTCGCAATGAAGCCGCCTACGGGTATTCTTCAACATAAATGCGTAAAACTACGTCACAATTCTGTAGACACCTTGGGGAATACGTAGAAAGCGTAATCTGGTTGATAGGGCATTCACAGCTCAATAGGGACGCATCGGAACGCAGGGCTTTCAAAAGATGAGTCACTTCCGGATTGGATTTTTCTCAGGCTTTCGCCTGTAACATCAGTTCTGTTATACTCACAGACAATATTTTTTACAGTTTTGGAAACTTTAGAGTGTTTTCAATCCTATGCTGTCAATTATAAGCATATTCTAGCATCTTGTCTGTTTAATTTGGGAACGTTATTTTTCCAAAAATGAAAATACTGCCCCCTAGTACCAACAGGTTAAGACACCTGTTATTACTTTCAGTGTAAAGGGTAAGTGGACAGGGTCATGGTCATGCTGGCTTCAGTATAAATTGACATAGGACATGTGTGAGCAATAGTGTGTACGTGTGAGTCGGTCTGTCATTTTTTTCTCCCTAGCTGAATGTACAGTAGGGAAGCTTTGACTTCCAGTAACCAGTGTAACTGGCATGCTGGTTGTGAGGGTGGGAGGATATAATCTGTTGACTGTGATTGAGGACAAAAGGATAATTCCCACAGACTAGACTGACTCTAGACTAGGGTTGCAAAGGATCAGAAAATGTCTGGAATTTTTCCGGAAATGTTCCGTGGAATTTAGGGAATTTTGCTTAAATTCATCAAAAACGTTAGCTTATAACAGTGAACCTTTTTTATTTTTATTTATTTTTTATTTTACCTTTATTTAACCAGGTAGGCAAGTTGAGAACAAGTTCTCCTTTACAATTGCGACCTGGCCAAGATAAAGCAAAGCAGTTCGACAGATAAAACGACACAGAGTTACACATGGAGTAAAACAAACATACAGTCAATAATACAGTATAAACAAGTCTATATACAATGTGAGCAAATGAGGTGAGAAGGGAGGTAAAGGCAAAAAAGGCCATGGTGGCAAAGTAAATACAATATAGCAAGTAAAACACTGGAATGGTAGTTTTGCAATGGAAGAATGTGCAAAGTAGAAATAAAAATAATGGGGTGCAAAGGAGCAAAATAAATAAAGAAATCAAATACAGTTGGGAAAGAGGTAGTTGTTTGGGCTAAATTATAGGTGGGCTATGTACAGGTGCAGTAATCTGTGAGCTGCTCTGACAGTTGGTGCTTAAAGCTAGTGAGGGAGATAAGTGTTTCCAGTTTCAGAGATTTTTGTAGTTCGTTCCAGTCATTGGCAGCAGAGAACTGGAAGGAGAGGCGGCCAAAGAAAGAATTGGTTTTGGGGGTGACTAGAGAGATATACCTGCTGGAGCGTGTGCTACAGGTGGGAGATGCTATGGTGACCAGCGAGCTGAGATAAGGGGGGACTTTACCTAGCAGGGTCTTGTAGATGACATGGAGCCAGTGGGTTTGGCGACGAGTATGAAGCGAGGGCCAGCCAACGAGAGCGTACAGGTCGCAATGGTGGGTAGTATATGGGGCTTTGGTGACAAAACGGATTGCACTGTGATAGACTGCATCCAATTTGTTGAGTAGGGTATTGGAGGCTATTTTGTAAATGACATCGCCAAAGTTGAGGATTGGTAGGATGGTCAGTTTTACAAGGGTATGTTTGGCAGCATGAGTGAAGGATGCTTTGTTGCGAAATAGGAAGCCAATTCTAGATTTAACTTTGGATTGGAGATGTTTGATATGGGTCTGGAAGGAGAGTTTACAGTCTAACCAGACACCTAAGTATTTGTAGTTGTCCACGTATTCTAAGTCAGAGCCGTCCAGAGTAGTGATGTTGGACAGGCGGGTAGGTGCAGGTAGCGATCGGTTGAAGAGCATGCATTTAGTTTTACTTGTATTTAAGAGCAATTGGAGGCCACGGAAGGGGAGTTGTATGGCATTGAAGCTTGCCTGGAGGGTTGTTAACACAGTGTCCAAAGAAGGGCCAGAAGTATACAAAATGGTGTCGTCTGCGTAGAGGTGGATCAGAGACTCACCAGCAGCAAGAGCGACCTCATTGATGTACACAGAGAAGAGAGTCGGTCCAAGAATTGAACCCTGTGGCACCCCCATAGAGACTGCCAGAGGTCCGGACAGCAGACCCTCCGATTTGACACACTGAACTCTATCAGAGAAGTAGTTGGTGAACCAGGCAAGGCAATCATTTGAGAAACCAAGGCTGTCGAGTCTGCCGATGAGGATGTGGTGATTGACAGAGTCGAAGCCTTGGCCAGATCAATGAATACGGCTGCACAGTAATGTTTCTTATCGATGGCGGTTAAGATATCGTTTAGGACCTTGAGCATGGCTGAGGTGCACCCATGACCAGCTCTGAAACCAGATTGCATAGCAGAGAAGGTATGGTGAGATTCGAAATGGTCGGTAATCTGTTTGTTGGCTTGGCTTTCGAAGACCTTAGAAAGGCCTGGTAGGATAGATATAGGTCTATAGCAGTTTGGGTCAAGAGTGTCCCCCCCTTTGAAGAGGGGGATGACCGCAGCTGCTTTCCAATCTTTGGGAATCTCAGACGACACGAAAGAGAGGTTGAACAGGCTAGTAATAGGGGTGACAACAATTTCGGCAGATAATTTTAGAAAGAAAGGGTCCAGATTGTCTAGCCCGGCTGATTTGTAGGGGTCCAGATTTTGCAGCTCTTTCAGAACATCAGCTGAATGGATTTGGGAGAAGGAGAAATGGGGAAGGCTTGGGCGAGTTGCTGTTGGGGGTGCAGTGCTGTTGACCGGGGTAGGAGTAGCCAGGTGGAAAGCATGGCCAGCCGTAGAAAAATGCTTATTGAAATTCTCAATTATGGTGGATTTATCAGTGGTGACAGTGTTTCCTATCTTCAGTGCAGTGGGCAGCTGGGAGGAGGTGTTCTTATTCTCCATGGACTTTACAGTATCCCAGAACATTTTTGAGTTAGTGTTGCAGGAAGCAAATTTCTGCTTGAAAAGCTAGCCTTGGCTTTTCTAACTGCCTGTGTATAATGGTTTCTAGCTTCCCTGAACAGCTGCATATCACGGGGGCTGTTCGATGCTAATGCAGAACGCCATAGGATGTTTTTGTGTTGGTTAAGGGCAGTCAGGTCTGGGGAGAACCAAGGGCTATATCTGTTCCTGGTTCTACATTTCTTGAATGGGGCATGTTTATTTAAGATGGTTAGGAAGGCATTTAAAAAAATATCCAGGCATCCTCTACTGACGGGATGAGATCAATATCCTTCCAGGATACCCCGGCCAGGTCGATTAGAAAGGCCTGCTCGCTGAAGTGTTTCAGGGAGCGTTTTACAGTGATGAGTGGAGGTCGTTTGACCGCTGACCCATTACGGATGCAGGCAATGAGGCAGTGATCGCTGAGATCTTGGTTGAAGACAGCAGAGGTGTATTTAGAGGGGAAGTTTGTTAGGATGATATCTATGAGGGTGCCCATGTTTAAGGCTTTGGGGAGGTACCTGGTAGGTTCATTGATAATTTGTGTGAGATTGAGGGCATCAAGTTTAGATTGTAGGATGGCTGGGGTGTTAAGCATGTTCCAGTTTAGGTCGCCTAGCAGCACGAGCTCTGAAGATAGATGGGGGGCAATCAGTTCACATATGGTGTCCAGAGCACAGCTGGGGCAGAGGGTGGTCTATAGCAGGCGGCAACGGTGAGAGACTTGTTTTTAGAGAGGTGGATTTTTAAAAGTAGAAGTTCAAATTGTTTGGGTACAGACCTGGATAGTAGGACAGAACTCTGCAGGCTATCTTTGCAGTAGATTGCAACACCGCCCCCTTTGGCAGTTCTATCTTGTCTGAAAATGTTGTAGTTTGGAATTAAAATTTCTGAATATTTGGTGGTCTTCCTAAGCCAGGATTCAGACACAGCTAGAACATCCTGGTTGGCAGAGTGTGCTAAAGCAGTGAATAGAACAAACTTAGGGTGTGAATACAGTGGAGGTAAACCTAGGTATTGAGTGATGAAGAGAGAGATATTGTCTCTAGAAACATCATTGAAACCCGGAGATGTCATTGCATGTGTGGGTGGTGGAACTAATAGGTTGGATAAGGTATAGTGAGCAGGACTAGAGGCTCTACAGTGAAATAAGCCAATAAACACTAACCAGAACAGCAATGGACAAGACATATTGACATTTTTGTGGGATACACAGAAGGCAATTCTAGGTCTTGTGGCATATTTTGGTTAAACTATCCCCAATTCAATGGAATTGCAACCCTCTGCATGCACAGTGCACTCTTCCATCACATGTTCAGCTGATTCTCAAGATCTTGCACACTAATGAGATGCTATTGAGCCCACACTACTACACTGTCTGAGCCAAGGACTACATGCTTTCTGGTAAGTTTTGATTACAATACTGGGTGGGGTGAATATATTTTATGACATACATTATTTTTTGTTAACTAGTAAATAGTAGCCTACAGCAAAGTGTGTTTAAATCCTTTCTAACTTAACAATTTCTGCTAGTTAGATTTTGCTACCATGTGGGTTTTAGCTTGCTTGAGCCTGCTAACTGAGGAGTGTTAATTCACCTGTTTCCATACATGTTTCATTTTAAAACATTTATCTTACAAAGGAGTTGTTTAATCTAACTGCTTAACTATTTATCTGTACATGGAATTGTTTTTGTTGTAATTTTTTTTTCTTTTTTTCTCATCTTTACAGGAAAATGCCACAGGCACTATCTGATGTGTGGAGACATTTCACTGCAGCTAATGTAGAAGGAAAAGCTGTGTACATTTGAAAATACTATGCCAAATCATGAAGAATGTGAAGAATGCAACAAAGATGCAGAATCGCTCACAACAAGCAACCTCTGACAAAGTCCCTCTACTTTTCGAGGTGAAAATGATGAATCAGACACCTTATCGATAGCAACAGTTCATCCAAGTTTGTTTGACACAATGGAGGAACAGAGAAATGCTGATGAATGTCTTGCTCCAGCTGTGTAAGCAACTGGTTCACCTCTGACGCTCACGGGCAATGTGTATTGGAAGAGATTTCTGAATGTTCTTCACCCAGCATACACCCCTTCAACCAGACATCCTTTATCTACTCATTTGCTGGTTGCAGAGTTCAACAGAGTTCAAGTGAAGGTCAAGCAAATCATAGAGAAAGCAGACTGTATTGCAATCATCTCTGAAGGGTGGTCGAATGTTCATGGGCAAGGAATAATTAACTACATCATCTCCACCACTCAACCAGTATTCTACAAGAGCCCAGACACAAGGGACAACAGACGTACCAGTCTCTACATTGCAGATGAGCTGAAGGCAGTCATCAATGACCTTGGACCACAGAAGATATTTACACTAGTGACAGACAATGCTGCAAACATGAAGGTTGCTTGGTCTCAAGTGGAGGAGTTCTACCCTCACATCACACCCATTGGCTGTGCTGCTCATGCATTGAATCTGCTCCTCAAGGGCATCATGGCACTGAAAACAATAGATGCGCGCTACAAGAGAGCCAAGGAAAAAGTTAGGTATGTGAAGGGTCCTCAAGTTATAGCAGCAATCTACCTCACAAAGCAAAGTGAGAAGAGTAAGGGCACCACATTGAAACTGCCGAGCAACACCCGATGGGGTTGTGTTGTCATCATGTTTGACAGTGTCCTGGAGGGAAAGGAATCTCTCCCAGAAATTGCCATATCGCAGTCTGTCAATATGGACAGCCCCACATCAAGAGGATCCTCCTGGATGAAGTATTTTGGGAGAGAGTGGTAAGCAGCCTGAAACTCCTGAAACCTATAGCAGTAGCCATTGCATGGATTATTAAGGGAGATGATGCCATCCTGTCTGATTTTCAGACTCTGCTTGCAGATGTAAGAGAAGGAATCCGTACTGCTCTGCCCACTTCACTGTTGCTCCAAGCAGAGAAAACTGCAGTTCTGAAATACATAAAAAAGCGTAAAGACTTCTGCCAGAAGCTCATGTTGGACCGCCAAGTATGCTGGCAAGAGCATCCTGTCTGGTACAGAGATCAACAAGGCCTATGGTGTCATCACTACTGTGTCTTGCCATCTTGGCCTGGATGATGGCAAGGTTCTTGGCAGTCTGGTGAAATACACTTCCAAGCAAGGGCTTTGGGATGGAGATGCAATATGGCAGTCGTGACAACATATCTCATTAGCCACTTGGTGGAAGAGACTTTGTGGATCTGAGGCTCTTTCCCCTGTTGCCTCCATCCTCCTCCGAATCCCACCAACATCAGCCGTCTCAGAACACAACTGGTCTTTGTTTGGGAACACACACACCAAAGCATGCAACAGGCTGACTGATACAAGGGTTGAAAGGTTGGTTGCCATCCGGGTAAATGTGAGTCTTTTTGAGCCTGACAACAAGCCATTCTCAACAGGGTTGGAAAGTGACAGTGAAGATGAGGCCTCAGTCTGATGTTCAAGAGGTGGACATTGGAGGTCCAGGGAGAAGACATGGAAGCCTGAGAGGAAGACAACCAACGTTTTCGTTTCTGGACTATCATGTTACAGTATGTTGAAAAGGTTTTTGGGAGATACGATGGATGAGTGGGGATCATTCAATATTCCCTTTCTTTTGTTTTTCAGTGAAATCATCTCATGTGAAGAGTCAACTCATTTAATTAAAGTTATATTCGTAACTAAATCGTTTTTTTTTCTTCTATTGGAAGGATTTAATCATTTGCAATTATGTCTACTTATGATAATGTAAAAAGTGTATGTTTCTGTCTCCATATGACATGGTAAATATATCCAGTGCAAAAAAACATCTACATTTAAATGGTATTAATATTAATTTGCGTATATTCCCGTTAATTCCCATATATTCCCGTTAATTTCCACCTCTAATTATTCCCCAGAATGTGCAACCCTACTCTAGACTGACTTACTGCAGGCCCTGGCCCTGTTCCTTACTGACTATATAGGCTACAGTACCTACTCAAGTGTGTGGTTGAGTTTTATACTGTAAGATGTTGTGTTTGGATTACAGTAATCACTATTATTACGATCTCCCTCCCCGTACTGGAATGCATCAGATGAGATGTATTTAATCTGAGGCACACTTCCATTCCACTGTTTGGTATGGCACTGCTTGGTGTGTTCTAGTGTGGGCCTTGGCCAATAAATACTTTATTATTCATTCTGGATTCACAATACTGTGTGTGTGTATGTGTGTATGTGTGTGTGTGCGTGCGCTCAGGAACTCGTACGTGAGGCTCAGACACCTATGCACCAACACATGGGTCCACAGCACCAACCACCCCATCGACAAGGAAGAGGAGAAACCTGTCATGCTACGCGTGAGTGACCGCTCCGCCAGCCATTAAGACTAGTCAAGTTTGTGAGACCTTATCAATAGTCTGTCTAACCCAATCTTTAACTCCTGCACATTATGATTGGTCTGTCCCAGATAATCAGTCCAACCCAAACATTACTCAATAATATCATAATACCCTTAGAATAGTTTAGATAGACAATTTATCTGATGACCAGGTGCACTATTGAATACTATTCTATTTGTGAGTTTACTTATGAGAAATAATTACATTTTACCATCCAAATTCATGCGTCACTGTTGTTATTTTAAGATTGGCACGTCTGCACTGAAAGAAGACAAAGAGGCTTTTGCCATCGTACCTGTTTCGCCCGCCGAAGTCAGAGACCTGGACTTTGCCAACGATGCCAGTAAAGTGTTAGCCTCCATCGCAGGCAAACTGGAGAAGGGCACCATCACTCAGAACGAGAGAAGGTACATAGCAGTAATTTTGGTGCTCTCTGCATTCTTTACCTCTTCAATGTTGGCACCAAACCCTTACCAAAATGTAATGTCCTTGGAACTCGTGGTATCAACATTAAGGATTCTAAATCTCAAATAAAATTAGCTGTACTCTGGATGTTTATGGTTGTGCCTCTTCCTGTGTATGACTTCCTGTTCCCCTGTGTCATCCAGGGCGGTGACCAAGCTTCTGGAGGACCTGGTGTTCTTTGTGGTGGACATCCCCAACAATGGCCAGGATGTTCTGGAGATCATGGTCAACAAGCCCAACAGAGAGAGACAGAAACTCATGAGGGAACAGAACATCCTCAAACAGGTAGAGGACCATGTCATTCATAAGGGACAACCAGAACTTCCACAGACTGAAGGGGTGAATAAAGGCTCAGGAAGGTTACTTGATTCCTTTTCAATGTGGATACATTTTGGAGCAAGCTCCTTTGTCTACTATTAACCTATATAACAAACTTTGTCATCCTTCACCAAATTTTTTTTCAACAAATACATTTTCTTAACCTGATGGAACATCATCCAACTGATGGAATTTTGTGTTCAGATCTTCAAGTTACTGCAGGCTCCATTCACAGACAGCGGGGATGGGCCCATGCTGCGATTGGAGGAGCTGGCCGACCAGCGCCACACACCCTTCAGACACATATGTCGCCTGTGTTACCGCGTGTTACGCCACTCTCAACAGGACTACCGCAAGAACCAGGTACAGCAATGTGGTAACGGTCAAGGCCTACTGGTCTGATCCTTCCAAAGCCAGACAAGGCACATGACTGGTCTGGTCACAAAACAACCACTACCCCAACCTTATCCCTAGCCCCTTAACCTAACCCCAACCCTTTCAATGTTTGCTGATCTGAAGATACTAGATAAGGTTAAGGAATATGATTGAAGTTCCCCTTAGTTCATTGGAGGTCTAGGTGGAGTCATCACCATTTGGCTTCTATACACAGCACTTATGCAATTAGCCTAATACTGTCTGATGGCACTTAAAGGAATACTTTGGGAGTTTGGCAAAAGAGTAAGATCAACTCATGGATAACAGTTTTATGTCTCTGCATCCAGTATGAAGGAAGTTAGAGGTAGTTTCATGAGCCGATGCAAACTAGCATTAGGACAATGACTGGAATTCTATGCTACACTACATGACCAAAAGTATGTGGACACCTCATTCCAACATCTCATTCCAAAATCATGGGAATTAATATGGAGGTGGTCCCCCTTTGCTGCTATAACAGCCTCCACTCTTCTGGTTAGGCTTTCCACTAGATGTTGGAACATTGCTGCGGGGACTTGCTTCCATTCAGCCACGAGCATTAGTGAGGTTGGGCACTGATGTTTGGCGATTAGGCCTGGCTTGAGGTCGGCGTTCCAATTCATCCCAAAGGTGTTCGATGGAGTTGATGTCAGGGCTCTGTGCAGGCCAGGCAAGTTCTTCCACACCAATCTTGACAAACCATTTCTGTATGGACCTTGCTTTGTGCACGGCGCATTGTCATGCTTAAACAGGAAAGTGACTTCCCCCAAACTGTTGCCGCAAATTTGGAAGCACAGAATGGACCACAATGTCACTGTACGCTGTAGCATTAAGATTTCCCTTCACTGGAACTAATAGGCCTAGACAAAATCATGAAAACAGCCCCAGACCATTATTCTTCCTCCACCAAACCTTTACAGTTGGCACTATGCATTGGGGCAGGTAGCGTTGTCCTGCCATTCACCAAACTCAGATTCGTCCGTCGGACTTCCCAATGGTGATTCATCAATCCAGAGAACGTGTTTCCACTGCTTCAGAGGCCAATGTTGGCAAGCTTTACACCATTCCAGACAACGCTTGGCATTGCACATGGTGAACTTAGGCTTGTGTGCGGTTTCACAATAGCAGCACTTACATTTGCCCGGGGCAGCTCTAGTAGGGCAGAAATTTGACGAACTGACTTGTTGGAACGGGGGCATCCTATGACAGGGCAACGTTGAAAGTCACTGAGCTCTTCAGTAAGACTAATCTACTGCCAATGTTTGTCTAATGAGATTGCATGGCTGTGTGCTTTATTTTATACACCTGTCAGCAACGGGTGTGGCTGAAATAGCCGAATCCACTATTTTGAAGGGGTGTCCTGCAAGCAGTCACCATAGACTTCCAGTCGATGTGCAAACCTTAGTTTTACAATTACACTAACACTAGTTAGCAACTTCCTTCAAATTGCACGCAGAGACATAAAGACTGTGTCCACAAGTTAATCGGACTCTGGGGAAGTACAGTTGAAGTCGGAAGTTTACATACACCTTAGCCAAATACATTTAAACTCAGTTTTTCACAATTCCTGACATTTAATCCTAGTAACAATTCCCTGTCTTAGGTCAGTTAGGATCACCGCTTTATTTTAAGAATGTGAAATGTCAGAATAATAATAGAGAGAATTATTTATTTCAGCTTTTATTTCTTTCATCACATTCCCAGTGGGTCAGAAGTTTCCATACACTCAATTAGTATTTGGTAGCATTGCCTTTAAATTGTTCAACTTGGGTCAAATGTTTCGGGTAACCTTCCACAAGCTTCGCACAATACGTTGGGTGAATTTTGGCCCATTCCTTCTGACAGAGCTGGTGTAACTGAGTTATGTTTGTAGGCCTTTTTGCTCCCACACGCTTTATCAGTTATGCCCACAAATTTTCTATGGGATTGAGGTCAGGGCTTTGTGATACTCCAATACCTTGACTTTGTTGTCTTTAAGCCATTTTGCCACAGCTTTTGAAGTATACTTCGGGTCATTGTCCATTTGGAAGACCCATTTGCGACTAACCTTTAACTTCCTGACTGATTTGAGATGTCTTGAGATGTTGCCTCAATATATCCACATTATTTTCCTACCTCATGATGCCATCTATTTTGTGAAGTGCACCAGTCCCTCCTGCAGCAAAGCACGCCCACAACATGATGCTGCCAACCCCGTGCTTTACAGTTGGGATGGTGTTCTTCGGCTTGCAAGCCTCCCCATTTTTCCTCCTAACATAACTATGGTCATTATGGCCAAACAGTTATATTTTTGTTTTTGTTGCCAGTCTCGAGATCTCAACCCCATAGAAAATCTTTGGAGGGAGTTGAAAGTCCGTGTTGCCCAGCAACATCCCCAAAACATCACTGCTCTAGAGGAGATCTGCATGGAGGAATGGGCCAAAATACCAGCAACAGTGTGTGAAATATTTGTGAAGACTTACAGAAAACGTTTGACCTCTGTTATATACCCTTTGTTGGCAATGACAAAGTATTGAGAAACTTTTGTTACAGGCCTCTCATCTTTTTACGTGGGAGAACTTGCACAATTGCTGACTAAAGACCTTTTTGCCTCAATGTATACTTCTGACCCACTGGAATTGTGATATAGTGAATTATAAGTGAAATAATCTGTCTGCAAACAATTGTTGGGAAAATTATTTGTTTCATGCACAAAGTCGATATCCTAACCGACTTGCCAAACTATAGTTTGTGAACAAGAAATTTGTGGAGTGGTTGAAAAACGAGTTGTAATGACTCCCAACCTACGTGTATGTAAACTTCTGACTTCAACTCTCCCTTTAATGTAAAGACCATGCCATTCAAAGAGAGCTGTAATTGAATGTGGTGTTCAGTCAGTGTGTCAACTATACTCACATTCTGCCTTCATCAAACTTTCAACTACCCCAGCCCTCCCTCCCAGGGTGCAAGACACACACCCCCGCTCTCAGACACCGACACACGATCGCACTTCTAGAGAAATAACTTACATTGTCCATATACACTCAGACAGACACAGAAGGATGTCTCGCTGCTCCCACTTTCACATACTGTGTAATTTTTTGGAATGGTGGCTGAATTCAGCTGGAGGAAGTCTGCCTGATGTCTGTGGAAAGGCTCTGTTCTCTGTCTCAGATGAATGCTGGAGGCCTTTGATACTGCCGCACTTATACTGTCTCCATTAGCAGGGACCGTCATTCTCTCTGTAGTCTAATGACGTTACACTGGTCAGTCCAGTTGAACAATTCCAGGAAAATTGGGAAATTACCCATGGGAGAATTGTAAGGTAATCTGTGGAATTTACGTGGGGATTCTTAGATTTGATCTTACAATGAATACTAAGAAATTATTTTACTTTCTACATTAAATTAATTGTTGAAGTAATGAGTGGGAAAGTTAAGTCAGGAATACTGAGACAACAATGTGAAAGGGGGATATCGTGTCAGTTGTACAACTGAATGCATTCAACTGAAATGTGTCTTCCACATTTAACCCAACCCCTCTGAATCAAGAGAGGTGCGGGGGGCTGCTATAATCAACATCCACATCTTCAGCGCTCGGGGAACAGTGGGTTAACTGCCTTGCTCAGGGGCAGAATGACAGATTTTTACCTTGTCAGCTCGGGGTTTCGATCCAGCAACCGAAATAGAATCTGGATCGAATCTGGCCCAACGCTCTAACCACTAGGCTACCTGCGCATAGTCGTAGTGAACTAGTAGCAAGCTGGATCACAATGAACACATTGTCATTAAAACTCTAAATCAAAGTGGCTAACCATTCAACAGAGTTTACATTATTTGATTGACCTGATTCACAATTTTTTATCTGACGTCATGGCATCAATGTAACATTTGCTATTTAGTAGAAACTTTTATCCAATGAGTGCATAGATTTTCGTATGTTTGGACCCAGCAGAAATCTGACCCTCAACCCCTAGCGGTGCTTGTGCCATGCGCTTACTAACTGAGCCACACAGGACCACAATCCCAATGTTGGGATAATGTTTTACTAAGATCAGGGGCTGTGTTTGTCCAATAGGAGTACATAGCCAAGCAGTTTCGCTTCATGCAGAAGCAGATCGGTTATGATGTTCTAGCTGAAGACACTATCACAGCCCTGCTCCACAACAACCGCAAGCTGCTGGAGAAGCACATCACTGCTGCAGAGATAGACACCTTCGTCAGCCTCGTCAGGAAGAACCGGGAGCCCAGGTGTGTGTGTGTGTGTGTGTGTGTGTGCGTGTGTGTGTGTGTATGTACAGTACCGGTCAATAGTTTGGACACACCTACTCATTCAAGGTTTTTTTTAATTTATTTTTTTACTATTTTCTACATTGTAGAATAATAGTGAAGACATCAACACTATGAAATAACGCATATGGAATCATGTAGTAAACAAAAAAAGTGTTAAACAAATCCAATATATTTTATATTTGAGATTCTTCAAAGTAGCCACACACACTCTTGGCATTCTCTCAACCAGCTTCATGAGGTAGTCACCTGGAATGCATTCAATTAACAGGTGTGCCTTGTTAAAAGTTATTTTGTGGAATTTATTTATTTATTATTGCATTTGAGCCAATCAGTTGTGTTGTGACAAGGTAGTGGTAGTCTACAGGAGATAGCCCTATTTGGTAAAATACCAAGTCCCATATCATAGCAAGAACAGCTCAAATAAGCAAAGAGAAACGGCAGTTCATCATTACTTTAATACATTAAGGTCAGTCAATGAGGAAAGTTTCAAGAACTTTGAAAGTTTCTTCAAGTGCAGGCACAAAAACCATCAAGCGCTATGATGAAACTCTCATGAGGACCGCCACAGGAAAGAAAGACAGAGTTAACTCTAATGAACTCTGCAGCAGAGGTATCAGAAATTGCTGCCCAAATAAATGCTTCACAGAGTTCAAGTAACAGAGACATCTCAACATCAACTGTTCAGAGGAGACTGTGTGAATCAGGCCTTCATGTTTGAATTGCTGCAAAGAAACCACTACGAGAGGACACCAATAATAAGAAGAGAGTTGCTTAGGCCAAGAAACACGAGCAATGGACATCAGACCGGTGGAAATCGGTCCTTTAGTCTGATGAGACCAAATTTGAGATTCTTGGTTCCAACCGCCGTGTCTTTGTGAATTCAAGGCACACTTAAGCAACATGGCTACCACAGCATTCTGCAGCGTAACACCATCACATCTGGTTTGCCCATAGTGGGACTATCGTTCGTTTTTCAACAGGAAAAAAACACCTCCAGGCTGTGTAAGGGCTAACATCCGGCGCCAACAGAGATTGCCACCTCGCTTCGAGTTCCTAGGAAACTATGAAGTATTTCGTTTTTTTACCTGTTATTTCTTACATTGTTACCCCAGGACATCTTAAGTTTTATTACATACAGTTCTCTTCGATCATAATCACAGTCGTGTACCCCCCCCCCCCCCCCAAGCAGACACATGGACGGCCCTGAACGAACTTCATTTGACTCTATGTAAACTGGAAACCACATATCCTGAGGATGCATTTATTGTAGCTATGGATTTTAACAAGGCTAATCTGAAAACAAGGCTCCGTAATTTTTATCAGCATAGCGATTGCGCGACCCGGGCTGGCAAAACCCTGGATCACCACTCCATTTTGTTGCTCCCAGCCTATAGACAGAAATTAAAACAGGAAGCACCCGTGTTCAGGTCTGTTCAACGCTGGACCGACCAATCGGATTCTACGCTTCAAGATTGCTTCGATCATGTGGACTGGGATATGTTCCGCATAGCGTCGAACAACAACAATGATGAATACGCTGATTCGGTGAGCGAGTTATTAGCAAGTGCATGGGTGATGTTGTACCCACAGCGTCTTTTAAAATATTCCCCAACCAGAAACCGTGGATTGATGGCAGCATTTGCGCAAAGCTGAAAGCGTGAACCACTGCTTTTAATCAGGGCAAGGTGCCCGGAAACATGACCGAATACAAACATTGTAGCTATTCACTCCGCAAGGCAATCAAACAAGCTAAGCGTCAGTATAGAGACTAAGTGGAGTGGCAATTTAACGGCTCAGACACGTGAGATGTGGCAGGGTCTACAGTCAATCACGGACTACAAAAGAAAACCAGCCCCGTCGCGGACCACGATGCCCTGCTCCCAGACAAACTAAACAACTTCTTTGCTCTCTTTGAAGACAATACAGTGCCACTGACACGTCCCGCTGCCAAAACCTGCGGTCTCTCCTTCACTGCAGCCGACGTGAGTAAAACATTTAAAAGTGTTAACCCTCGCAAGGCTGCAGGCCCAGACGGCATCCCCAGCCGCGCCCTCAGAGCATGTGTAGACCAGTTGGCTGGTGTGTTTACGGACATATCAATCCTTATCCCAGTCTGCTGTTCCCACATGCTTCAAGAGGGCCACCATTGTTCCTGTTCCCAAGAAAGCTAAGGTAACTGAGCTAAATGACTACCGCCCCGTAGCACTCACTTCCATCATCATGAAGTGCTTTGAGAGACTAGTCAAGGACCATATCACCTCCACCCTACCTGACACCCTAGACCCACTCCAATTTGCTTTACTGCCCCAATAGGTCCACAGACGACGCAATCGCCATCACACTGCACACTGCCTTAACCCATCTGGACAAGAGGAATACCTATGTATGAATACTGTTCATCGACTACAGCTCAGCATTTACCACCATAGTACCCTCCAAACTCGTCATTAAGCTCTGGACCCTGGGTCTTGACCCGCCCTGTGCAACTGGGTCCTGGACTTCCTGACGGGCCGGACTCTTGAAGGAGAGTGTTACATCAGATGACCTGGCCTTCACAATCACCCGACCTCAACCCAATTGAGGTGGTTTGGGATGAGTTGGACTCTTGCAGAGTGAATGAAAAGCAGCCAACAAGTGCTCAGCATATGTGGGAACTCCTTCAAGACTGTCAGAAAAGCATTCCAGGTGAAGCTGGTTGAGAGAATGCCAAGAGTGTCCTAAGCTGTCATCAAGGCAGAATCTCAAATATAAAATATTTACCTCTTATTTTTTTGCTTACTACATGATTCCATATGTGTTATTTCATAGTTTTGATGTCTTCACTGTTATTCTACAATGTAGAAATAAAGACACCCATTTGCCCGTTATTACATGTGATCACTGTGCATGCTCACATGTTTGTGTGTGCAGTACATGTTTTTTGGTACAGATTTTAAGGTGTTCATTTGCATGTCTTGATATCGGTCTGTATGCTCTTTATAGCCAGATATATTCATGTGTTCTATGTAATTGAATTGAATTGAAGACTTCAAGGTAGTAAAACACAGGAGTATGTTTTAAGCTGCTTAAGGTCAGATGGTATGTTTTCCTGTGTCATCTAATTGTGGTCAAGTTAAGCTTTTGAGGAATTTTTTATTGGAGACTAATCATAGGTCTATAGAAACGTGTTTTTGTGTACATGTGAATGTCTTTGTTCATTGAATGATCTGTGTGTGTCTTCCAGGTTCCTGGACTACCTGTCTGACTTGTGTGTGTCTATGAACAAGTCTATCCCTGTAACCCAGGAGCTCATCTGTAACGCAGTCCTGGACCCCACCAACGGAGACATCCTCATAGAGACTAAGTACGCCTCCTCTCCTCTTTTCCTTCGAGGAATCAATCAATACCTTATAGAAACATATTTTCTAAACATGTAACAATGTCCAGGGGTTGTTGTTCTCTAGTCTATCACAGGTTGTTCTAGTATGGCAGATAAAGAGCTCGATATTCAGTGTAGTACTACTCTCTTTAGTGAAGTGTGTTCAGTTGGATCTCTTTCAGTTGTACAGATCAAGTTGCTCAACGTGACAATATGATGGAGTGTTTGCTCCTGGAGCACCCACACGGTGACCTTGAGCTCTACAGAACAATGAGTCCTCATGGTTGTCCTAATGGACATGCCTAACTACAGTGCCTTCAGAAAGTATTCACACCCCTTGACTTTTTCCACATTACCGTGACACATGCAGCACAGGGTGGTCCAGCCTGCACACACAACCAGGTTTATGGTTAATAATATATGGTATGGTCATTTAGCAATATACAGTGCCTTCAGAAAAGGCACATTTTGATGTGTTACGGCCTGAATTTAAAATGAATTACATGTAGATGTTTTTTTGTCGCTGGCCTACACACAATAACCCATGATATCAAAGTGGAATGTTTTTCAAAATGTTTACAAATTAATTAAAACAGCTGAAATGTCTTGAGTCAATAAGTATTCAACCCCTTTGTTATGGCAAGTCTAAATAAGTTCAAGAGTAAAAATATGCTTAACAAGTCACATAACAAATTAAATTGACTCACATGATTTTTGAATGACTACCTCAGCTCTGTATCCCACACACAATTATCTGTAATGTCCCTCAGTCGAGCAGTGAAATTTAACCACAAAGACCAGGGAGGGTTTCCAATGCCTAACAAAGAAGGGCACCTATTGGTAGATGGGTAAAAAGAAAAAAAGCAGACATTGAATATCCCTTTGAGCATGGTGAAGTTATTAATTACACCTTGGATTGTTTATCAATAGACCCAGTCACTACAAAGATCAATACACCCAGTCCTTCCTAACTCAGTTGCCGGAGAGGAAGGAAACCACTCCGGGATTTCACCATGAGGCCAGTGGTGACTTTAAAATAATTATAGAGTTTATTGGCTGTGATAGGAGAAATGTGAGGATGGATCAACGTTGTAGTTACTCCACATTACTATCCTAATTGACAGAGTGAAAATAAGGAAGCCTGCATAGAATAAAACATATTCTAAAACATGATTCCTGTTTACAACAAGGCGCTAAAGTAATCTCCTGAATACAAAGTGTTATGTTTGGGGCAAATCATATACAGCACATTACTGAGTACCACTCCATATTTTCAGTCATAGTGGTGGCTACATCATCCTGTGGGTATGCTTGTAATCGTTAAGGACTGGGGAGATTTTCAGGATAAAAAATAAACAGAATGGAGCTAAGCACAGACTAAATCCTAGAGGAAAACCTGTATCAGTCTGCTTTACACCAGACACTGTGAGAGGAATTCACCTTTCAGCAGGACAATAACCTACAACACAAGGCCAAATATACACGGGAGTTCCTTACCAAGAAGACGGTGAATGTTCCTGACTGGCAGAGGTAAAGTTTTGACTTAAATCTGCTTGAAAATCTGAAAGTCCTGAAAATGGTTGTCTAGCAATGATCAACAACCAATTTGATAGAGCTTGAAGAATTTTGAAAAGAATAATGGGACAATGTTGCACAATCCAGGTATGGAAAGCTTTTAGACTTACTCAGAAAGATGCCAAATGTGGCTCTACGAAGTATTGACTCAGGTGTGTGAACTTCTATTAATTAGATATTTCTCTATTTCATTTTCAATAGATTTTCAATCATTTCTAAAATCATGTTTTCACTGTGTCATTATAGGGTATTGTGTGTAGATACTTTGAATTTGAGCTGTAACTCAACACAATGTGGAATAAGTCAAGGGGGATGAATACTTTCTGAAGGCACTGTAGTAGAGAACAACATGTAGCCATTCAGTAAACGTCTGTTCTTTCAGACAAAAAAATGCTTGACGATTGCAAAGCACTTAATATCTCCATGTGTGCCATGGCTGCATTCATTTGTACCTATGTGTTCTGTTCTCAGTGCTACACAAATGAAGAGGCAGGTTTACCCCTCTCAGAACTCCATGTGAAGCTTTTTGGTTCAGCCAAAGTGTATTCCTGAGCTATAAGAGGCCAATGACGGGGATTAAGGCAGCCCCCCACACCTCTCTGATTCAGAGTGGTTGAGTTAAATGAGGAAGACACATTTCAATTGAATGTATTCAGTTGTGCAACTGACTAGCTAGGTGTCCCCCTTTCCCCTAAATGTGTTAGTAGTGTGTATCGTCACGCCAGCATGTTTGTATGTACCTCAAGGATGGTCATCTGGCTGTGTGTGCAGGCTTTTGTTCTAGCCCAGCTCCAACACACCTGATTCAGCTAATCTGCGTTTGGTCTTCAATTTAGACCACATTTACTTTACCAGTGTTTCCGAGCAGGGCTGGTACAAGACTGGTGCTGTCCAGGTTTGAGATCAAATACTGTTTCCACTCCCTGAATAGTCATGGTTGTGATTGGTGATTGGGTAATCTGAACCTAGATCTGTGGCTAGAGGGCTTAGCACTATTCCTCTCCTCCCCAGACTGATGCGGTCTAAGTTTTGAAATCAGGGCTGTGATTCAAACTCATAAAAGACCACCTCGCCTTATGCCTTTGGGGGAGTCCCCGTCAACATCTTTGAGGGTGGTCCAAATGATTAGCCAAGCAAGAGAAGTTTGTAACGTAAGCCCCTCAGTCCTCGTTTTTAGTTGCGTTTGCGAGTGTACAATTATGTTCACTCCGGGGCCTGAAACTCTCCATAATTCAATTCGCAACGATTGTAAATTTGCTAAGAAAAGTCTGCCAAACTTAAAAACAACATCAATGGAGAAGTCAACATACAAGTGTAAGTAAAACGGTTAGAAATTGTGCTACTAATGCACATGACGGCACAAACACGTATCGTTAAATTAATTATGTTTTTGTTTGGTTAGCTTTTGGAAATTGTAGAAATAAAAAAAAGTCCTTCTTCAGAAGTTCCAGCTAGGCAGGCTAACGCTAGTTAGCTAATTCATTTGCTAGCTATCATACAGTAGGCATATATTAATAATTATATAGTTAATATAAGTGGGCATGCAATCATAATTGACTGTAGCGCATACAAAGCACCCACAAGCTACCTGTGGCTGAAAACGCAATCACCGTGGGATGAACGGGTGATGAATTTCCGGGTAAGGGTGGTCCATTTAAAAATCATTCCTTCCTCCCTCGCCCCTTGCCCTGCAAGTGTATACTCGCCACACTTCATGATACGTCATCAGAAGTGTCCACTTAATTTGAGGGCTGAGGGGATAGGGTGTGTCTTTTTAGTGTTTGGACTGCTGGCCAAATGTTGTTTCCCCCCTGATAATTATTGCTGATAGGGTAATCTGATCCAAGATCTGTTCTTATAGGGATGACTTCTTCTCCCCTCCCCAGATTGGTGCTGTCAAGGTTTGAGATTGAGGAAGCGTCCATTGGAGAGAACTCAGTGGAGTCTGAGGAGGACGAGGAGGAGGTGTGGCTATTCTGGAAGGACAGCAGTAAGGAGATCAGAAGTAAGAGCATCAGAGAACTTGCCCAGGATGCCAAGGAGGGCGCCAAGGAGGACCAAGAGGTGGTCAGCTACTACAGGTTAGAAACAACACCAGGCCTTTTCTCCTCTTTACTGTCTGTGACTGTAGATGATGAATAATTTCTGTGTTGGTCGAGATGCTAGTATGTGTGTATATGTGGGTTTCATCCTTGCTTTTGTAAATGGGGTCCTGTACATTGGGAGTGGATGAGGTAAGTACCCATCCCCTCTCCCCTTAGAAGTTCCTATGAGTACTTGGAAAAGGTCCAATATAAATGAAATCATTCATAATCCACTTTTATTCTGAAACTAATGATATGAATTGATTATTAAAGTACCAGGAAGTAGAGAACCAGCATGCACCATTAACCTTTCTGTTTGTTGTCTCCCTCCTTGCCTCTGTGTCTCTAAATGTCTAAGCGGTGATGCCCCTGTCCCTACTCCTCTTTCTCCCAGGTACCAGCTGAACCTGTTTGCGCGGATGTGTCTGGATCGTCAGTATTTGGCCATCAATAAGATCTCTGGCCAGCTGGATGTGGACTTGATCCTGCGCTGCATGTCTGATGAGGACCTGCCTTACGACCTGCGCGCTTCCTTCTGCCGAATGATGCTGCACATGCATGTGGACCGCGACCCCCAGGAACAGGTCACGCCTGTAAAGTATGCCCGCCTATGGTCTGAGATCCCCTCTGAGATCGCCATTGACGAGTGAGTGGCAGGGCCGACAGCCTATCAGGGTTGGGGAAAGGATTTAGTAGCTGGGACAATGGTCTATCAGGGTTGAGGAAAGGAATGACTAGCATGTCCATTGGCCATCAGGAATGGAGTAAGTGGAGTGAAGGAGTGAATACAATGTAGCCTTATAGCCTTATCAGTCTTGTGTAGTGTGAGAGTAGCATTAACATGGTAAGAGTTACAGAGTCATAAGTTGTCACCTGTCCCCTACCTGTATCCCTTGGTCCCAGCTATGACAACGACGGTACATCCAAGGATGAGATCAAGGAGCGTTTTGCCCTGACCATGGAGTTTGTCGAGAACTACCTAAGAGACGTGGTGTGTCAGAGCTTCCCATTCTCCGACAAGGAGAAGAACAAACTCACCTTCGAGGTAATTGGTCATAGCAGAATGAGTCTCAGTAGGACATGGATTAGCACTAGCTTTGTCCTCGCTTCCCATCTCTTTTGGTCTGTTCCCAGGTAGTGAATCTATCCAGGAACCTCATCTACTTTGGCTTCTACAACTTCAGTGACCTGCTGAGGCTAACCAAGATCCTACTGGCCATCCTGGACTGTGTCCACGTCAGCACCATCTTCCCCATCAACAAGCTGGAGAAGGGAGACGAGACTAAAGGTAGGACACAGTAACACACTGCCCCCCAGAGGGGTGAAATATCAAACATCAGTGGGGCTTGAATAGATTTGCAAATTTCCAGAAACATTCCTAAAGTTCCCAGGTTCAGAGATTCTGGGATTTTGCAACCCTGAGCTTGAGCATTATTCACCCCATGGCCAACAAAGGACCAAACAATTGTGCTCTCTAATGGAAAGACTACTGTATTTATTTATTTTTTACTTTTGTGTTTTACTAAGAAAAGGCTGTATGCTTTTTATTTAAGTAGTATGTGTTCAGGAAGTGGAAATGTGTCTAATAAGCTATAAGACGTTTGTTAATGGATATTTATATTTTGTGTTTTAAGTTATCATTTCAGTTTTACTTGGTGTTATCACTGTTACACACAATGGTTGGCCCAATCATGTGTGCCTGCGTGCATTTCCAGGCAGTAACGTGATGCGCTCCATCCACGGAGTGGGGGAGCTGATGACCCAGGTGGTCCTGAGAGGAGGGGGTTTCCTGCCCACCAACCCCATCAACCCCCCCAACGGGGACCAGGTCAAGACACAAACAGAGCCGGAGAAACAGGACATCCTTGTCATGGACACCAAGCTCAAGATCATAGAGATACTACAGGTAGAAAGGCACACACACACACACACTATCACTATCACTATCGATGCATACATGCAGTGGACATACTGTATACACTCCTTTGCAAATGTCCCTCCCCCAAACTTGGTTCCCCTCCTTAACCCCAACCACTCATTCATAACCCCCATTGCTTATCCTAATACAATCCCTCTACTATACAATAGTCTTACTCATTTAGTATGTGTCATGTTCCTCCCGTCTCAATGCAGTTCATTCTGAATGTGCGACTGGACTACCGGATCTCCTGTCTGCTGTGTATCTTTAAGAGGGAGTTTGATGAGAGCAACTCCCAATCTGATCTGTCTATAGCAGGAACCCACGAGGGACCAAACAACATGCCAGGTGGGAGAAGATATCATCTTATGGCAGCCATCACTTGGCGTGACACCTCTTTGTGTGTTACTAAGGTCACTGATTGTTTTCTCAGGAGCTCTGGACTTTGAGAACATAGAGGAGCAGGCAGAGGGGATATTTGGTGGAAGGTAACGGTTGTGATACGCTAAACCTGCAACAATTAGTCTGGCTCATTTCAGTTCATTTTTCATACTTGGCATGGCCAATTCAGTTTGTCGTTTGTGAATGTGTTCAAATATGTGTGCTTGTGTGCCCACACCCAGTGAGGAGAACACCCCGTTGGACCTAGATGACGATGGTGGTAGGACCTTCCTGAGGGTCCTGCTCCACCTGACCATGCATGACTACCCTCCCCTGGTTTCCCGAGCCCTCCACCTGCTCTTCAGACACTTCAGCCAGAGACAGGAGGTTCTACAGGCCTTCAAACAGGTACTCTACTGCTACCCACCATACAACCAGTATACTGTATATACTAATGATGCATGGGCCAGGGATCTTTTTCATACGCATCTGACCTGCAGTGAAAAAAAATGTACTGACCTTCACCCGCCTAATGTAATATAATAGAAACAATGACCCACATCTCATTTAAAGTAGCCAATTCTAAATGCATGAGTAGATTGTATAAACAGAAAGACCAGGGTTTTGAGCTGATTCATGAATCACAAAAGCATATCCATTAGCTATACTAATTTGCAGAGGTGGGACACAGTCATTGTTTTACAAGTCACAAGTAAGTCACAAGTAAGTCTCAGGTCTTAGCACTCAAGTCTCAAGTCAAGACCGACAAGTCGGTCCTAAACAAGTCATAATGTGCTCTTCACCAAATGTAATACCATTTCATAAGAGTAATAGTTTGTATAATAAATGTACGCAAATCATGAATGCCTTTAAAAATGTATATATTTATTACTTTCCAAATAAACTTTATTTCCATGGAAATACATGGATAGCCATGAGAAAGACCCGCCCCCCCATAGTGATCGACAACCGAGGATCGGGGCGCCATCGTGGGCACAATCGTGCAATGTAGGCTTGTACAAAATCACCCAACCTTAACACACATACACACCATCTCTGTGTGTGGTTACAGTAGGCTAACGTATGTTAATGGTTTCAGGAACAGCAGTAACATCAGGCAGGATTTAGGCTACCAGCCTAGCAAGTTGTAGCTCCATCTTGGGTGCAATGATCATGTTCCCGCATGGTTACGTTAGCCTACATGCTACACTAGCAAAGTTATATAAAGCTGTCAGCTATATTAGCCACGACTTACCGTTCTTTGATTTTACGTTAGCCTACATGCTACACTAGCAAAGTTATATAAAGCTGTCGGCTATATTAGCCACGACTTACCGTTCTTTGATTTTACGTTAGCCTACATGCTACACTAGCAAAGTTATATAAAGCTGTCGGCTATATTAGCCACGACTTACCGTTCTTTGTGCAGCTTCAAATGTCGAACAAAGTTGGAAGTTGTTGCACCTCCGTCTGTCATTTTCTTCCTGCATGTTTTGCAAGTTGCAATCCATTTTTTACGTTAGCCTACATGCTACACTAGCAAAGTTATATAAAGCTGTCGGCTATATTAGCCACGACTTACCGTTCATTGATTTTACGTTAGCCTACATGCTACACTAGCAAGGTTATATAAAGCTGTCGGCTATATTAGCCACGACTTACCGTTCTTTGTGCAGCTTCAAATGTCGAACAAAGTTGGAAGTTGTTGCACCTCCGTCTGTCATTTTCTTCCTGCATGTTTTGCAAGTTGCAATCCATTTTTTGTTGATACAGCGTAGTCTTTATTTCCGAAAATAATAATTTTGGGTATCATCTTTCCAAGGGCTCCATCTGAATTCACCTGCCGATGTTCCTCTGCAATGCCACGTGAAACTTTTTCTCAGCTGGCACAATTTGATTGGTTGCTGTCCGATTCAAACTGTAATCCGTTAAATGAAGAGTTGATGCGCTGCAAACTTTTTTTAATAGCATCATTTTTTATATTTGGGCTTGGGGAGGGTATCAAGTCTGTTCGAGTCAAAAGGCTCAAGTCCAAGTTAAGTCATGAGTCATTGGTGTTAAAGTCGAGTTGCAAGTCATCATATTTGGGACTCGAGTCTGACTCCACACCTCTGCTTATTTGGACATATTGTTATGCACTTATTGTGTGTTTTTCTGAATACGAATGTCTGCTAAATGACTAAAATGTTAAATGTAGTCCTATTAGTCATACTGTCATACATACAGAATAGTCATACCATTACACTGTAGCCTACCAATGACCCCATTACTCACTTACCTAATATTCTTAGAGTAATTCCAATTATCCTAACAGACCATAAGTACCCGGTAGGGCTTTAGCCATGCTTGACCAGTAAATTACTTCATGACCTGACCAGGGGAAACCTGTAGATATACACTCCAACTAGGGCCCAGAGTTGATCCTAGTCCAGTCACATGACCAGGTAAAACTCTTGTTCGTCTCTAATCATAAACACCATGCAACCATCCAAAATCTGGTGTCCTCCATACTGGTGTCCTACCGGTGGGTTGCCCATGCCTCCAGGTCCAGTTGCTGGTGACCAGTCAGGATGTGGAGAACTACAAACAGATCAAGTCAGACCTGGACCAGCTACGCTCCATTGTGGAGAAGTCTGAGCTGTGGGTCTACAAGAGACTGGGGCCAGACGAGGGCATGGACACTGGGGAACACTCTGCCGAGTCTCAACACAAGAAGGTACGGTAGTAGTCCGAGAAGGTACAGTAGTCGATTCAGATTCAGAGTGTTTGATAGGCACATGTACAGTGTTGCAAGTGTGATTGCAGGGTACAGTGAAAATCTTTGGCTTTGAGCAACATGCAGGACTCTAATAGTTCAATAAGGTACGGTAGTAGTCCAAGAAGGTACGGTAGTAGTCCAAGGAGGTACGGTAGTAGTCCAAGGAGGTATGGTAGTAGTCCAAGAAGGTACGGTAGTAGTCCAAGAAGGTACGGTAGTAGTCCAAGAAGGTACGGTAGTAGTCCAAGGAGGTATGGTAGTAGTCCAAGGAGGTACGGTAGTAGTCCAAGGAGGTATGGTAGTAGTCCAAGAAGGTATGGTAGTAGTCCAAGAAGGCATGGTAGTAGTCCAAGAAGGTATGGTAGTAGTCCAAGAAGGTATGGTAGTAGTCCAAGAAGGTACGGTTGTAGTCCAAGAAGGTACGGTTGTAGTCCAAAAAGGTACGGTAGTATGCATCCACAAAACAGGAGTTAGCCACCTAGTGCTTAGCTCTGTGTGTTAAACTATGGCAATAGAGCGTTGGTGTTAGCCTGCTAGCTATCCTTTGGGAGAAATGCATTGGCTAATGGTCTTGTTCTTTAGGGTGACTCCAACTCAAGTGGCTCAGACAAACCAAAGAAACCAGAGAGCACCAGCAGCTACAACTACAGAGTGGTGAAGGAGGTGAAGTCTAAACAGTCTTTTTAACTTTTCATTATACTGTATTATCATATAGGTATCTGGGACAGATGGAGCTATGGGCAACATAGTAAACCCCTTTGTCTACACATGTTGTGTGTGTGTGTAGATTCTGCTGCGTCTCAGCAGGTTGTGTGTTCAGGAGAGTCTGTCCGGCAGGAAGAGTAAGAAGCAGCAGCAGAGACTCCTCAGGAACATGGGGGCCCACACCGTGGTGCTGGAGTTACTGCAGATCCCCTATGAGAAGGTACTGTGTTTGTGTGGGCGTGTTTGTAGAGGTGTGTTTTTGTGCTCTCCATCCTTTCATCGTCAGTGTCGTCTCCAGGGGGAGGATGTGCGTATGCAGGAGATCATGAAACTGGCCCACCAGTTCCTGCAGAACTTCTGTGCAGGGAACCAGCAGAACCAGGCCCTGCTTCACAAACACATCAACCTGTTCCTCAACCCTGGGGTAAGACAGACTACACTGACCCACCATGACCTCACCACTGCTCTTACTCTTACCATGACATTAACACTGTCTTACTCTAACCATCTCTTCTACTCTTTCTCTCTCTTTCTCTGTCTCTTCTGTGTCTCCCTCCTTCTTTCGCTCTCTCTCCCTCCCCCTCTTCTCTCTCTTCCCCCATTTAGATCCTCGAGGCAGTCACCATGCAGCATATCTTCATGAATAACTTCCAGCTGTGCAGTGAGATCAATGAGCGAGTGGTGCAGCACTTTGTCCACTGCATCGAGACGCATGGCCGCAACGTCCAGTACCTCAAGTTCCTGCAGACCATCGTCAAGGCCGAGAGCAAGTTCATTAAGAAGTGTCAAGACATCGTCATGGCTGAGGTCTTTTTTCAGTAATAACCTCAGCATGTGTATTTGTCAACGTTTCAGTCTAGTTGACTCTTTTCAAGACAGTTAATTTGTCATTCTAAAAGAGTTGTCTATTTCTACAACTTGATACCTTAATACCAAATTATATTCAACTCAAGTCCATTACCCAACAAATCCTATTCGGACATATTTGTCCATCCCTTTCCAACCTACCCTGTACCCTCCATTGACTCTATTTTTCTTTATTTTCTGTCCCTCTCTTCTCCATAGCTGGTGAATGCTGGTGAGGATGTGCTGGTGTTCTACAACGACCGTGCATCCTTCCAGACCCTGGTGACGATGATGCGGTCAGAGCGGGACCGTATGGATCAGAACAGTCCTCTGATGTACCACATTCACCTGGTAGAGCTGCTGGCTGTCTGCACTGAGGGAAAGAACGTCTACACTGAGATCAAATGTAACTCTCTGCTGCCTCTGGATGATATAGTGAGGGTGGTCACCCACGAGGACTGTATTCCTGAGGTGAGTTGAGGAGATGCAGGATGGAAGATGCAGAGAGAGAAGGGTGGGGATTAGGGTTAGACTTGAAGGTCTAGAGCAGGGGGCTATGGGTTTCCAAGACATCACAAGCCAACAGTAACAATTATCAACTAACCGTCCCCACAAAGGCCTGTATGCCCTTATCCCCGTTTCACTCTTGTGGACAACTAATTGTCCACTAGCTGTCATCTTCTCTGTGTTAGACAGTTTTGAGCCTCACTGTATGGGAACAAACCCAGTATAACCATGTCAACTAACATCATGCTACTGTACTCCAGCCCAGGCCAAAGCTACAATCAAGATGCATTCATCATCATTGTAAAACAACTCCTAGGGGCATAGACAGGGTGTAATGATGGTATTTAATCCTGTCCTTTCCAGGTGAAGATAGCCTACATCAACTTCCTGAACCACTGCTATGTGGACACAGAGGTGGAGATGAAGGAGATCTACACCAGCAACCACATGTGGAAGCTCTTTGAGAACTTCCTGGTGGACATCTGCAGGGTGAGGGACAACACTTACACAATAGTTCTATGTCTGAATGACTGATGAGTGTGGGTCAGGGTTTCAATTGAACTCATTTACAAGGCATCATTGGAGCACAATAGTATAACTATTAGCATAACACAGTTTATCCTCCTGTACTATACTATACTGTACGTATCCCTGCATTCATTTCAGTATTCAGACTATATAGATGTTATAAGGGCAGTACAACTACAGGTGAAACAGGAGTGAGTTGTGGTCACCTTCTTGACCTTGTGTCTTCTGCAGGTGTGCAACAACACGAGTGACCGCAAACACGCCGACACGTTCCTGGAGAGCTACGTGACCGAGACAGTCATGGGAATCGTGACCACCTTCTTCAGCTCACCTTTCTCCGACCAGTCCACCAGCCTGCAGGTAACCACTGGCAACCAACAACTAACCACTGTTATCCATTTTACATCATTGTGTCGACCGAAACCAAACTGTGTTGGATCAGATATTTTCTTTTCACATTGTTGAAACCGTCCTGAAAAGGACAGTGGTGGATGTGTAACCAGGCCGGCTCAGTAAAGCTTGGTTTGGCTCGCCTCGGAGTAAGACAGTGCTAATGTCATGGTTGAAGGTTTAATAATGACCAAAAATTTCTCTGTAGATAGTGTAGCTCCCAGATCCCAAGAGGCACCTGTCTCTCTCCTAACATAGCCCCTCCCACAACTAGCTATTGTTACCTTTAACCCCCAGCCCCCTCCCTCTCTTTCATCACTTTATTGTATAGTGTAGGTGACCAGGACCATGTTTGTAAATATGGATAGATATACTAATAGTCACCAAATCTACATTTAACCACATATGCATACAGTATGTCCCCTCCCTCCATTGACATAACCTAATGGTTTCACCCCACTCCCTTCTCCACCTACCAACCTATATGGTGAATCCATTTCAATTCAATCACTTTTTGACAGCACCTCCTTTGATTTGAACAGAACCATCCATACATATTTGACCATTGTAGAAGTGCTCAGAAAGTGTATTTTTGAACCTTAATGCCAAAACATTCAATAGATAAAGGTGCTCAAAGTTGACCCATTTTGCAGACCCCACCATACCATGAGACAGCCATGTGTTCTTCACTGGAAAAGATCAACAGTTGAGATGGATATCATTTAAAAGCTTACTAACAGGGTTAGTCAAACTATTTTATCATTTCTTGAAAAACATGTTTTTTAATAGAAAATTGACTTTTTAACCTTTAACATCAATTATCTAAAAGCGTTAACTCTGATTTTTATTTTATTTTTATATACACATATGTTGTTGAGACACAACATGCTCTTGAATACAGGGTGGGTGTCATGTTTTGGCTGATAAATGTACTAACATGGGAATAACACACCAGAGAATGTTGACTTGAAAATGGCGATAATAATGGCGCCGAAGGAGATGGCTGCCGATTTACGATCCTGTATCCAATTGTGCTATTGTGCACGTTTTTTCGCGTTATTTTGTACATAATGTTTCTGCCACCGTGTCTTATGACCAAAAAGAGCTTCTTGACATCAGGGCAGCGATTACTCACCCCGTACTGGAAGAATTGTTCAATGAGTCGGACAGGAAGGATTTAGTTCGGAAAGCCCAACAGGGCCCTCAGCCCCGTCATTCGCAGGAGGAAAAGCCGGAGATATCGTGGACGACAGTCCGGGTGCCTTGTAAGGATGCGTCGCCAAGAGGGTAGTCTACCTTTACCATCGGTCCTATTAGTCAACGTACAATCAATCGATAATAAAATAGACTAACTACGAGCATGTACATCCTACCAACAGGACATTAAAACTGTAATATCTTATGTTTCACCGAGTCATGGCTGAACATGATTAAAATACACCTGGCGGGTTTTAAGCTTTTTCGGCAGGATAGAACAGCAGCTTCTGGTAAGACAAAGGGCGGCGGTCTATGTATATTTGTAAACAACAGCTGGTGCACAAAATCTAAGGAAGTCTCTGTTTTGCTCGCCTGAGGTAGAGTATCTCATGATAAGCTGTATACCACACTATTTACCAAGAGAGTTTACATCTATATATTTTGTAGCCGTCTATATACCACCACAGACTGATGCTGGCACTAAGACCGCACTCAATGAGCTGTATAAGGTCATAAGCAAACAGGAAAACGTTCATCCAGAGGCGGCTCTCCTAGTGGGTGGGGACTTTAATGCAGGGAAACTCAAATCCATTCTACCTAATCTTTACCAGCATGTTAAATGTGCAGCCCGAGGGGGGGGGAAAACTCTAGACCACCTTTACTCCACACACAGAGCCCTGTCGATGTTAATGGGGGCCTGTTCAGCCCTCCCTTTCCTGTAGTCCACGATCAGCTCCTTTGTCTTGCTCACATTGAGGGAGAGGTTGTTGTCCTGGCAACACACTGCCAGTTTTCTGACCTCCACCCTATAGGCCGTCTCATCATTGTTCGTGATCAGTCCTACCACTTGTGTCGTCAGCAAACTTAATGATAGTGTTGGAATCATGTTTGGCCATGCAGTCGTGGGTAAACAAGGAGTATAGGAGGGGACTAAGTACACACCACTGAGGGCCCCCAGTGTTAAGGATCAGCATGGCAGACGTGTTGTTGCCTATTCTTACCACCTGGGGGCGGCCCGTCAGGAAGTCCAGGATCCAGTTCCAGATGGAGGTGTTTAGTCCCCAAGTCCTTAGCTTAGTGATGAGCTCCATGGGCACTATGGTGTTGAACACTGAGCTGTAGTCAATGAACAGCATTCTCACATATGTGTTCCTTTTGTCCAGGTGGGAAAGGGCAGTGAGGAGTACGATTGAGCCATCTGTGGCTCTGTTGGGGCGGTATGCGAATTAGAATGGGTCTAAGGTGTCCGGGAGGATGCTGTTGATGTGAACTATGACCAGCCTTTCAAAACACTTCATGGCTACCGACGTGAGTGCTACGGGGCGGTAATCATTAAGGCAGGTTACCTTAGCTTCCTTGGTCACAGGGACTATGGTGGTCTGCTTGAAACGTAGATATTACAGACACGGTCAGGGAGAGGTTGAAAATGTCATTGAGACACTTGACAGTTGGTCCACCCATGCTTTAAAGACCAGTCCTGGTAATCTGTCTGGCCCAGTGGCTTTGTGAATGTTGACCTGTTTAAAGGTTTTGTTCACATCGGCTACCGAGAGCATTATTTGCTTGTAAGCGGGAATCAGGAGGATTGAATTATGGTCAGATTTGCCAAATGGAGGGCGGGGGAGAGCTTTGTATGCATCTCTTTGTGTGGACTAAAGGTGGTCTAGAATTTTTCTTTCCTCTTGTTGCACATGACATGCTGGTAAAATTGATTTAAGTTTGCCTGCATTAAAGTCCCTGGCCACTAAGAGCACCGCTTCTGGGTGAGCATTTTTTTCTTTGCTTATGGCCTTTGGTTGAGAGCGGTCTTATTGACAGCTTCGTTCTGTGGCGGTAAATAGACGGCTACGAATAATGTCGATGATCTCTTGGTAGATAGTGTGGTCTACAGCTTATCATAAGGTACTCTACTTCAGGTGAGCAATACCTCAAGATTTCTTTAATATTAGACATTGCGCACCAGCTGTTATTGACAAATAGGCACACACCCCCACCCCTCGTCTTACCAGATATAGCTTCTCTGTTCTGCCGGTGCATGGAAAATCCCGCCACCAGCCACGTTTCGGTGAAACATAAGATATTACAATTTTTAATGTCCCGTTGGTAGGATAATCTTAATTTTAGGTTATCAATTTTATTTTCCAATGATTGCACGTTAGCAAGAAGAACGGATGGCGGTGGGAGTTTACTCGCTCGCCTACGGATTCTCAGAAGGCAGCCCGATCTGCGGCCCCTTTTCCTGCCTCTTTTCTTCTTGCAAATTACGGGGATCTTGGCCTGTTCCAGTGAAAGCAGTATGTCCTTCTCGTCCGTCACGTTAAAGGAAAAAGTTTCTTCCAGTCTGCGTGAGTAATCGCTGTTCTGAATTCCAGAAGTTATTTTCGGTCATAAGAGACGGTAGCAGCAACATTATGTACAAAATAAGTGGAAAAAAATAAGTTAAACAAAACGCAAAAAAAAATTACAAATAGAGCAATTGGTTGGGAGAATGTAAAACGTCAGCCCTGTTCTACTGCGCCATATTTTCATCAGTACTTCATGTACAGTGGGGCAAAAAAAGTATTTAGTCAGCCACCAATTGTGCAAGTTCTCCCACTTAAAAAGATGAGAGAGGCCTGTAATTTTCATCATAGGTACACTTCAACTATGACAGACAAAATGAGGGGAAAAAATCCAGAAAAACACATTGTAGGATTTTTAATGACTTTATTTGCAAATTATGGTGGAAAATAAGTATTTGGTCACCTACAAACAAGCAAGATTTCTGGTTCTCACAGACCTGTAACTTCTTCTTTAAGAGGCTCCTCTGTCCTCCACTCGTTACCTGTATTAATGGCACCTGTTATTAGTTTTTTAAGACACATGTCCACAACCTCAAACAGTCACATTCCAAACTCCACTATGGCCAAGACCAAAGAGCTGTCAAAGGACACCAGAAACAAAATTGTAGACCTGCACCAGGCTGGGAAGACTGAATCTGCAAGAGGTAAGCAGCTTGGTTTGAAGAAATCAACTGTGGGGGCAATTATTAGGAAATGGAAGACATACAAGACCACTGATAATCCCCTCGATCTGGGGCTCCATGCAAGATCTCACCCCGTGGGGTCAAAATGATCACTAGAACGGTGAGCAAAAATCCCAGAACCACACGGGGGGACCTAGTGAATGACCTGCAGAGAGCTGGGACTAAAGTAACAAAGCCTACCATCAGTAACACACTACGTCGCCAGGGACTCAAATCCTGCAATGCCAGGCGTGTCCCCCTGCTTAAGCCAGTACATGTCCAGGCCCGTCTGAAGTTTGCTAGAGAGCATTTGGATGATCCAGAAGAAGATTGGGAGAATGTCATATGGTCAGATGAAACCAAAATAGAACTTTTTGGTAAAAACTCAACTCGTCGTGTTTGGAGGACAAAGATTGCTGAGTTGCATCCAAAGAACACCATACCTACTGTGAAGAATGGGGGTGGAAACATCATGCTTTGGGGCTGTTTTTCTGCAAAGGGACCAGGACGACTGATCCGTGTAAAGGAAAAAATGAATGGGGCCATGTATCGTGAGATTTTGAGTGAAAACCTCCTTCCATCAGCAAGGGCATTGAAGATGAGTCTTTCAGCATGACAATGATCCCAAACACACCGCCCGGGCAACGAAGGAGTGGCTTCGTAAGAAGCATTTCAAGGTCCTGGAGTGGCCTAGCCAGCCTCCAGATCTCAAACCCATAGAACATCTTTGGAGGGAGTTGAAAGTCCGTGTTGCCCAGCAACAGCCCCAAAACATCACTTTTAGATTTGCTAACTTCTTAGTAATGACTCGGGACGTCGGTTTTGATACGAAAGCTTCTTTTAGTAAGAATACTTGTTTACGTTACATTTAACAACAATTGTTTTGGTACAGAGCAATGCAGGTAAGATGCTGTCGGAAAGTCAGCCACAATCACTCAACACCTGCACATAATTGGCGCGTTATCACTCATTCCTCTTGCAAGGCATTCTGGGACTTGCAGTCAAAAAGCGTAATTCAACACAACCCAATACAATTACATATGCAAATAAATCTAAAGAAATATCTCATATCTCAGCTCAAAGAATAAACTTAAACATTAAGTCTAACACATTAAAGTTACAACATCCTCCCCCCCCGATGAACAATTGTGTTCATCTAGATCTCTAGGCAGTATATCAACTGAATAGGTCTCCTCAACAAAGTCCCTGAAGCAGTACGAACTGAACATGATCTAACTAAGCCATCTTGGCCTGGAAAGAGTTCTTCAATCTTTCCTAGTTTCCAGGTTTGTCTGCGTAGGTTATCTTCTCCAATGAGTACAACGTCACCCGCCTTCAGTGGGGTGGGCTGTGGTGTGTCACAGCGGTGTGCTGACTTTAGATCCAGCAAGTAGTCTCTTCGCCAACTGTTCCAGAAACGGGTCACAAGTCTCTGCCTGTACTTCCATCTGCGTGTCATTTCCCGCTTGTGTAACGTTGGGTGCTGAGTGTCACTTGCTCCAGAATGCATCACCTTCTCATGGTGGTACTGTATCAGCATTTCTGAGTATCTGTACTTATTGGGCAGAACCCATGGGTGCTGCTCTCTGAATGTGAAGTTGGACTGTTGCAGTCTTCCTCCTACACTGAGCAGTTCGTGTTCGTCCAGGAAAGGTTTCAGTTCTCTGATTTTACAGTCATTGTTTAGGCTTTTTCCTGCCTTCAGTAGTTTGATCTCCTGTCCGAAACTCTGTTGTTGTGTTACCTTAATCCAGTACTTTTCTGCATTGAACAGTTCGTCAGCAGTCAGTTCACCTTGCATCTTTATGGTTGTACGAGCATTGGCTATGAATCTCTTTATCCAGGCGGTGACTCTGAACACTCTTTTCAGTTTGCTGTACCTTTCAAGCTCCAACACAGGTTCAGTGCTGTCTGTGCTGTTTGCTGCGAGTTGTACAGTAACCTGGCAACTGGACTTGAGTTCTATATTCACCTCTTCCGGAACCTTGTTATCATCAGTCTCTTCGGACTGATTGGGTGATGTCAGAATTCTGGGTCCATTCCACCATAGCTCGCTCTGTGTCAAGTTTCGAACAGTTTGTCCTCTTGTAGGGAGGTCAGCTGGATTAGTTTTCCCTTCAATATGTGACCATGACTCTGGATTGGTCAAGGACTGGATCTCCGTTACTCTGTTCGCAACAAACTGTTTCCATTTCTGAGCTGAGCTGCAAATCCAATGCAGCACGATCATCGAGTCTGTCCACATTTTGATCTGTTTTTCTTCCATTTTCAGTGTGGTCATCAAGTTGTTTGCTAGTCTCGTTCCAATCACAGCTCTCATGAGCTCCAGGCGTGGCAGCGTCATTTTCTTAAGTGGGGCTACCCTGGACTTGGATGCGACTAGACTTGTTGTTTCCCTGGATTGTGACTCACCTTGCAAGTAAGCTACTGCACTGTAAGCCCTTTCACTTGCATCACAGAACGTGTAGTTTCAGGGTGTGGTTATTCTGTGGCCGCATGTCTGTTCGGTACCACCTTGGTATGATGAGCTGGTGTAACTGGGGTAGTTCTGAACACCACTGTTGCCATTCTCGTGTCAGATCAGGTGGTAATTCTTCGTCCTAGCTGAGTCCCCTCTCCCACATTTCCTGGAACATGCACTTGATCCTGATGGTGAAGGGAGTTAAGAAACCAAGAGGGTCGAAGATACGTGCAGACGACTGCAGAACACTTCTCTTTGTGTTTTCCTTTTGCCTTAGGATGCTCAGTAACGGCCTGAGTTCAAACAAAGTCATCCGTTTCCGGCCTCCATACTAAACCTAAAACCTAATCCTTGTGTTTGTAACGTCAACGGGTGGTCAGTTGTCGTACTCTCCTCCCATTTTGTTTTCAATTCAGGAGAATTGTTTATCCATTTGCAGAGGTCCCTGCCTGCAATCGACAGCATTCGCTTTGCAGTTGTTGTCACAAGGTAAGCCTCTTCAACATTGCGTGAACTTGCAATGAAGTCATCTACGTAGAGTGACTCTCTCAGTATCTCTAAAACTTCTGGTTGTTCTGTTTCATATTGGTTCAGGTGCTTCCTGATTGTAGCTGCCAGAAAAAATGGACTTGGGGAAGCTCCAAATACCACTCTTTTCATCCTCAGCTCCTCTTCATTTTCTTTAGAACGCTTTATCAGAACGCTGAGCAGATCCGGATTCAGGTTCGGTCCTGTGAGTAGACAGTCATTGAGAGATGGACAGCCATCTTCATGGGACGAGGCATCAAACACCACTCTCAGTTTTGTTGTCACCTTATCTTCTCGGAGTACTGCATGGTGAGGTAAGTAGTATTTTACGTTGTCTGCACTTGATGCGTTGTCCTTGGGCACGTCCTCTGCCATATCTTGTAGTAAGTAGTCTTCTACTACTTCATTGTATCTGCTGTACAACGTCACATCCTCCTTCAGTATTTTCTTCAGACCTTCAAACCGTTTCTTGGAGATTCTATAGTTGTCTTGGAGTTCTGGCATTTCTCGTTTCCATGGCAACTCCACATGGTATCGCCCATCTTTGAAGGTGGTTGTTTCCTCAAACCTTTGCAGAGCCTCGGTTTCCTCTGGGTTCTGTGTCCTCTCGCTTAAAATACCCAGCGACTCAAGCTCCCAGAATGCATGCAGTTGCTTGGAGACTAGTGTGTCTTCATCAAGTAGGATGAACATGCAGGTTGCCTCGGCGACACTTGACATGGACACGGGTCCCTGCACCGACCATCCAAAGGTGCTCTCTAAAGCAACTAGCGTCTCCGTCAGTTGCTCCACTCTGCCTGATACTATCTGCCAGTAGTAGTTTGCTCCTATCAGGACAGAGAGTTCAGGATCATTGTCATCTCCTGGAAAGTCTGCGAGCTGCAGTCCCCTTTTACTGAGCTCATGCTGAATCCGTTCACCAGGAACCTTCATCACAGCTGTGCACACTTGTGGGGTTTCAATTGCCTCTATCTCTATTCTCTGCTGTTTGTCCCAGACATTCTCCAAGATGACTTTCACTGTGTTGCGTTGGGACGTTGCTGGGGCAGAGGAGCCAAACGTGTGAAGAGTGAGTGCCTCTTGTCTGATTACTGGTAGCTTCAAGCCCTTCACAAGTTTTTCATGTATGAAGCTTCTCTGACTGCCTCCATCTAGTAAGCAACGAGCCATCTTCCTGCCCGATGGGCCTTCTACCCATGCCTTTGCCGTTTGTAGCAACACAGTGTTCTGTCCATCTGGTTTCATCTTCACTGAATGGGGAATAACTGAGGAAACAACAGCATCTACAGAAACAGTAGGGGGTTGCACCTCACTCCTCTTACTGGTACACACCGCAATGTGATGTCTGCTTCCACATATTGCACATGACACATCTTTGACTTTACAGAATTTTGCTATGTGTCTCTATCGTAAACATACAAAGCATCTTCCCATGTTCTTTAGTTTCTCTTTGCGTGTAGCAATATTGTAGCCAGGGCAGTTTTCTGATTTTTGGTCTGCACTGTCACAAAATAGACACGTTTGCTGTTCCTTCTGGCTGGCTGTATGCAGTGCTGCAGCAGAGGGCATGTTGGGTCTTTTTGGTTTCATTTCATTGGAGAAGCATGACTTGTTCCATGGTTTGCTCTCTTTCTGTTGGTTGTATGATCTTGTCATTTGTAGCGCTCTCTCCCTGCTCTGAACCTCTTTCTGTAGGAAACTGATAATCTCAGACACTTTCCATTCATCATCTACTCCCCTCTGACGACTATAGTCAAGAGCTATGTCCTCTGGAATCATCTGTAGTAAGATTGGGCATAGTAGGCTTCCATAGGATTCTGACACTACACCCAGTGATTCCAGGCTCCTAATCTGAATTTCACATTCATCATATAGCTGCCTCAATGCATTTAGATCGGAGGATTTCTTCACAGGTGTGAGATTCAGCAGCTTTGACATATGAGCACTAATCACAAGATCTTTCCTTCCAAATCTGCTCTTGAGTAGAGTGATTGCATTATCATAGTTACTGTCTGTTAACATCAGTCCTGCTACTGCCTTTGCAGCTGGTCCAGTGAGATATGTTTTCAGATAGATAAACTTCTCTTTTTTACACAGTGAATCATTGTTGTGAATAGCAATCTCATACTGGCTCCAAAACTCCTGCCACATACTGACATCTCCATAGAATTTCTCAATAATCAACTTCGGTAGCCTTACTGAGTTAGCATCACTCACCCGGGCTGGTAGTGGATTGACGTCCTGTTTCTTCGTTATCACTCTTTGTGCACGACTCTTCAGCATGATAATGCGTTCTTTATAATCCTCCATGCATGCAATCTCTGCCTCCAATCCGTCCAATGGCGTTAACTGTTCAATTCCACGATCGAGTTCAAACAAACTGTCCTCCTTAGCTGATAACAATTCCAACAATGTACTCAAGTGATCGGTATCCGGATTTGACTGGGATATTTCCACGTCAATCTGATTCAAAATCTGTGTTGTTGCGCCTCTCGAATGGTACCCCGCTTTCGTCTCATTCTTTCTGCTTCATGCCGACGTTCCTCCTCATCCATTTCAGCCACTTCTTCGTCGCAGCTCATATCCCGGGTTTCGGCACCAAATTTTAGATTTGCTAACTTCTTAGTAATGACTCGGGACGTCGGTTTTGATACGAAAGCTTCTTTTAGTAAGAATACTTGTTTACGTTACATTTAACAACAATTGTTTTGGTACAGAGCAATGCAGGTAAGATGCTGTCAGAAAGTCAGCCACAATCACTCAACACCTGCACATAATTGGCGCGTTATCACTCATTCCTCTCGCAAGGCATTCTGGGACTTGCAGACAAAAAGCGTAATTCAACACAACCCAATACAATTACATATGCAAATAAATCTAAAGAAATATCTCAAATATCTCAGCTCAAAGAATAAACTTAAACATTAACTCTAACACATTAAAGTTACAACAATCACTGCTCTAGAGGAGATCTGCATGGAGGAATGGGCCAAAATACCAGCAACAGTGTGTGAAAGCCTTTTGTGAAGACTTACAGAGAACATTTGACCTTTGTCATTGCCAACAAAGGGTATATAACAAAGTATTGAGGACTTTTGTATTGACCAAATACTTACTTTCCACCATAATTTGCAAATAAATTAATAAAAAATTCTACAATGTGATTTTCAGGATTTTTTTCCTCATTTTGTCTGTCATAGTTGAAGTGTACCTATGATGAAAATTACAGGCCTCTCATCTTTTTAAGTGGGAGAACTTGCACAATTGGTGGATGACTAAATACTTTTTTCCCCCCACTGTACATACATGATACATGTACATATTACCTTGACTAACCAGTGCCCCCACACAATGACTCTGTTCAAGTTCACCCTATATAGCATCACTTGTTATTTTACTCCTGCTTATTTGTTACTTTTATTTTCCGTTTTTTACTTATCCATTTTTTTCTTAACATTTTAAGAGACATTTTTTAAGAAAAAAACGTTTTTTAAAAATCTTAAATCCTTAAAACATTGTTAGTTAAGGGCTTGTAAGTAAGCATTTCACTCTAAGGTCTACTACACCTGTTGTATTAGGCACATGTGACAAATTAGATTTGATTTGATTGAATGAGATTTTCGATTTTAAATTATACTGTTAATCCTCCATAGAACACCTATTGAAATATAGATCATAGAATAGACATGACCATTCAAGTTGACATTTGATGGTGGGTGGACCGGTGGTCATCTTTATGGAGGTAAAAATGTCAATTAAATTTACAGTATTCGGAAAGTATTCAGACCCCTTGACTTTTTCCACATTTTGTTACGTTACAGCCTTATTCTATAATTGATTGATTAAATTGTTTCCCCCCATCAATCTACACACAATACCCCATCATGACAAAGCAAAAACAGTTTTTTAAATTAATTTTAGCAAAACAAATTACTTAAACATCACATTTACATAAGTATTCAGACCCTTTACTCAGTACTTTGTTGAAGCACATTTAGCAGTGATTACAGCCTCGAGTCTTCTTGGGTATGACTCTACAAGCTTGGCACACCTGTATTTTGGGAGTTTCTCTCATTCTTCTTTGCAGATCCTCTCAAGCTATGTCAGGTTGGATGGCGAGCATCGCTGCACAGCGATTCTCAGATATCTCCAGAGATGTTCGGTCGGGTTCAAGTCTGGGCTCTGGCTGGGCCACTCAAGAACATTCAGAGACCTGTCCCTAAGCCACTCCTGCGTTGTCTTCGCTGTGTCCTTAGGGTAGTTATCCTGTTGGAAGGTGAACCTTTGCCCCAGTCTGTCCTGAGCAGGTTTTCATCAAGGATCTCTGTACTTTGCTCTCATCTTTCCCTCGATCCTGACTAGTCTCCCAGTCCCTGCTGCTGAAAAACATCCCTGCAGCATGATACTGCCACCACCATGCCTCGCCATAGGGATGGTGCCAGGTTTTCTCCAGACGTGACGCTTGGCATTCAGGCCAAAGAGTTCAGTCTTGGTTTCATTAGACCAGAGAATGTGTATATATATATATATATATATATATATCACTAGGCAAGTCAGAACAAATTCTTATTTACAATGACGGCCTACCCCGGCCAAACCCGGACTACTATCACGGCTGGATGTGATGCAGGGGACTCCCAATCACGGCCGGATGCATCCTGAATTCAGGTCTAAAAAGAAACATTTTCTGTGGGCAAACATGTATAGAAAGTTTTGTGTAAATCAAAAAAGGGATGCTGTCAAAAAGTGATTGAATTCAAATGGGTTTAAGCTATAGGCTCTTAAGTGATTCCTACCAATTTCTGAAAATGTAGATGGTGAATCACATAACTCTAGACAAGGGGTGTGTGTGTGTGTGTGTCCGAGCAATACGGTTTTAAAATGCACCCCTTCTCTGAACATAGAGTGACGTACTGTCAGAGAACGCCAGTACACACCTCCTTCCCTCAGTTCCTTCAACCTCATTTGCCATTTCTGTCTTTCATCCTGGAACATGGAGTTAGTCATCATCCTAGCCTTAGAGGGCTGTAGCCTCTTGCTGTGACCGTCTGTAATGATTATCATGCCGTTTTCCTGTTGTACAGTCATATCCTTGGTAGACAACATGCAGTAATTGTTGATCATTGTGTTCAATGTCCATTCTTGTACTTCTTGGTAAACGGCTCGCTCTTCAATTCCTAGAATAGAAGACATTAGACCTTCTAGACCCCTCAAACTGAACTCTGGACCATGAAGGCAGTTCCATTGCATTTTTCCCCATTGTTCCCTTTTAATCATGCACTGATTTAGACCTGTGACACCAGGTGGGTGCAATTTAATTGTCATGTAGCAGCAGGCTCCGGAACCCGTAGGGTAAGAGTTGATTATTATGGGCATCTGCACCAGTGTGTAGAGCAAGGTTCCCAAACTGGTTGCCCCCTGGCCAAATTTGGCCCACGGGTGATTTTATTTGGCCCCCCAAGTTTTCTGAACAATTATTTTGTTTTATTTTTTATTGTTGGACAGAATACTGTAAAGACACCAGCAAAATCAGCTGCAAGTGATTTTGATAATCTGTTCCAAAGTATTCCCACGCACAATGTGATCATATACAAATGTAATGTGATTATGTTTTAGTCAAATATTATATCTGTTTGGGCTTTTTACGGTCAATTTGCAGTCAACAAAATATTTGTAATTATGTTCCGGCCCCCTGACCATCCGCTCAAGAAAAAAATATCATCCCGTGTCTTAATCTACTTGATAATCCCTGGCGTAGAGACTGTTAGAGAGGTGAGATACCAGGTTATCAAGTGGCTTGTCCTGAATATTGTCACTGACAATTCTTTTATTTTCTGACTGCTTTCATCCTCTGCTGCAGGCCTCACTTTTGGGGAAAATGGTAGAGGTATTTTATTTACATTTATTGGAATGGGGACCACACACATCTGGGTGCTAATGTTTTGTGTGTGAGTATGCAGGTGTATGTGCTTTTCCATCCCATTACCTCAGCTGGTGTTGGTAGGGTTAGACAACCTTAGCACAAATGCAATGTTTCCTCTCCAATTTTTGTCTGAATACAAACAATTTTTGTTTAGTCATGTTCAGTTGGTCTGACAGGGTGTTGTCACTGTGGTGTCACACAGGGGTTTGGGTGGGCTGGGCCAATATGACGGTGTGATGTTGGTGCTTGGTCCCCCTCTACCCTAACACAGTCAGAAGGGGGAGGGGTTTGTGGTGTAAGGTAACAGGTTGTGAGGATGCAGCAGAATCTGAGGCAGATTTCCAATTGTGCCATCATGTTGTTTCACAGGGTTAGGTGTAGGGGTCGACCGATTATGATTTTTCAACACCAATACCGATTATTGGAGGACCAAAAAAGCCGATGCCGATTAACTGTCCGATAAAATTTAAAAAAAAAAGATATATATTTTAAAAAATGTATTTGTAATAATGACAATTACAACAATACTGATTTAACACTTATTTTAACTTAATATAATACATCAATAAAATCAATTTAGCCTCAAGTAGACAATGAAACATGTTCAATTTGGTTTAAATAATGCAAAAACAAAGTGTTGGAGAAGAACGTAAAAGTGCAATATGTGCTATGTAAGAAAGCTAACGTTTCAGTTCCTTGCTCAGAACACGAGAACATATGAAAGCTGGTGGTTCCTTTTAACATGAGTCTTCAATATTCCCAGGTAAGAAGTTTTAGGTTGTAGTTATTATAGGACTATTTCCCTCTATACCATTTGTATTTCATTAACCTTTGACTATTGGATGTTCTTATAGGCACTTTAGTATTGCCAGTGTAACAGTATAGCTTCCGTCCCTCTCCTCGCTCCTCCCTGGGCTCGAACCAGCAACACAACGACAACAGCCACCACATCGAAGCAGCGTTACCCATGCAGAGCAAGGGAAACAACCACCCCAAGGCTCAGAGCGAGTGAGGTTTGAAACGCTATTAGCGCGAGCTAACTAGCCAGCCATTTCACTTCGGTCACACCAGCCTCATCTCGGGAGTTGATAGGTTTGAAGTCATAAACAGCGCAATGCTTGACGCACAACGAAGAGCTGCTGGTAAAACGCACGAAAGTGCTGTTTGAATGAATGTTTACTCGCCTGCTTCTGCCTACCACCGCTCAGTCAGATACTTTGATACTTGTATGCTCAGTCAGATTATAAGCAACACAGGACACGCTAGATAATATCTAATAATATCATCAACCATGTGTAGTTAACTAGTGATTATGATTGTTTTTTATAAGATAAGTTTAATGCTAGCTAGCAACTTACCTTGGCTTACTGCATTTGTGTAACAGGCAGTCTACTTGTGGAGTGCAACGAGAGAGAGGCAGGTCGCTATTGCGTTGCACTCTTTAACTGTACGGTTGCAAGATAGGTTCCCCCGAGCTGACAAGGTGAAAATCTGTCTTTCTGCCCCTGAACGAGGCAGTTAACCCACTGTTCCTAGGCCGTCATTGAAAATAAGAATGTGTTCTTAACTGATTTAGTTAAATAAAGATTAAATAAAGGTGTAAAAAAAAAAATATAATAATAATAATTCGGCAAATCGTCACCCAAAAATACCGATTTCCGATTGTTATGAAAACTTGAAATCGGCCCTAATTAATCGGCCATTCCGATTAATCGGTCGACCTCTAGTTAGGTGTACATTTGATTTGTAATGGTGGAGACTTGATATTAAGTGTGAGTTGGAAACATTCCTGTTAGGTATACAATAGCATAGTTCTATAGACCTTATATTATTATCTACACTGAACAAAAATGTAAATGCAGCATGTAACAATTACTTTTACTGTACTTTTACAAACAGTTACTGTTGATATAAGGAAATAAGTCAATTGAAATAAATGAATTTGGCCCAAATCTATGGATTTCACATTACTGGGAATACAGATATGCATCTGTTGGTCACAGATCAAAATAAATAAATAATTAAAGGTAGGAGCGTGGATCAGAAAACCAGTCAGTATCTGGTTCGCCTCATGCAGCGTGACATCTCCTTTTGCATAGAGTTGATCAGGCTTTTGATTGTGGCCTGTGGAATATTTTCCCACTCCACTTCAATGGCTGTGCGAAGTTGCTGGATATTGGCAGGAACTGGAACACCCTGTCGTACACATTGATCCTGAGCATCCTGAACATGCTCAATGGGTGATCTGTCTGAGTATGCAGGCCATGGAAGAACTGGGACATTTTCAGCTTCCAGGAATTGTGTATAGATCTTGCGACATGATGGTGTGCATTACCATGCTAAAACATGAGGTGATGGCGGCAAATTAATGGCACAGCAATGGGCCTCAGGATCATGGTATCTCTGTGCATTCAAATTTCCATCGATATTTTGTTCATTGTCTGTAGCATATGCTTGCCCATACCATAACTCTACCGCCACGATGGGGCACTCTGTTCACAACGTTGACATCAGCATATCGCCCACACGTCACCATACACGCTGTCTGCCATCTGCCCGGTACATTTGAATCCGGTATTCATCCGTGAAGAGCACACTTCTCCAGCGTGCCAGTGGCCATCGAAGGTGAGCATTTTCCCACTGCAGTCAGTTACAACGTCAGACCCTGGTGAGGACGACGAGCAAGCAGATGATCTTCCCTGAGATGGTTTCTGACAGTTTGTGCAGAAATTCTTTGGCTGTGCAAACCCACAGGTTCATCAGCTATCCGGGTGGCTGGTCTTAGATGATCCCGCAGGTGAAGAAGCCTGGATGTGGAGGTCCTGGGTGTGGTCACAGATGGTCTGCGGTTGTGAGACCGGTTGGAAGTACTGACAAATTCTCTGACAGACTTTAGAGGCGGCTTAAGGTAGAAATATGTACATTCAATTCTCTGGCAACAGCTCTGGTGGGCATTCCTGCAGTCAGCATGCCAATTGCACGCTCCCTCAACTTGAGACATCTGTGGCATGGATTTGTGTGACAAAACTGCACATTTTAGTGGCATTTTATTGTCCCCAGCACATGTGCAATGATCATGCTGTTTAATCAGCTTCTTGATATGCCACCCCTGTCAGGTGGATGGATTATCTTGGCTAAGGAGAAATGCTCATTAACAGGGATGTAAACAAATTTGTGCATAAAATTTGAGAAAAGTAAGCTTTTTTTGCTTATCGAAAATTTCAGTGATGTTTTATTTCAGCTCATGATACATGGGACCAACACTTTACACTTGCGTTTATATTTTTGTTCAGTGTAGTTGATCTGTGTTATAACTTAATATTATTATTATTCTCTACCTTCTCCCTGTCCCCAGACCAGACAGCCTGTGTTTGTTCAGCAGTTACAGGCAGTGTTCAGAGTGTATCACTGTAACTGGCTGGTCCCAGTTCAGAAGGGCTCAGTGGAGAGCTGTATCAAGGTGCTGTCTGACGTGGGTAAGGAGGACAACACATTCCTAACACTAACCCCCAACACTGATTATATCATCAACTAACAAAGACAACTCAAAATAATAAGTAGTTCTATGAACTACTCTGGTGTATGTATAGATTTGACATGCTATATAACACTTTATTTATGTATGTTTTCAAAGAAATCCAACTTGATGTTAGTAATTTGTTGTTCTTTTGTTAGTCAAATCCCCTGATGAGGCAGTGGTATTATGATTGGGATGTACTCTAAAGATGAGTGTTGTATCATACTGCCTGTAAGACCTCTTCACACACATTATTTGTCTTTCTTGGTGTGTGACAGCTAAAGGGCGAGCCATCGCCATCCCAGTGGATCTGGACAGCCAGGTGAACAACCTGTTTGTGAAGTCCAACAACATCGTCCAGAAGACAGCAATGTCCTGGAGAATGTCTGCCCGCAATGCTGCCCGCAGAGACTCTGTACTGACCGCTTCACGAGACTACAGGAACATCATTGAGAGACTGCAGGTGGGTACACTGTGTTTGTGAGTCCGTCTGTCCTTTAAACGTGTCTCTGTCTTAACCCTCCCCCTCCCTATCTCCCTCCGTTCCTCACTCCCCCTCCGTAGGACATAGTGTCAGCTCTAGAGGACCGTCTGCGTCCGTTGGTCCAGGCTGAGCTGTCTGTCCTAGTGGATGTGCTGCATCGGCCAGAGCTGCTCTTTCCGGAGAACACAGACTCCCGCAGGAAGTGTGAGAGTGGCGGATTCATCTGCAAGTACGTGTGTTTACGCTAACAATCCCACCCCAACCCTATACAAAGTATACAGTGTCTGGGATATTATATGGACATATGGTTAAAGAAATTATAATAATATTGAAAACCAAATTAAAGAAAGGCACATTGCCAATTCTTGATGAATGTATTTATTGGTTGGAGGAATTCATCCAAGCACTTCCTTCAGCTCTGTTCAACATGATAACATAACTTGCATGGTGAAGAGCAGGAAGCCATTGAAGGTGTTATGACCATATGAATAGATAGATCTGGTAGATTGATGGAAGCGGGATGTATACCTACATCTCCTTACTCTAACTCCAGGAGGATTAGGATTAGATTCTGACTCTCCATCAGTATTAACTTCAGCAGTGTACAGTCATGGCCAAAAGTTTTTAATGACACAAATATTAACTTTCACAGTCTGCTGCCTCAGTTTGTATGATGGCGATTTGCATATACTCCAGAATGTTATGAAGAGTGATCAGATGAATTGCAATTAATTGCAAAGTCCCTCTTTGCCATGCAAATGAACTGAATCCCCAAAAAACATTTCCACTGCATTTCAGCCCTGCCACAAAAGGACCAGCTGACATCATGTCAATGATTATCTCGTTAACACAGGTGTTAGTGTTGACGAGGACGAGGCTGGAGATCACTCTGTCATGCTGATTGAGTTCGAATAACAGACTGGAAGCTTCAAAAGGAGTGTGGTGCTTGGAATCATTGTTCTTCCTCTGTCAACCATGGTTACCTGCAAGGAAACATGTGCCGTCATCATTGCTTTGCAAAAAAAGGGCTTCACAGGCAAGGATATTGCTGCCAGTAAGATTGCACCTAAATCAACCACTTATCGGATCATCAAGAATTTCAAGGAGAGCGGTTCAATTGTTGTGAAGAAGGCTTCAGGGGCCCAAGAAAGTCCAGTAAGTGCCAGGACCGTCTCCTAAAGTTGATTCAGCTGCGGGATCGGGGCACCACCAGTACAGAGCTTGCTCAGAAATGGCAGCAGCAGGTGTGAGTGCATCTGCACGCACAGTGAGGTGAAAACTTTTGGAGAGTGGCCTGGTGTCAAGAAGGGCAGCAAAGAAGCTACTTCTCTCCAGGAAAAACATCAGGGACAGACTGATATTCTGCAAAAGGTACAGGGATTGGACTGCTGAGGACTGGGGTAAAGTAATTTTCTCTGATGAATCCCCTTTCCGATTGTTTGGGGCATCCAGAAAAAAGCTTGTCCGGAGAAGACAAGGTGAGCGCTACCATCAGTCCTGCGTCATGCCAACAGTAAAGCACCCTGAGACCATTCATGTGTGGGGTTGCTTCTCAGCCAAGGGAGTGGGCTCACTCCCAATTTTGCCTAAGAACACAGCCATGAATAAAGAATGGTACCAACACATCTTCCGAGAGCAACTTCTCCCAACCATCCAGGAACAGTTTGGTGACGAACAATGCCTTTTCCAGCATGATGGAGCACCTTGCCATAAGGCAAAAGTGATAACTAAGTGGCTCGGGGAACAAAACATCGATATTTTGGGTCCATGGCCAGGAAACTCCCCAGACCTTAATTCCATTGAGAACTTGTGGTCAACCCTCAAGAGGAGGGTAGACAAACAAAACCCCACAAATTCTAACAAACTCCAAGCATTGATTATGCAAGAATGGGCTGCCATCAGTCAGGATGGGGCCCAGAAGTTAATTGACAGCATGCCAGGGCGGATTGCAGAGGTATTGAAAAAGAAGGGCCAACACTGCAAATATTGACTCTTTGCATCAACTTCATGTAATTATCAATAAAAGCCTTTGACACTTATGAAATGCTTGTAATTATACTTCAGTATTCCATAGTAACATCTGACAAAAATATCTAAAGACACTGAAGCAGCAAACTTTTTGGAAATTAATATTTGTGTCATTCTCAAAACTTTTGGCCACGACTGAATACAGCTCACTGGCCATTCTTAAACAAGCCTACACCCAAACCTGTGGAATTCAGTTGACCACAGACCATGTATCTGAAGTAGTAGACGCCTCTCACTAGTGCTGTAAAGAGACCTCTATCAGGAAAAAACATACAGTATGTTACGTGTATATTTTTTATTTGTCATCCAATGGTTGAAATACATGCATAGTACATTGTACCTGTAACTTGGTTCTAAGCCTTGCTGACGTTTGTGATGACTTTGGGGTAGACCAATGTAGTGTCACACCACCTATGGTCTGTCTGCGAATACATCATCGAAGAAGAGAGATTGCATTCATTCCGTTTGGTCATTATTGTTTAATCACTGTCAGCAGCAACACAAGTAGAACTATAGAAGCCCTCATTCTGACAACACTGTCTGGGGGTCATTTTTATACAGTACCTCAGTCATTACGTACGATCAGGTATTGCCTATATTTGGTGACACAGTTGTGTGAGGCTAAGGCCTTCACAAAGAGAACATTTGTGGATAAGATTATTGGTCGTGGGAAGAGTGAACCTGTTATCATGTGTCTGCCTGAATAAATTTGTTCACCTGAATAGAAAGGTCCAATCAAAAGTGAATATTAACCAAATTAATAAGGTTCTACTTGCAATGACTGTGATATGTGATTGTTTTTTCCTATAAAACTTTTTATTTTAGATTTGTTTTTGGCCCATTCAACTCTTTGGCGGACAAAAATAAGTTTTGTATTTTTACATGTACATTCTACACACATTTTGCATGCTTGGTAACATTCTTCTTGATCAGATAGCCCTTATACATCCTGGTGGTGTGTTGGGTCATTGTCCCGTTGAAAAACAAATGGTAGTTACACAAAGTGAAAACCAGATGGGATGGCGCATCGCTGCAGAATGCTGTGACAGCCATGCTGGTTAAGTGTGCCTTGAATTCTAAATAAATCACAGACAGTGTCATCAGTAAAGCACCATCACACCTCCCCCCTTGCTTCACGGTGCCTCCCCCCTTGCTTCACGGTGGGAACCACACCTGCGGAGATCATCCATTCACCTACTCTGCATCTCACAAAGACACGGCGGTTGGAACATAAATCTCCAAATTGGACTCATCAGACCAAAGGACAGATTCCACCAGTCTAATGTCCATTGCTCATGTTTCTTGGCCCAAGCAACTCTTCTTATTATTGGTGTCCTTTAGTAGTGGTTTCTTTGCAGCAATTTGACCATGAAAGCCTGATTCACACAGTCTCCTCTGAACAGTTGATGTTGATGTGTCTTTTATTTGAACTCTGAAGCATTTATTTGGGCTGCAATTTCTGAGGCTGGTAACTCTAATGAACTTATCCTCTGTAGCAGAGGTAACTCTGGTTCTTCCTTTCCTGTGGCGGTCCTCATGAGAGCCAGTTTCATCATATCGCCTGATGGTTTTTGCGACTGCACTACAAGAAACATTCAAAGTTTTTGAACTTTTCCGCATTGAAGTAAAGTAATGATGGACTCTCATTTCTCTTTGCTTATTTTAGCTGTTCTTACCAAATAGAGCTATCTTCTGTATACCACCCATACCGTGTCACAACACAACTGATTGGCTCAAATGCATTAAGAAGGAATGAAATTCCACAATTAACTTTTAACACAACTGTTAATTGAAATGCATTCCAGGTGACTACCTCATGGAGCTGGTTGAGATAATGCCAAGAGTTTGCAAAGCTGTCATCAAGGCAAAGGGTGTTTACTTTGAAGAACTCAATATATAAAATATATTTTGATTTAACACATTGTTGGTTACTACATGATTCCATATGTGTTATTTCACAGTTTTGATGTCTTCACTATTATTCTACAATGTAGAAAACAGTAAAATAAAGAAAAACCCTCGAATGAGTAGGTGTGTCCAAACTTTGGACTGGTACTATATACAGTACCATTCAAAAGTTCGGGGTCACTTAGAAATGTTTTTGTTTTTGAAAGAAAATCATAGTTTTTTGTTCATTTAAAGTAACATCAAATTGATCAGAAGTACAGTGTAGACATGGTTAATGTTGTAAATGCCTATTGTTGCTGGAAACGGCAGATTTATTTTCATGAAATATCAACATAGGCGTACAGAGGCCCATTATCAGCAATGTGTTCCAATGGCACGTTGTGTTAGCTAATCCAAATTGATCATTTTAAAAGGCTAATTGATCATTAGAAAACGCTTTTGCAATTGTTAGCACAGCTGAAAACTGTTGTTCTGATTAAAGAAGCAATAAAACTGGCCTTCTTTAGACTAGTTAAGGATCTGGAGCATCAGCATTTGTGGGTTCGATTACAGGCTCAAAATGGCCAGAAACAAAGAACTTTCTTCTGAAACTCTCTGAAGATCTCATACAATGCTGTGTACTACTCCCTTCACAGAACAGCACAAACTGGCCCTAACCAGAATAGAAAAATGAGGGGGAGGCCCCGGTGCACAACTGAGCAAGAGGACAAGTACATTAGAGTGTCTAGAGAAACAGATGCCTGTTTCCTCAACTGGCAGATTCATTAAATAGTACCCGCAAAACACCAGTCTCAACATCAACAGTGAAGAGGTGACTCCGGGACTCCTCTGTCCAGTGTCTGTGTTCTTTTGCCCATCTTCTAATATTTTATTTTTATTGGCCAGTCTGAGATATGGCTTTTTCTTTGCAACTCTGCCTAGAAGGCCAGCATCACCGAGTCAACCTCTTCACTGTTGACGTCGAGACGGGAGTTTCGCAGGTAATTTTTTATGAAGCTGTCAATTTTCCTACTAAACTTATTTGAATGTTCTGACTGTTAAGTCACTCTGGTTAGGAGTGTTTGCTAAATAACAAAAATATGAATGTGAATGTCTGCACAACACCGCCACTCCAGCATGGTGTCCCCCAAACCCACCCATCCAGTCAATCCTCTTGTGACCTCAACCCCATGATTAGTGACCCCATGGTGACCTTTGACCCTGTCTCTCCCCAGGCTGATCAAACACACCAAGCAGCTGCTGGAGGAGAATGAGGAGAGGCTGTGTATCAAAGTCCTGCAGACCCTCCGAGAGATGATGACCAAAGACCGAGGATACGGAGAGAAGGTAAACCACGAAGCCACATCACATCTTACCTTACATCCAGCTGCAGCCCTGAACATCTAAGAACATCTCTTTCTTTCAATCACAGTTGGATCGATGAACAGTTCTGTCTAGTGTCTAACCTCTTTTTAGGATTGCTTACATTGTAATACTCATCAACCGATGTCTGGGTGTGTTATATTTATTCTGATTTGATATGGAATTATATGGGTCGATGTAATGAATACACACACACACACAGCTTGGCCAAGCTAGACTGACCTCATGCATACTTGGCTGGCCACTAACTAACCTGCATGGCCCAATGAAAGCATCCATGTGTGAGGACAAGCATGAAGATGTACTGTAGCTCCCGATGGTCCATCTTCATATAAAAGCTATTGGTTCAGAATGGATGGAATTTCCCTCTTCCATTATACCAAAAACATTTCAATCTGTGTATAACACCTTTTACTATGGAACGCAATTTTGGTCTTTGCGTGTCAAAAATATACACGTCAAATAACACTTTGATGCGTCAAATAAGCTTTTAATTTGACACTACAAATAACAAAATTCTATAGACCCTTTTCCAGTATGCGACACACTCTTGGCGTCATTAAGAAAGCCAACACCATCTGTGCCCAGTCATTAGCCTAGATTTTTATTACTTCTAAACAAAATAACTTTTTAACGTCTGTGTGAGCATCAAATGAGCAGGATCAAAAATGTTAGATGCAGATGTTATTAGCAACTTCTGGGGTAGCTAGCTAACTTAAGCTTGATTACCTAGTTAGCACCAATGCCTGAAACAGCCTGAAAACAATGACCAGCAGAAACTGCAGTTATTTTCAATAATAGGCAGCCACTTGTGTTCCTATTGAAATCAAATTTCAGTTCATGAAAATAACTAGCTCGCTAGCTATTTGTACATCCCTTTCAATCCCCCTAGAGTCGTTAGACACACCTGTGTGTCAGTCTAAGTTGCATAACAAAATAATTTAAAAAAACATCCGCCGGTGTTGCACTTCCGCATCTGCAGTGAAAGGTGGCAGAGCTAGAGCGGTGTTTGTCAGACCATTAGACATCCCGAAAATAGGTTTTCGGTCTGTAGCGTCCGAACGGTTTGACCGAACACGATGGTGTTGTCCGTTTTGCTCTTTGACCCCTACAAGTGTCAGGAGACTTGTCTGAAGTCAGTACAGTCAATGTGCCAATTTCTATTTAGTGGTGTCCGAACCGTTTGGGCTACAAACGAATGGGACCCCGCTGTGGAAAGGGGAGATTCTCACGATGGTGTTCTCCATTTTGCTATACGACCCCCACAAGTGCCACGGGATTCGTCTGAAGGTACCCGGTACTGGTATAAAAATAAATTGAAGTAATGAAGGTAGTTTTGTGCCTACCCCAAAAAAGTGGTTAAATATGTATTAAAAAATATATACAGAACCAGTCAAAAGTTTGGACACCTACTCATTCAAGGGTTTTATCTTTACTATTTTTTACGTTGTAGAATAATAGTGAAGACATCAACACTATGAAATAACACATATAGAATCATGTAGTAACCCAAAAAGTGTTAAGCAAATCAAAATATATTTTATATTTCAGATTCTTCACTGTAGCCACCCTTTGCCTTGCTGACAGCTTTGCACACTCTTGGCATTCTCTCAACCAGCTTCATGAGGTAGCCACCTGGAATGCATTTCAATTAACAGGTGTGCCTTGTTAAAAGTTAAATAGTGACATTTCTTTCCTTAACCTTTCTAGGACTGGGGTTCCCACTAGCGGAAAGATACAACTGTTATACATGGAACTTTAGATAAACTTCTCCGTAATGCAACCGCTGTGTCAGATTTCAAAAAAACTTTACGAAGAAAGCAAACCATGCAATAATCTGAGTACAGCCTTTAGACAACAAATCAGCCAAAAAGATACCCGCCATATTGGGTAGTCAACATTACTCAGAAATAGCATTTTAATTATTCATTTACCTTTGATGATCTTCATCAGAATGCACTCCCAGGAATCCCAGTTCCACCATAAATGTTTGATTTGTTCGATAATGTCCATCAGTTATGTCCAACTATCTTCTTTTGTTAGGGCGTTTGGTAAACAAATCCATAAGCGTGTTCAGGTAGCGCCGAACTTTGGACGAAAAGTTCAAAAGTTCTGTTACAGCCCGTAGAAACATGCCAAACTATGTATAGAGTAAGTCTTTAGGATGTTTTTAACACACAACTTTTCCAACTGGACAATTCCTTTGTCTGTACAAATGAAGTGGAGCGTAGCTACCTTTCACATGAGTGCGCCAGACCGAGGCTGTGGCACTCTGCCAGACCACTCACTCAAAGAGCCCTTATGAGCCCCTCCTTTAGAGTAGAATCCTCAAAACAGGTTCTAAATACTGGTGACATCTAGTGGAAGCCTTGGGAAGTGAAACATAACTAATATCACCCTGTATCTTCAATGGGGGCTGAGTTGAAAAACTGCAAACCTCAGATTTTCCACTTCCTGGTTGGATTTTTTCTCAGGTTTTTGCCTGCCATATGAGTTCTGTTATACTCACAGACATCATTCAAATAGATTTAGAAACTTCAGAGTGTTTTCTATTCAATACTATAAATAATATGCATATATTAGCATCTGGAACAGACTAGGAGGCAGTTCACTCTGGGCACGCTATTCATCCAAAAGTGAAAATGCTGCCCCCTATCCCAAAAAGGTTAATGCGTTTGAGCCAATCAGTTGTGTTGTAACAAAGTAGGGGTGTTATACAGAAGATGGCCCTATTTGGTTAAAGTCCATATTATGTCAAAAACTGCTCAAATGAACAGAGAATCATTACTTTAAGACATGAAGGTTAGTCAATCTGGAAAATTTCAAGAACTTTGAAAGTTTCTTCAAGTGCAGTTGCAAAAATCATCAAGCGCTATGATGAAACTGGCTCTCATGAGGACCGCCACAGGAAAGGAAGACCCAGAGTTACCTCTGCTGCAGAGAATAAGTTCATTAGAGTTAACTGCACCTCCGATTGCAGCCCAAATAAAAAGTAACAGACACATCTCAACATCAACTGTTCACAGGAGATTGCGTGAATCAGGCCTTCATGTTCGAATTGCTACAAAGAAACCACACCAATAAGAAGAGGAGACTTGCTTGGGCCAAGAAATACGAGCAATGGACATTAGACTGGTTGAAATCTGTGAGACGCAGAGTAGGTGAACGAATTATCTCCACATGTGTGGTTCCCACCGTGAAGCATGGAGGAGGAGGTGTGATGGTGTGGGGGTGCCTTGCTGGTGATAATGTCAGTGATTTATTTAGAATTCAAGGCACACTTAACCAGCATGGCTACCACAGCATTCTGCAGTGATATCCCATCTGGTTTGCGCTTAGTCCCACTCATTTGTTTTTCAACAGGACAATGACCCAACACACCTCCAGACTGTGTAAGGGCTATTTGACCAAGGAGAGTGATGGAGTGCTGCGTCAGATGACCTGGCCTCCACAATCACCCGACCTCAACCCAATTGAGATGGTTTGGGATGAGTTGGACCACAGAGTGAAGACCAAGCTGCCAACAAGTGCTCAGCATATGTAGGAACTCCTTCAAGACTGTTGGAAAGGCATTCCAGATGAAGCTGGTTGAGGGAATGCCAAGAGTGTGCAGAGCTGAGGGAAGAGGAGGGGGTGTGATGATTTACATTAAAGAACATATCCGATGTAAACAAATTGAGTGGTCATGTGATAATGAACTAGAATGTATCGGCCTGAACGTTACACTGTCTCCCCAAATGTCTTTTACCCTCATTGGAATGTATAGGCCACCTTCCACCAAAAGTGTGTTTTTTGATCAGTTTAATACCATGCTTAGGGAATGTGATTTTGGGAAAGAGGTCATCTTAATGGGAGATTTTAACATTAATTATGAAGACAAGTGTTGTAGGAAAACCCTCAAACGGATCACTAATACCTTTGACCTTACACAGCTAGTTAAAGGGCCAACCAGGGTGACTTGTTGCTCTAAAACACAGATTGATTTGGTGTTCAGTAATAAACCAGAGAGAGTGACTAAATCATTCAATATGGTTACTGGGCTGTCTGATCATAATCTGACACTTATAGCCAGAAAGCTGTCTAAGAGCAGGTTTAACCTCTCTACTGTTAGAAAGCCGGATCAACTCAGAATACCTAAGAGTGAATTAAATAATTTTGAAAAAGCAATTAAGGGAATAAACTGGAATGATCTCTTGTCCTATACAGACGTGGAAGCTGATAGTCAGGTTTTTCTATCCACAATCCAGACTACAATAAATGGCTTCCTAAAGAAAATCAAATCCAAACCTGGCCAAAAGAGCACTCTTCCTTGGCTAAATGGAGAAATCTGGAAATTGATGAAAGAACGAGATTATGCTCTAAAAATAGCCCTAAAATCTAAATTAGAGCATGACAGACGTAGGTTTACCATGTTGAGAAATAAGGTGATGAAAGAAATCAGACAGGCCAAGGCAAACTTTTTTATTAACATAATTGGTGAAGCAAAGGGAAATTCTAAATTGATATGGGAGAATCTAAAAAAGTTAACAGGGAAAGACCATAGTAACACTGCAAAAAGACTAGAAATTATGGTGAATAACAATCTAACACAGGATGCAGTCGAAATAGCAATAGCCTTCAATTCCTACTTTATTGACTCTGTCAGGGTACTGACACAGAACCCCTCCACTTGTTTCTTGGGCTCAGTGCTAGTGAATGACACTCAACCTGTCTTCATCATAAGGGAGGTTTCTGAGTCAAAGGTGAACAAGGTGATTAGCTCACTAAAGAACTCTAAAGCCAAAGATGTGTTTGGGATGGACTCTACCTTTCTTAAAAACTACAAAGAGTCACTCATTGGCCCCATTACTAAGGTCACCAACACATCTATTGGTCTCGGTGTGTTTCCAAGGGTATGGAAGTCGGCCATAATAACGGCCATCTTTAAATCAGGAGACCCTGCTAACGTGAGTAACTACAGGCCCATTAGTATATTACCTGTGGTGTCAAAGGTTGTTGAAAAGTGTGTAGCAGAACAACTGATTGCCCACCTCAACAACAGCCCCTTCACATTACACTCCATGCAGTTTGGCTTCAGAGCGAAACACTCCACAGAAACGGCCAACTGCTTTCTTCTGGAAAATGTGAAGTCCAAGATGGACAAAGGGGGTGCTGTTGGGTGCTGTGTTTCTGGACCTAAGGAAGGCTTTTGATACTGTTAACCATGAGATTCTCATCACAAAATTGTCCAAGTTCAACTTTTCCCCTGATGCCTTGAGATGGATGAAATCATACCTTGAAGGCAGAACTCAGTGTGTCAGAGTGAGCAATGAGCTGTCGCCCACTCGTAGCTATGATGTGGGCGTGCCCCAAGGGTCAATACTGGGGCCCCTCCTGTTCAGCCTGTACATTAATTTTTTTATTTTTATTTATTTTATTTTACCTTTATTTAACCAGGTAGGCAAGTTGAGAACAAGTTCTCATTTACAATTGCGACCTGGCCAAGATAAAGCAAAGCAGTTCGACAGATAAAACGACACAGAGTTACACATGGAGTAAAAACAAACATACAGTCAATAATGCAGTATAAACAAGTCTATATACAATGTGAGGTGAGAAGGGAGGTAAAGGCAAAAAAGGCCATGATGGCAAAGTAAATACAATATAGCAAGTAAAATACTGGAATGGTAGTTTTGCAATGGAAGAATGTGCAAAGTAGAAATAAAAAATAATGGGGTGCAAAGGAGCAAAATAAATAAATAAATTAAAATTAAATACAGTTGGGAAAGAGGTAGTTGTTTGGGCTAAATTATAGGTGGGCTATGTACAGGTGCAGTAATCTGTGAGCTGCTCTGACAGTTGGTGCTTAAAGCTAGTGAGGGAGATAAGTGTTTCCAGTTTCAGAGATTTTTGTAGTTCGTTCCAGTCATTGGCAGCAGAGAACTGGAAGGAGAGGCGGCCAAAGAAAGAATTGGTTTTGGGGGTGACTAGAGAGATATACCTGCTGGAGCGTGTGCTACAGGTGGGAGATGCTATGGTGACCAGCGAGCTGAGATAAGGGGGGACTTTACCTAGCAGGGTCTTGTAGATGACATGGAGCCAGTGGGTTTGGCGACGAGTATGAAGCGAGGGCCAGCCAACGAGAGCGTACAGGTCGCAATGGTGGGTAGTATATGGGGCTTTGGTAATAAAACGGATTGCACTGTGATAGACTGCATCCAATTTGTTGAGTAGGGTATTGGAGGCTATTTTGTAAATGACATCGCCAAAGTCGAGGATTGGTAGGATGGTCAGTTTTACAAGGGTATGTTTGGCAGCATGAGTGAAGGATGCTTTGTTGCGAAATAGGAAGCCAATTCTAGATTTAACTTTGGATTGGAGATGTTTGATATGGGTCTGGAAGGAGAGTTTACAGTCTAACCAGACACCTAAGTATTTGTAGTTGTCCACGTATTCTAAGTCAGAGCCGTCCAGAGTAGTGATGTTGGACAGGCGGGTAGGTGCAGGTAGCGATCGGTTGAAGAGCATGCATTTAGTTTTACTTGTATTTAAGAGCAATTGGAGGCCACGGAAGGAGAGTTGTATGGCATTGAAGCTTGCCTGGAGGGTTGTTAACACAGTGTCCAAAGAAGGGCCGGAAGTATACAGAATGGTGTCGTCTGCGTAGAGGTGGATCAGGGACTCACCAGCAGCAAGAGCGACCTCATTGATGTATACAGAGAAGAGAGTCGGTCCAAGAATTGAACCCTGTGGCACCCCCATAGAGACTGCCAGAGGTCCGGACAGCAGACCCTCCGATTTGACACACTGAACTCTATCAGAGAAGTAGTTGGTGAACCAGGCGAGGCAATCATTTGAGAAACCAAGGCTGTCGAGTCTGCCGATGAGGATATGGTGATTGACAGAGTCGAAAGCCTTGGCCAGATCAATGAATACGGCTGCACAGTAATGTTTCTTATCGATGGCGGTTAAGATATCGTTTAAGACCTTGAGCGTGGCTGAGGTGCACCCATGACCAGCTCTGAAACCGGATTGCATAGCAGAGAAGGTATGGTGAGATTCGAAATGGTCGGTAATCTGTTTGTTGACTTGGCTTTCGAAGACCTTAGAAAGGCACGGTAGGATAGATATAGGTCTGTAGCAGTTTGGGTCAAGAGTGTCCCCCCCTTTGAAGAGGGGGATGACCGCAGCTGCTTTCCAATCTTTGGGAATCTCAGACGACACGAAAGAGAGGTTGAACAGGCTAGTAATAGGGGTGGCAACAATTTCGGCAGATAATTTTAGGAAGAAAGGGTCCAGATTGTCTAGCCCGGCTGATTTGTAGGGGTCCAGATTTTGCAGCTCTTTCAGAACATCAGCTGAATAGATTTGGGAGAAGGAGAAATGGGGAAGGCTTGGGCGAGTTGCTGTTGGGGGTGCAGTGCTGTTGTCCGGGGTAGGAGTAGCCAGGTGGAAAGCATGGCCAGCCGTACAAAAATGCTTATTGAAATTCTCAATTATGGTGGATTTATCAGTGGTGACAGTGTTTCCTATCTTCAGTGCAGTGGGCAGCTGGGAGGAGGTGTTCTTATTCTCCATGGACTTTACAGTGTCCCAGAACTTTTTTGAGTTAGTGATCTGCCTTCTGTCTGTACTGGGTCTGAAGTTCAAATGTATGCAGATGATACAGTGATATATGTGCATGCAAAGAGCAAACAACAAGCTGCACAAGAACTCACTACTGTAATGGTCCAGGTTACAAAGTGGCTCAGTGACTCGTGTTTGCATCTCAATGTGAAAAAACCTGTTTGCATGTTCTTCACAAAGAGGGCAACAGATGCTACTGAGCCAGATGTCTATGTGTCAGGGGAGAAGCTCCAGGTGGTATCCGATTTTAAGTACCTTGGCATCATACTTGATTCCAACCTCTCTTTTAAAAAGCATGTGAAAAAGGTAATTCAAATAACCAAATTCAACCTAGCTAATTTCCGATTTATACGAAATTGTTTGACTACAGAGGTAGCAAAACTGTACTTCAAATCTATGGGCCCAAGCTTGCTGTACAACATTAAAACCTATTCAGTCTGTCTACAAACAGGCTCTCAAAGTGCTTGATAGGAAGCCCAATAGCCATCATCATTGTCACATCCTTAGAAAGCATGAGCTCTTGAGTTGGGAAAATCTTGTGCAATACACCGACGCATGTCTTGTATTCAAGATCCTCAATGGCCTGGCTCCCCCTCCACTCAATATTTTTGTTAAACAGAAAACCCAGACATATGGCAGCAGATCCACAAGGTCTGCCATGAGAGGTGACTGTATAGTTCCCATAAGGAAAAGCACCTTTAGTAAATCTGCATTCTCTGTGAGAGCTTCCCATGTCTGGAATACACTGCCATCAGACACACATAACTGCACCACATATCACACTTTCACAAAATGCTTGAAGACATGGCTAAAGGTCAATCAGATTTGTGAACATGGTCCCTAGCTGTGTGTTGCCACTCCATGTTGTCTGTTGTCTGTAGCTTGTGAGGTGTGCTTTTATGAATTTTGTCTTGCTGCTTTTTGTTTTATGCTGCTCTGTCTGTATGCTACGTCTTGCTTGTCCTATGTTGCTCTGTCTGTATGCTATGTCTTGCTTGTTCTATGTTGCTATTGTCTATATTGTAATTGTTTTTAATAACCTGCCCAGGGACTGCGGTTGAAAATTAGCCGGTTGGCTAAAACCGGCACTTTTACTGAAATGTTGATTAATGTGCACTGTCCCTGTAAAAAAAAAAAAAAAACTCAATAAGTAAATAAACTCAAGCTGTCATCAAGGCAAAGGGTGGCTACTTTGAAGAATCTAAAATATATTTTGATTTGTTAAACACTTTTTTGGTTACTACATGATTCCATGTGTGTTATTTCATAGTTGTGATGTCTTCACTATTATTCTACAATGTAGAAAATAGTGAAAATAAAGATAAACCCTTGAATGAGTAGGTGTGTCCAAACTTTTGACTGGTACTGTCTATATATATATTTCCTGAGTATAATTCCTAGATTTAGGACACTTTAAAATCTCATTTTTGCCTTTTATGACTGTTATTCAATGCGTGTATATGGGCTTTAGTAGTAACGGACAAAATCAATATTTTATCAAAAACATTTATTTTATACCTAAAGGGGTCCAAAAAATCATCCATGTATGACCATCTTGAAACAATTCCATATGTCCGCTTAGAACCAGCATCATACCATATGTATCGGTGAATCGCTGTGACATATGAAATAGGAGTGATTAGTGTAATAAATGTGTAATAACTGTGTAAAAAAGTAATGAAAGTGTTAAGTGAATTGCAGTCCTATCCAGGTCCACAAGCTTATTTGACTCGTCAAATAGTATTATTTTTTAAATGAATTTAACCCTTATTTTACCAGGTAAGTTGACAGAACACATTCTAATTCACAGCAACGACCTGGGGAATAGTTACAGGGAAGCTGGTGATGATTAGATGACCGTGAAGGTATGAGGGCCTCTACTCTTACAAAAAGTGCCATGAGATCTTTTGTGACCACAGAGAGTCAAGACACCTGTTTAATGTCCCATCCGAAAGGCAGCACCCTACACAGGGCAATGTCCCCAATCACTGCCCTGGGGCATTGGGATATTTTTTTTAGACCAGAGGAAAGGGTGTCTTTTCTAAAGTATTACATGTTTGATAAGATACACATGACATGAGTGCTTTGAAGACCGTATTTATCGGTTGTCTGACAAAGTTGATATGTTCCCTTATGTTGTGGTGTTCACAATGGTAAAGCAGCAGCCTGTATCCTCCCTATGCTAACCAATCTAACCCTCCTCTCTTCTCTTTCAGCTCAGATCCTTTAATGATGAGATGGATATGCCAGAGGTTGTTCCTCTTTTTCTTCTACTTCTTGCTCCCTCTTTCACTTGTTCTGTCAATGTGCCTTTTCCTCTTAAATGTAGGTCTGTGGTTGTGTCTGTATGTGGTGGTGATACGTGTCTGTAGGTAGTACGTCTGGGCTTGTAGTGGTAGTTCTGGTTTGCTTTCCCTCTCACCCTCCCATTCAGTAAGTAAAGCTAAGTGTGTGTGTGTGCATTAGCCAATAGTGTTATGCTGTTCCAGAGTCCCATGCTGGTAGGGCAGGCTGTCAGTGTGTTTGGACATGCCCAGTCTCTCTAAGGCCCCTTTGATGGCGGTGGAGGCCACAAGAAATCTGAACTTATCATGAGGGTCCTCAGTTGCTCACAAGTTTGTGTACCCACATGCAATTTGTGCAATTATACACATTTTAGAGAACACGTTGCAGTTTTAAAGCAAGTTTGCAGCAATTCTACACATTTTTCCATGAGGCAGAGAGAAGATTTTGCAATATTATAACACATTTTATGCATTTATACTAATTTCCTGCAATTCTACACATTTTGCCATAGGGTAGAGAGAAATGTTTGCAGTTTTTAATGTGATATCTGAGTGAGACTGACTAACAAAACCAATGGAGGGGCCCTTTTAATTCCCCCCCGCCCTTTTAATTCAACCATGAATACTAATTTTAGGTAAATGTTTTGCTGACATGGGCTGATTGAGTGACTATCAGTGACTGACATAATAGACAAACTGCTGGTGCACCTTGTGTGTTCTACTATTCTAACTCACGGCAGTAGGTTGAGTTGTTTTCATGTATTTTTTATAGGGCCTTCAAAAGGGCTGTGGAATGTGTGTACATGGTTCATTTAGGAACGTCTCTCCCTATTTCCCCAGAAGGATGATGGGGAGCTTTCAGGAGGAGCTTTAGTCAATGATACTGCAGCAGGACCAGGAGTATTTCCTCGTCAGGAAGAACTGCAGGGAAATGTTGTTTTACAGGATCAGCATAGTAGTACGGCTCTCCTGGAGCATATTAGAGTTAAGTGCCTTGTTCAAGGACACAAATCAACAGATTTTTCACCTTGACTACTCGGGTATTTGAACCAGCAACCTTTCAGGTACTGGCCCAACGCTCTAACCGCTAGGCTACCTGCTGTCATAAGAGGAGAGTTTAATATAACTTCTGATACTGTCTGTTTGACCTATAACATGAATTTTGGACCAGTAATGTTGCCTTCTCATGTGTGTGCCATTTATTTACCTTCTCTTCTTTTCACAATTTCCTGATTTTAAGTTTTCCTTTCTCTCCATTATCTACCTTTTCAGTGTCTTCCTCATTCTACGTGAGGTCTGGGCTTTCCGCAGGATGTCAGTAGGGGGCACTGTGACGGTATATCTAGGACTAGGAAGGTGTGCGTGTGCGGCTGTGTCCTAGTTTTCCCTGCCTGCAAGTTGCACGATTCCTGGGCCACTGCCAGCTCTGGGGCGATGGTTACATAACGACCGGGCTGGCTTTTTTTATTTTTCCTGGAACTCAGCCTGCCTCTCTCTCCCTCTACCTGGAAACCAGCCTGCATCTCTCTCTATACCTCTCCCTGTCTCTCTAAACCTCTCACCCTGCCGCTCTCTCCCTCTCCCTGGAACCCAGCCTGCATCTCTCTCCCTGCCTCTCTCTCCCTGGAACCCAGCCTGCATCTCTCTCTCTCTACCTCTCTCCCCTCCACTAATGTGTGACCTTCAGAAGTAATAGCCAATAAAAGTGCGGCGGAGCTGTTGTCCCAGAGACACTGGCTTTGCCTTTGCAGGAGGGGGCTATAGGGGGTACAGGGTCGGAGGGTACAGGTTCTGGGCTATAGGGCGTACAGGGTCGGGGATATAGGGCGTACAGGGTCGGGGATATAGGGCGTACAGGGTCGGGGATATTGGGCGTACAGGGTCGGTGTATGTAGGGCGTACAGGTTCTGGGCTATAGGGCGTACAGGGTCGGGGATATAGGGCGTACAGGGTCGGTGTATGTAGGGCGTACAGGGTCGGGGATATAGGGCGTACAGGGTCGGGGATATAGGGCGTACAGGGTCGGGGATATTGGGCGTACAGGGTCGGTGTATGTAGGGCGAACAGGTTCTGGGCTATAGGGCGTACAGGGTCGGGGATATTGGGCGTACAGGGTCGGTGTATGTAGGGCGTACAGGGTCGGGGATATAGGGCGTACAGGGTCGGGGATATAGGGCGTACAGGGTCAGGGATATTGGGCGTACAGGGTCGGTGTATGTAGGGCGTACAGGTTCTGGGCTATAGGGCGTACAGGGTCGGGGATATAGGGCGTACAGGGTCGGTGTATGTAGGGCGTACAGGGTCGGGGATATAGGGCGTACAGGGTCGGGGATATAGGGCGTACAGGGTCGGGGATATAGGGCGTACAGGGTCGGGGATATTGGGCGTACAGGGTCGGTGTATGTATGTAGGGCGTACAGGTTCTGGGCTATAGGGCGTACAGGGTCGGGGATATTGGGCGTACAGGGTCGGTGTATGTAGGGCGTACAGGGTCGGGGATATAGGGCGTACAGGGTCGGGGATATAGGGCGTACAGGGTCGGGGATATTGGGCGTACAGGGTCGGTGTATGTATGTAGGGCGTACAGGTTCTGGGCTATAGGGCGTACAGGGTCGGGGATATTGGGCGTACAGGGTCGGTGTATGTAGGGCGTACAGGGTCGGGGATATAGGGCGTACAGGGTCGGGGATATAGGGCGTACAGGGTCGGGGATATTGGGCGTACAGGGTCGGTGTATGTAGGGCGTACAGGGTCGGGGATATAGGGCGTACAGGGTCGGGGATATAGGGCGTACAGGGTCGGATATAGGGCGTACAGGGTCGGGGATATAGGGCGTACAGGGTCGGGGATATAGGGCGTACAGGGTCGGGGGGTACAGGGTTGGGGCTATAGGGGGTACAGGGTTGGGGCTATAGGGGGTACAGGGTCGGGGGCTATAGGGGGTACAGGGTCGGGGGCTATAGGGGGTACAGGGTCGGGGGCTATAGGGGCGTACAGGGTCGGGGGCTATAGGGCGTACAGGGTCGGTGTGTATATAGGGGCGTACAGGGTCGGGGGCTATAGGGCGTACAGGGTCGGTGTATATAGGGGCGTACAGGGTCGGGGATATAGGGCGTACAGGGTCGGTGTATATAGGGCGTACAGGGTCGGGGGATATAGGGCGTACAGGGTCGGGGGATATAGGGTGTACAGGGTCGGGGCTATAGGGGGTACAGGGTCGGGGGCTATAGGGCGTACAGGGTCGGGGGCTATAGGGTGTACAGGGTCGGGGGGCTATAGGGCGTACAGGGTCGGGGGCTATAGGGCGTGCAGGGTCGGGGGCTATAGGGCGTACAGGGTCGGGGATATAGGGCGTACAGGGTCGGGGGCTATAGGGCGTACAGGGTCGGGGGCTATAGGGCGTACAGGGTCGGGGATATAGGGCGTACAGGGTCGGGGGCTATAGGGCGTACAGGGTCGGGGGCTATAGGGGGTACAGGGTCGGGGGCTATAGGGCGTACAGGGTCGGGGGCTATAGGGCGTGCAGGGTCGGGGGCTATAGGGCGTACAGGGTCGGGGATATAGGGCGTACAGGGTCGGGGGCTATACGGCGTACAGGGTCGGGGGCTATAGGGCGTACAGGGTCGGAGGCTATAGGGTGTACAGGGTCGGGGGCTATAGGGGGTACAGAGTCGGGGGCTATAGGGGGTACAGGGTCGGGGGCTATAGGGGGTACAGGGTCGGGGCTATAGGACGTACAGGGTCGGAGGCTATAGGGGTGCAGTGTCGGAGGATAAGCGGTTACAAGGTCAGAGGGTATAGGGGGGTACAGGGTCGGGGTGGGGGGTATACAGTACAGCTATCTACAGCCTTCCCTATCCACACCTGTTAAGTGCCCCTCCCTCTCTTCTTGCCGCCAGCTCTGATGTAATAACAAGGCAGTATTGAGGAAAGCAAGCCAGACAACCTCGCCCACTCTACCTTCTCTAGCCAACGTTTCTCTCTCTTTCTCCCTCTTTCTCCCTGATTCCTCCTCTCTCCTTCCTTTTTCCCTTCCATCTCTTAGCTCCTTTCAAATGTCATTCACAACATCCCACCTTTCTCTCTTTCCATTTTCTCCTTTCCCCTTTTCTCCTTTCCCCTTTTCTCCTTTCCTCTTTTCTCCTTTCCTCTTTTCTCCTTTCCCCTTTTCACCTTTTCACCTTTCCCCTTTTCACCTTTCCCCTTTTCTCCTTTCCTCTTTTCTCCTTTCCCCTTTTCTCCTTTCCCCTTTCCTCTTTTCTCCTTTCCTCTTTTCTCCTTTCCTCTCTCACACATACAGTCCTGCAGACACTCACACTGTGTCTTTAGCCTAAGTGGAGTTAGAGGTTTTTTCTGTGGCATTGTAGTGTGTTGGAGGTGATCCTCACCGGCTGGGCTTCTTTAAAATGTATTTTATTTCACCTTTATTTAACCAGGTAGGCTAGCTGAGAACAAGTTCTCATTTACAACTGCGACCTGGCCAAGATAAAGCAAAGCAGTGCGACACAAACGACACAGAGTTACACATGGAATAAACAAGCGTACAGTCAATTACAATAGAAAAAAGTGCTTGTGGCTCCTCTCCTTTCACCCTCTACTCCTGTGGAAGTGGATCTCCTCGGCGCCACTGAGGCAGAGCAGGAGAATGTGTGTGGGCTGAAATTTAGGTCACACTTAATGCTCATGAACATGTACTGTTTGTTACTTTATGCGCTGCTCTCAAATATGTTTGTAGTACTCCTCAATTCTGTTCCAACTAACAGGGGTGATCAGTTTTGTTCCAGCCCAGCACTAACTATAGACAACTGCCAAAATAATGAAAACACTTGAGTAAATGAGGAATAAAAGTATACTGAAGCAGGTGCTTCCACACAGGTGTGTTTCCTGAGTACCTGAGCAATTACCATCCTATCATGCTTATTGTCATGTCTAAAGATGCCCAGTTGCCCATTATTTTGGCTACCATAGCTAGAAGAAGAGATCTCAGTGAATTTGAAAGAGGGTTCAAAGGGTGTCTGTGTGTCTGTTACCAGATCTCAACACAATTGAATGCTAATTGGAGATTCTGGAGCGGTGCCTGAGACAGTGTTTTCTACCACCATCAAAAAACCACCAAATTATGGGATTTCTTGTGGAAGAATAGTGTCGCTCCAATAGATTTCCAGACACTTGTAGAATCTATGCCAAGGTGCATTGAAGCTGTGCTGGCATCTCATGGTGGCCCAACGCCCTATTAAGACACTTTATGTTGGGGTTTCCTTTATTTTGGCAGTTACCTGTATCTCGATTCAACACATCAAGGGCTTCAATATTGATTGATGTTGGTTAGGTGAAGACGAATGTTTGTCAGTGTTAGGCTAGAACCCTGTGGGTTGACTGGGTTCCCCCAGAACCAGGATAGGAAACCACGCGTGTACACTTCAGTGATTGACGGTTGAATGAGGTATTTCATAATGTACCGTATGGACCAACCTTAGCTTGGCAACTGATAGGTGAGGCCGTGACTGCAGAGTACACGCACATTCACATCGTCCTCCGGCTGAGCTGGGGCCTGTGTTGCCTCACTCAGCTTGTTATGTAAGGTAGTGGAGTTGGCTCCACTGCAGATTGCCAGGTTTTAAAGTCTTCCCTTAACACCTGGGCCCAGGATTTAAAGAGGAAGGAAAATCAGTTAGAGGGACCTGGGCTCTGTTCAGAAGAGTCTAACATCACAGAGCAGTCCGATACAAATGGTGTACAGCAGATCTGATACTCATGTAGAATAGGGAATTGTATCAGCTCTATACAGTACATATCCATCTGCCACGTTCTGAATGATTATTTTACCTTACTAAATAGGTCCCCGTGGTTAACCAAGTACGAAGGTAGTTCCAGAACAGCCAATTGTTACCAAAAGTTGACACTCACTAGGCTGGAACTCACCTTGGCTCTAGATCTTGGGTGGTACATGTTTGAGAAAAGCAGGTCAGTTGCAGTGAAAATGACAGAGAGCAACATACTATTTTAATTAGGTTCCCTTGATGTCTTTATGGTGTTTGGACACAGTGAGAAGCCAAGCGGTAAACCCCAGGTTTCATTTCGGTCACAACGAAACTAAACATGACTCCGTCTCCCTCCGCCTGTTAAAGCACAAACACATGGACGTGCACACACACGCCCCCCCCTGTACATAAGCTTGCACGCGTGTGTGTATACACGTAAAACTGTATGTGTGTGTTTCCTCTAATGGGGAAGCTGGAGATTTCAGAGACCGACAGCAGGGGCTTGCCGCGGGGAGATTCCAACTCGGTGGAACGGTTTCTGAAGAGGATGTGGTGAGCATGAGGAGTTGCTGTGCGGTCACTGTGGTCGGCCCGTGGGCGGTGTGGAGAGGGAGCAGATCTGCGTGACGGTGGCTGTCTGGCTTTGATGTGGTCACGGTGGGGGAGGATGGTGTAGCCACTTCTGACTGTCTGACTGAGCTGCAGTAGGACAACCCTGCCTCTGCTTCTCTACTGGGACACACTAACAGAAAGCCTAACCTGAATTGTAACCATAAACCTAACCCCTATGCTTAAAATAGCCTTTGTCCTCATGGGGATGTGAGAAATGTCCCCACGAGGGATAATTTTTCTTGATTTACTATCCTTGTGGGGACTTTAGGGGATTTTCATTACCCCCAAGGATAGAACAACCACTCCACACACCTACAGCTGTTACGGTTTTCTAGGTGTGAAGGAGAGTCGGACCAAACTGCCGCATGTAGATTGCGATCCATGTTTAATGAACAACGTACAACACGAATAAACACAAACACTACAAAACAAAGAACGTAACGAAAACCGAAACAGCCTATACTGGTGCAAACTAACACAGAACAAGGACATCAGGACACTAAGGACAATCACCCACGACAAACTCAAAGAATATGGCTGCCTAAATATGGTTCCCAATCAGAGACAACGATAAACACCTGCCTCTGATTGAGAACCACTCCAGACAGCCATAGACTTTGCTAGATAACCCCACTAGCTACAATCCCAATACATACACACCAAAACCCCAAGACAAAACACACCACAATACAAAAACCCCATGCCACACCCTGGCCTGACCCAATACATGAAGATAAACACAAAATACTTAGACCAGGGCGTGACAGAACCCCCCCCCCCCTAAGGTGCGGACTCCCGAACGCACCTCAAAACAATAGGGAGGGTCCGGGTGGGCGTCTGTCCATGGTGGCGGCTCCGGCGCGGGACGTGGAACCCACTCAGTCAATGTCTTAATCCCCTCTCCTCGCGTCCCTGGATAGTCCACCCTCGCCGCCGACCATGGCCTAGTAGTCCTCACCCAGAACCCCACTGGACTGAGGAGCAGATCGGGACTGATGGACAGCTCGGGACTGAGGCAGCTCAGGACTGAGGGGAAGCTCGGGAGTGAGAGAAAGCTCGGGAGTGAGAGAAAGCTCGGGAGTGAGAGAAAGCTCGGGAGTGAGAGAAAGCTCGGGAGTGAGAGAAAGCTCGGGAGTGAGAGAAAGCTCGGGAGTGAGAGGAAGCTCGGGAGTGAGAGGAAGCTCAGGAGTGAGAGGAAGCTCAGGCAGGTAGGTAGATCTACCAGATCCTGGCTGGCTGGTGGTTTCAGCAGATCCTGGCTGACTGGCAGATCCTGGCCGACTGGCGGATCCTGGCCGACTGGCGGATCCTGGCCGACTGGCGGATCTGGAAGAGTCTGGTTGACTGGCGGATCTGGAAGAGTCTGGTTGACTGGCGGATCTGGAAGAGTCTGGTTGACTGGCAGATCTGGAAGAGTCTGGCTGACTGGCGGATCTGGAAGAGTCTGGCTGACTGGCGGATCTGGAAGAGTCTGGCTGACTGGCGGATCTGGAAGAGTCTGGCTGACTGGCGGCTCTGGCTGCTCCATGTAGGCTGACAGCTCTGGCGGCTTCTTACAGACTGGAAGCTCTGGCGGCTCCGTGCAGACTGGCTGCTCCGTGCAGACTGGCAGCTCCTTACAGACTGGAAGCTCCTTGCAGACTGACAGCTCCTTGCAGACTGACAGCTCGGGCTGCTTCATGCAGACTGACATCTCTGGCTGCTCCATGCAGACTGACATCTCTGGCTGCTCCATGCAGACTGACAGCTCTGGCTGCTCCATGCAGACTGACATCTCTGGCTGCTCCATGCAGACTGACAGCTCTGGCTGCTCCATGCAGACTGACATCTATGGCTGCTCCATGCAGACTGACATCTCTGGCTGCTCCATGCAGACTGACTGCTCTGGCTGCTCCATGCAGACTGACATCTCTGGCTGCTCCATGCAGACTGACAGCTCTGGCTGCTCCATGCAGGCTGACATCTCTGGCTGCTCCATGCAGGCTGACATCTCTGGCTGCTCCATGCAGACTGACAGCTCTGGCTGTTCCATGCAGGCTGGCTGCGCTGAACAGGCGGGAGACTCCGGCAGCGCAGGAGAGGAGAAAGGCTCTGGCTGCACTAAACAGGCGGGAGAATCCAGCAGCGCTGTAGAGGAGGAAGGCTCTGGCAGCGCTGAACAGGCGGGAGACTCCGGCAGCACAGGAGAGGAGAGAGGCTCCGGCAGCGCTGGAGAGGCGAGGCGCACTGTAGGCCTGATGCGTGGTGCTGGTACTGGTGGTACTGAACCGAGAACACGCACAGGAAGCCTGGTGCGGGGAGCTGCTACCGGAGGGCTGGAGTGTGGAGGTGGCACAGGATGGGCTAGACCGTGAAGGCGTACTGGAGATCTTGAGAGCAGTACTGGCACAGGACGTGCAAGGCTAGGGATGTGCACAGGAGGCCTGGTGCGTGAGGCTGGCACCAACTTCACCAGCCGACTAACACGCACCTCAGGACGAGTATGGAGCGCTAACCCAGGTGCCATCAAATCCCCGACACGTTCCGTCGGGCGAAATCCATGCAAAAAGCACCAACACAGCAACTCCCTCATTTCTCTCACCTCCAATTTCCCCATTAACTCCTTCACAGTCTCTGCTTCGCTCACCTCCAACACCGGCTCTGGTTCTGGTCTCCTCCTTGGCTCCTCACGATAAACAGGGAGAGTTGGCTCAGGTCTGACTCCTGACTCTGCCACACTCTCCCTGAGCCCCCCCCCCCCCAAGACATTTTTGGGGCTGATTCTCAGGCTTCCTTCCGAGTCGCCGTGCTACCTCCTCATAACGGCGCCTCTTCGCTCTCTCCGCCTCCAGTTCTTCTTTGGGGCGGCGATATTCTCCAGGCTGAGCCCAGGGTCCTTCTCCGTTTAGGATTTCCTCCCATGTCCAGAAATCCTTATAGCGCATCTCCTCTTTGGGCTGCTCCTGCCTGTTGACACGCTGCTTGGTCCGTTGGTGGTGGGTGATTCTGTTACGGTTTTCTAGGTGTGAAGGAGAGTCGGACCAAACTGCAGCGTGTAGATTGCGATCCATGTTTAATGAACAACGTACAACACGAATAAGCACAAACACTACAAAACAAAGAACGTAACGAAAACCGAAACAGCCTATACTGGTGCAAACTAACACAGAACAAGGACATCAGGACACTAAGGACAATCACCCACGACAAACTCAAAGAATATGGCTGCCTAAATATGGTTCCCAATCAGAGACAACGATAAACACCTGCCTCTGATTGAGAACCACTCCAGACAGCCATAGACTTTGCTAGATAACCCCACTAGCTACAATCCCAATACATACACACCAAAACCCCAAGACAAAACACACCACAATACAAAAACCCCATGCCACACCCTGGCCTGACCCAATACATGAAGAAAAACACAAAATACTTAGACCAGGGCATGACAACAGCCCTCTGGTTATGGCAGAGCCCCTGTGTTGTCCTGTCTGACCTTGTTTCAGGGGGACCCATGGTTGTGCCGGCAGAGCTGTCTGATTATGTTTCAGGGGGACACATGGTTGTGCTGGCAGAGCTGTCTGACCTTGTTTCAGGGGGACCCATGGTTGTGCGGGCAGAGCTGTCTGACCTTGTTTCAGGGGGACCCATGGTTGTGCTGGCAGAGCTGTCTGACCTTGTTTCAGGGGGACCCATGGTTGTGCTGGCAGAGCTGTCTGACCTTGTTTCAGGGGGACCCATGGTTGTGCTGGCAGAGCTGTCTGACCTTGTTTCAGGGGGACCCATGGTTGTGCTGGCAGAGCTGTCTGATTATGTTTCAGGGGAATCCATGGTTGTGCTGGCAGAGCTGTCTGACCTTGTTTCAGGGGGACCCATGGTTGTGCTGGCAGAGCTGTCTGACCTTGTTTCAGGGGGACCCATGGTTGTGCTGGCAGAGCTGTCTGACCTTGTTTCAGGGGGACCCATGGTTGTGCTGGCAGAGCTGTCTGACCTTGTTTCAGGGGGACCCATGGTTGTGCTGGCAGTGCCCCAGTGTTGTGTTTTGTTGTTTTATTCTCTCTCTGTGTTGTTTTGGTGACATATGGGCTCTCTAAGCTCCTGTGTGTCACTAGTTCAGTGTCCTGGTTCCCTCCTGAGCAACATTATGTTAACCCCCTCTCTCCCTCCCCCATCCACACCTCCCTCCACTCCCCTTCTAGTGTTTCTTATGTAATGAACATGATTTCATGGAAGCCTGGTCCTACTCCAAGCAGTTGTAGCTAGCTACCAGGAATTAGGAATGTAGATACTGTATTTGGATGATTCATGTGTAGCTAGGGTTGCACATTTTGGGGAATATTCAGAGGTGGAATCTTTCCGTGGGAATTAACGGAAATAATGCAAATTAATATTAATGCCAATTAAATCTAGATGTTTGTTGCATTGGATATATTTACCATGTCATATGGAGACAGAAACATACACCTTTTACCTTATCATAAGTAGACATAATTGCAAATGATTAAATCCTTCCAATAGAAGAAAAAAAAATTGTTACGAATTGAACTTTAATTAAATGAGTTGACTCTTCACATGGGAGGATTTCACTGAACAACAAAAGAAAGGGAATATTGAATGATCCCAATGATCCCAAAAACCTTTCTCAAAATACATCTGTCAAATGATAGTCTAGAAACTAAAGCTTTGGTTGTCTTCCACTCAGGCTTCCATGTCTTCTTCCTGGACCTCCTCAATGTCCACGTCTTGAACATCAGAGGACTCATTGTCACTGTCACTTTCCAACTTTGTTGAGGAAGGCTCGTTGTCAGGCTCAAAAAGCCTCAGATTTGCCCGGATGGCCACCAATTTGTTAACACTTGTATTGGTCAGCCTGTTGCATGCTTTGGTGTGTGTGTTCCCAAACAAGGACCAGTTGCACTCTGAGGCAGCTGATGTTGGTGGGATTTGGAGGATGATGGAGGCAACAGGGGAAAGAGCCTCAGATCCACAAAGTCCCTTCCACCAGGTGGCTGATGAGATATTTGGCATGACTGCCATATTGCATCTCCATCCCAAAGCCCTTGCTTGGAAGTGTACTTCGCCAGACTGCCAAGAGCTGCTACTTGATGACCCGTCACATACCTAACCATTTCCTTGGCTCTTTTGTAGTGTGTCTATTGTTTTCAGTGCCATGATGTCCTTGAGGAGCAGATTCAATGCATGAGCAGCACAGTCAATGGGTGTGATGTGAGGGTAGGACTCCTCCACTTGAGACCAAGCAGCCTTCATGTTTGCAGCTTTGTCTGTCACCAGTGCAAGTACCTTCTGTGGTCCAAGGTCATTGATGACTGCCTCCATCTCATCTGCAATGTAGAGACCGGTGTGTCTGTTGTACCTTGTAGAATACTGGTTGAGGGGTGGAGATGATGTTGTTAATTATTGCCCACGAACATTCAACCACCCTTCAGAGATAATTGCAATACAGTCTGCTTTCTCTATGATTTGCTTGACCTTCACTTGAACTCTGTTGAACTCTGCATCCAGCAAATGAGTAGATAAAGGATGTCTGGTTGAAGGGGTGTATGCTGGGCGCATTTCTCTGACTACGTTCCTCCATTGAGTCAAAAAAAACTTCTGATTCCAGGAGGACCATAAGCTGTTGCTATCGATAAGGTGTCTGATTCATCATTTTCACCTCGAAAAGAAGTAGAGGGACTTTTGTCAAAGGTTGCTTGTTGTGGGCGGTGAGGGAACTTTATGCACTTGGCCAGATGATTCTGCGTCTTTGTTGCATTCTTCACATATGATTTGGCACAGTATTTTCAAATGTACACCGTTTTTCCTTTTACATTAGCTACAGTGAAATGTCTCCACACATCAGATAGTGCCTGTGGCATTTTCCTGTAAAGATTAGAAAAAAATGAGAAAAACCCCCCAAATACAATTGCATGTACAGATAAATAGTTAAGCAGTTCCTTTGTAAGATAACTCTTTTGTAAGATACATTTTTTAGATGAAACATGTATGGAAACAGGTGAACACACACTTGAAATTGGGTAAGTTGTTAAGTATAGTGAACTGTTGATTTTCTCCTTCACTTTTCACTTCCCGATTAATAGTCATCCTCACCGCTGCTGACTCCTCCCTTTGCTTTGACCCCTCACTAACTTTCACACCACCCTGCTCTAACCCACTGTTAATGGCATTTCACAGCACAACCCTACACCTTAACGTCCATAATGAATGAAATTATTAATAAGTTATTAACTATGTGTCTCTGTATGTTGGCCGTACAAATCCTGCATGAGGACTAACCCTGCGTTTGTTTCTGTTGGCCCGCTGGGCTGTACTAACCCACCTCGCTCCACCAGCAGCTGGATCTCAACCAGCCACAGAAAATACTGGACAACCAGAGGAGGGTAGGTACTAACCCTGACCGTAACATGAACACAACCATAAACCATAAATCCTGAACCCCAACTAAAACCTAAACAACTGGAGGACCCTAACATGAACATAACCATAAGCCATAGTTTCAGAGGAGGATAGGTAATTCTGAACCTAACCCTAACAGAAATCCCAACACTCATTCTATGATGAAGACTGACCCCTGAGATTGTTAGGCTTTCGCCCTAGCCTGAACCCTCAACCTGTCAGTGAACTCTACAGATTGTTTGTACTAACCCCACTGCAGCCCTTTCCCTACAGTTGTGGTTAGCTGACTTGGTGCACATCATACAGTATAATCATGGTTGACTTAATGTGTCGAATAGACAAGCTTGTATTTCAGTGACTTTTTCTTAACAGTCTACAATACTGACTGGGTAATTCTACCTAGCACAGGCAAACAAACCTAAACAACATATGTTACCTTCCCACCTCCACACACTTGTCTCCAAGGAACCTAGGAGTGGAGGTAAAGGATGTGAGCTCATGTTTGTGGAATGTGATTGGATGATTGGCTCTCAACGTGTGATTGTGTAGCTCATTTCACACAATGCCCATTCGTCTGCCTCCTGCCAGTGACAGATAAGGTTCTATTCTCTATGGTGCTGATGCCGACAGGTTTCTGGATTAGTCATGCCGATGGTGTGGGAGGGATGGCCCCCCTGCTGGCCTGTCTGAAAACAGCTAGGACCCAAATTCCCGTCGTACTTCTACCAGGGATAGAGATATAACAAGCTTGATGACTGATCTTTACCTGTGTTATTGGTTGTTTATTCAATACGTGAATGAGAATGTCGGGAGAGTAATAACACTATAGACATTTAACAGATGCTTTATCCACAGAAACATAGGTGGCCCATGCAGGTATCAAACCCATAACCCTGGTGTTTTCAGAACCCTATGCCAACCAAACCAAACTAGGCATCGGAACTCAACTCTAGTCTTCATCTTTGTGAAACTATACTACTTAAGTGCAGTTCATGCACACAATGTTTATTTGGATTGGCCCTGGCAGTCTACCTCATGTCCCTTCTCTCTTCAAACTCCTTTAATCAGTTCAAGTGGGCCTCATTGACATGATGATGGATATATGGTGCACATAATGTACACTGTATGATAGACTCCCTCTCAAGTCTCTTACATCATCACACTAATACACCACCATTTCCCTCTCTCTGAAGGGTGAGGCGCTGAGGCAGATTCTGGTCAACCGTTACTATGGTAACTTCCATAGTAGGAGTGCTGGGCGGAGGGACAGCCTGACGGCCTTCAGCAACGCAACCCTGGTTCCAGTAGGACCCGGCAAGAGCCAATCAGGTGAGAGCACCTCTCTGTCGCTTGGTATGGTATCTATATATAGTATTTATTGATCTGTCATCTCCTTTGTTTTGTCTGCTCTCTTTGTCTCTCTGTCATCTTCTCTGTGTCTGTCTCCTCTTGTCTCTGTCTGTTCTTTTGTCTGTTTTCTTCTCCATCTCTCTCCCTGTCTGTCCATGGTTTTGGATGAAAAGGTTAACTCAGGTAATTCTGATCCCACGTACAATCGAATCTGTTTGTTTTGTACCTTTTATGTAAGTTGTCACAAACTGTTGTAGAAGTAATTTGCCAGATACAGATGAACAAAATGAGTGAAACTAAACTGTCAAAAAAGCATAAGTTTCTTTCTAGTGCACACAGGAACCAAACATGACAACATTGCATATTCTTCTGACCTCATTCTGAACTCTGGACTTCTGCCACCTGCCAAAGAAAAGACTCCTCTATATTGACACACACACATAAACATTCCCACACACCCACATACCATCATGCAACTTTGAGAGGTGAAAGTCTGTGTGTGATGGATGGTGGTGGATAGGGATATTGATATTGTTTCCCAAACAGGTCTTCTCATTATCTCTCTATTATATAACCAATAGGCCTATCTACACACACACACAGAGGTCTAGGTCTTGTCCCGCCCTGTGACTGTGAGCACACCAAGCACAACACTGTAATCTCCTCATAATAAGCACTGCGTGATGATCTGACCTCACTATTTCAAGTCAAAATATTGAGTTTTCTATGTAGTGTTGTCAACATATAGGCCTATGAGTCAGTCACCAGGATGGAGATGAAGTGTTGTCATGTATTTCTATATAGCTGTGAATGTAGATGTAGTGTTATCACATTTAACATGGTGTCAGCTGTACTGTTTATTGATATAGCGTGACATCATATTACCCAGTTATAGCATATCTAATTGCCCAGCCATGTCAAACAAAGTACTAGTACTGTTAAACCCCCTGTGCCTCTTATGGGAATGGGTTGAGAAATAAGCCTAGTTCCTGGTTCACCATGTCTCCCATGTGAACCAAGACACTGCCTGGCAACCCTCCAGACCATAGCAAGTCAACCCACCCTTCCCTTGTTTGATCCAGTTCTGGCTGTTGGTAGGCGACAGACTACTACTTCCTGTGAAAACGGCCTCCTGGTTGCACCTGTTGCAGAAACGAGAGTCCGGACTTCTTAGCACTGTGTGTACGTGTGTGTGTATGTGCGTGCCTGCCTGCGTGCCTGCCGCTGGTAAAGGTTGCCAAGGGCGTTATCAATAATACTTGTGTTAACACGTGAAATAAGCAGAATAGGCCCTATTTTACATTCTCACAGGAAAGCCCCTCTTGATGTTTTCTTATCAAATAAAAGTATATATTTGAAATGTGGCAAACGTGCATTCACTTTCTAATTCTATATGCAAGTACATTGTAAATTAATATGTAATGGTTCGACAATGAAATACACATGTAGGCAACTGCCTGGAAGATGGCACTTTCCTATTTCGCCAGAGGTTCCATGTGATTAAGTAGTTTGGAAGTAAGATTTTAGATATAAAGATTTGAAACCTCTCCTTATCGCTATGAGTCAGGAGAACAGGGAGAATCACACTCCTGACCCTTCACCTCTGACCCCTGTCCCTCCCTCCAGGTCTCGGTGGTATGGGGGCCCTGAGTCGAGGCGAGATGAGCCTGTCAGAGGTACAGTGTCACCTGGACAAGGAGGGAGCCTCCGACCTCGTCATAGACCTCATCATGAACACCACCAGTGACCGCGTCTTCCAGGAAAGCATCCTATTGGCCATCGCCCTGCTGGAGGGCGGGAACACCACCATCCAAGTGAGTCTCAGAGCCACTTGTCAATCAAAAGGATGTGGGTGTGTCAGGAGAATCTGAAGCCCAATACATACCTGAATGATGAATCCAAACAAACATTTTTTTAAGTGCATTTCACTACCATAAAGATGCATCATTGGTCCAAACAAGCTTCGCAGATGAGAAAAAAGTAAGGAGAAAGATACAGTGCCTTCAGAAAGTATTCACACCCCTTGACTTGGCAAGACCTGCAAATGGTTGCCTAGCAATGATCAACAACTAATTTGACAGAACTTGAAGAATTATTTTTTTAAATTGGTAAATGTTGCACAATCCAGGTGTGGAAAGCTGTTAGACTCACCCAGAAATACTTCCAGCTGTAAACGCTGCCAAATGTGATTCTAACATGTATTGACTCAGGGGGTTGAATACTGTTTCTTTTTTATAAATTTTTTACAAATGTTTGAATTTTTCTTCCCCTTTGACATTACAGAATATATTGTGTAGATCGTTAACAAAAAAATGACAAATCCATTTTATCCCGCTTTGTAACACAACAAAATGTCAAGGGGTATTAATACTTTCTTGAGGCACTGTAAGTCTTTGGATAGGAACAGTACCAGGCCTATTGTAGACTTTCCACTGCATTGGTATATCATGTACTGGCATGCTCTGATCCTGTATAAGGCAGCCATTTTACGTTAGTCCACACCCCTCCCTCCCTCCCTGCTCCCTTAGAGGATGGCTCACCATGCCACACAACACTTCTATACTTTTCCTGATAGAACTGAGCCACTGTAGAGGTTACTGGCAACGTCAAACAATCCTATGAGGCCATGGGGAATGATTGAACTGAAACTGAGGCACATGATTATTTACAAGGGAGACATTTTAGAGACGCATATGTTTGTACTGTATATGTAACTAAACTCAGCAAAAAATGAAACGTCCTCTCACGTCCACTCAACTGCATTTATTTTCAGCAAACTTAACATGTGTAAATATTTGTATGATCATAACAATATTCACCACCTGAGACATAAACTGAACAAGTTCCACAGACATGTGACTAACAGAAATGGAATAGGGGGGGATCAAAATAAAAAGTAACAGTCAGTATCTGGTGTGGCCACCAGCTGCATTAAGTACAGCAGTGCATCTCCGCCTCATGGACTGCACCAGATTTGCCAGTTCTTGCTGTGAGATGTTACCCCACTCTTCCACCAAGGCACCTGCAAGTTCCCGGACATTTCTGGGGGGAATGGCCCTGGTCCTCACTCTCTGATCCAACAGGTCCCAGACGTGCTCAATGGGATTGAGATCGGGGCTCTTCGCTGGCCATGGCAGAACACTTCTGTCTTGCAGGAAATCAGCTTTAATACGTAGTGTCGTTTTGTTAGATGAAATCCGTTATATCCCAAAAAGTCAGTTTAGTTGGCGCCATCGATTTGAGTAATCCACTCATTCAACATGCCAAGATAGGGATCTGAAAATCTACCCCTACACTTTGTTTCAACAAGTCAAAATACATTTATATTTAATCCTCAGATACCCTAAAATGTAATCAAACTATAATATGTCATACAGAAAGAAGTATGTTCAATAGGAAACCAATATTAGCAGGTGCGCGTTGTCTTCATGGCGCACGCACACTCATTTCCAAGACTGTGTCCCTGTAGTAAAACTCATTATATATTCCTTTGGAAGAAACAAGCCTGAAACCTTGAACATTGAGTGCTGACACCCAGTGGAAGCCATAGGAATTGCATACTGGGAGCTAGATTTAATTATTTCCCTACAACAATGAAAAAAATGCTGGTTTGTTTTTGTTTGGATATTCTCCTATCATATCTATTGGGTTATAGTATCCTACATTATTTTAACATTTCTACAAACGTCAAAGTGTCTTCTTTCCAATGGTACCAATTATAAGCATATCCGGGGTTCAGGGCCTGAGCTACAGGCACGTCAGTCAGGCGGAAATTGAGAAGAAAGGACCCTAGCCTGAAGAAGTTTTAACGACCGTTCCACAGGTGCATGTTCATTAATTGTTGTGGGAAACGGTGTTTAAACCCTTTACAATGAAAATCTGTGAAGTTATTTGGATGTTTACTAATTATCTTTGAAAGACAGGATCCTGAAAAAAAGGACATTTCTTTTTTTGCTGAGTTTGTGTTTGAATGTACTATAATTTCCCCCTGATGTTGAACAGACTGTGAAGGTACACTACTGGTCAGACGTTTTAGAACATCTACATGTTCAAGGGTTTTTCTTTATTTTCACTATTTTACACATTGTAGAATAATAGTGAAGACATCAAAACTGTGAAATAACACATTGAATCATGTAGTAAGCAAAAAAAGTGTTAAACAAATCAAAATATAGTTTATATTTTAGATTCTTCAAATAGCCACCCTTTGCCTTCATGACAGCTTTGCACACACTAGGCGTTCTCTCAACCAGCTTCATAAGGTAGTCACCTGGAATGCATTTCAATTAACAGGTGTGCCTTGTTTAAAGTTAATTTGTGGAATTTCTTTCCTCCTTAATGCGTTTGAGCCAGTCAGTTGTGTTGTAACAAGGTAAGGGTGGTATATAGAAAATAGGCCTATTTGGTAAAAGACCAAGTCCATAGTATTGGAAATAAAAGCTCAAATAAATAGATAGAAAGGACAGTCCATCAATACTTTAAGACATGAAGGTCAGTCAATCCGGAACATTTCAAGAACTTTGAAAGTTTCTTCAAGTGCAGTCGCAAAAACCATCAAGCACTATCATGAAACTGGCTCTCATGAGGACCGCCACAGGAAAGGAGGACCCAAAGTTACCTCTGCTATAGAGGATAAGTTCATTAGAGTTACCAGCCTCAGAAATTGATTCTCAAAAACAAATCAAAATACATTTTATATAACACTTTTTGGGTTACTACATAATTTCATAGTTTAGATGTCTTCACTATTATTCTACAATGTAGTAAAAATAAAGAATAACCCTTGAATGAGTAGGCGTTCTAAAACTTTTGACCGGTAGTGTATATTGTAGACTGTGGAGGTATATTTGTTTGTACACTGTAGATCAGCCCCTGTACCGCTGAGCCCCTTGTGAAATAACCCTTCCCTTCATAATGGGCTCATAGAGAGGAAGGCACATCTTGTTGTGGGTGGAATCATCATTTCATAGATCTACCACCCTGCACCCCTCCACGCTTTTCTGCATCCATCCATTTAAGCAGCCAACCTCACTAATGGTTGTTTTGGCAACGCGTTGCCTACCTACCTCTGCATACAGAAGAGAAATTACAAAGAGCAGATTCAAGTGTGTGTGCATGTGTGAACAAGCCCGCTGTATTTATCTGTCTATCTTGTCTCTGTCTGCCTGCTCCTCTGACTGTCTGCTCCTTCGTCAGTCTGATTGCCTGTGCTTGCATAAACGGGGGCAGCTTGCGTAATCAGATTAGGGGTGAGGAAGCCACTCTAGCAGAGATAATGTCCTGGCTTCCCACGGCTGCAGCCTGTCTCCCTCCCTGCCTGTTGCAGAGATTATCAGGTGACCAATGTTACATAAGGCCTGTGTGAATGAACAATGTCTCAGGCTTCAAAACATTCCAGCTCACTCAGCCCAAACTGGGTCATTTTGGGTCTCTGAAGTAGGACAGTAGGGAGGACTGGAGCTTCTCTTCTAACAGTTGTTTTGTACTGAAACATTGAGTGGAAATTTAGAGGGGTAAATACTGAAGTATTAATGCTAACGAGGGTATACATGTTCTCTAAAGTACTTTGACATAACATACTGTAGCAGTTCATGAATGCAAACCAGTTTGGTAGGCTAGATATTTGCTTTCTGACCCAGATACTTCTGCATATGCTCACTCACTGTAACCTCCACGCAGTTGTCATCAGTGGTGTCTGGACTGTCCTGTAGAGTGAGAAACCTGAGGTCACACTAGAAAACGTGTTTCTTAGAAACCTCCAGGTTGACCTTTTTTAGACTGATTAGCTGGACAACAGTTTCAACTTTTGAAGAAATAGGGTTAGCATTACTAATGATTTCTCAGACATATTTAACTCAATAACCTTTTTGACTTTTAACATTCATTTGCTATTTGTCTAAATGTCCACTAATGTTTTTGTACTATTCGCTCAGATTCAGACCACTTTTCTTAGCCTCTGCCTTTTTCACAGATGATAAACAGAGAATGGATAGAGATCAGTCTATTCTGTCCCTTTTGAACAAGGGATCTACTCTAAGTTCTTTAATCTGTGTTGATGTGTCTCTAGCCCAGACACCTGTTCAGGGTAGAAGCCTGCGATTGTGTTCACTCACGTAACACTGTTAACCATTACCTCCTGACCTACATATCACACAGAAATAAACCTGACCATGTACTCACTCCCTCACTTACACCTTTCTCTCTCACTCACTCTGTCAGCCACTGGGCAGGCCATTAATGACTGAGAAATTGACTTTGGTCCCGGCTGTGAGGTTGACCGTGCGGTAGGATTTTAACAGTGAAGAGGCATACAAGGAAGATGTGATTTTTCTTGCCAATATGAGGATAAAGATCCGGCGAACTGTACAATTATTTACACAATCAAATAAACAGGACGAGGAACAGAAAGGTAAACTGACATGAATAACAGAGCTCTAACAAAAGAAAACCCAGGCTTCAATCATGCCTGTGAACCCGGCAGCATGCCGACCTGTTACCTGTAGGTCTCGCAATTAAATGCTTATTGTAGCAACACCCATTACCCAGAATGCATCACAAAACATACCAATTACCTAATTGACAATCAAATTCAATAAAGGTATGAAAAATGGCATACAAACACATTCAGGTAATATATTCACACATCAATCACAGTCAATAAATGTGCTTCTCATAATCAACGGGTTTTAATCAATATCTGGACATACATAATCAAGCAAGACTTTAGATCATGTGACGTATGTCAATCTCAATCTTCACTCCGGCGAAGTTAATTTATTTTCTTTTAACAATCAACGTCAGTCACTTTGTTGCAGGAAATGTTAGATTGTTCCTGCATGCCACAATTCTTCCTGTGACAGCTACTGCTGGAAGAGAGAAGAGAGGGAGATAATGGTTGTGTGAGTGGTAATTGGGTTGTGGCACACACACACAAGTGGTGACTTGTAACATTTCAGCAGTGGTCGGGCACCTGCCGTAAAATCACTAGTTATGCCTCCCCGTGTCAGGGCAGAGAGAATAGGAAGAAGAGTAGGAGATGAAGGAACAGGGAAGAGGAAGAGACAAGAGTTCTGGCAGAAGGATAGGAGGAAGATTGAAACAAGAGGCTAGTTCAGGGTAAGAGAGGACAAAGGGGTGTCGGTGGGAAAAAAAGAGAATTCAGTGGAAAGAGGAGAGTAGGAGAGCTGCAATTCCAGTTAGTCTGTGTGGTGCTGCCTGATGTGTGTGAGGGAGAAAGAGAGAGAGAGGGAGAGAAAGAGAGGGAGTGCGGATATAAATAGCTATTATATAACATCCCTTTGTTGATGCCAAGTGGCAGAACGGAAGGAGTGAAGGGAAAGCGCTGTGACCTTGTTTTTCAGAGCCACCCTCCCCCGCCTCTCCTCGCCCTGCCTTGCTCCCAACTCTTATTCTGCTCAGGGTTCATCTCCATGGTTACAGACAGGCTCTCTGTTTACCCAACACTCCAGGGGACTCCTGAAACTCCCCATCCCTTGCTTCTCTCCATTCTCTACTCCTCACCACCATGTCTTACTTAACATACTCAACATCAATCTGTCGAGTGTTGTCTCTGTTCCAGCACTCGTTTTCTAAATCCTGTCTAAATACAGATGGCTTTTTTTTTTTTTTTCTTACACTTGTGGAAATTAGCCTATATGGATAGGGCCCAATTGAAGTGTTTCTAACAGAAGAAATATAAAAGGAATATGTATGACCATGGTAGCAATTGAAAGAGAACACTTTGGAGAGTATGAGGAAATTATCAGACCAAAGGTGAGGATACAACAGTTCACCTGTCACAAGACTGAATCCAAACATTACACTTTTGATTTTATTTGCATTTGATATTTTCTGTACTTTCACAGCATTTATCAATAACAAAATCTGAAAATCGGGTTGGAACCTAAATTATATTGTAATTTTTTTCATTTCTGAACAGTGACATTATTTTTTTTTACTTCAGTTCCACTGTTCCGTCCTGCAAAATAAAGTTCTGAACAAGTTCGGGACAAAAAGGAACACCTTATATCGTTATTTTCTGATAGAACAGCTTTCTATGGAGCAAGCAAACTATAGTTGTTTTAGCCTAGGGAACCAATAGTTTATGGGTGCTATCGGCTGCCTAGGCTATAGTTGTTTTAGCCTAGGGAACCAATAGTTTATGGGTGCTATCGGCTGCCTAGGCTATAGTTGTTTTAGCCTAGGGAACCAATAGTTTATGGGTGCTATCGGCTGCCTAGGCTATAGTTGTTTTAGCCTAGGGAACCAATAGTTTATGGGTGCTATCGGCTGCCTAGGCTATAGTTGTTTTAGCCTAGGGAACCAATCGTTTATGGGTGCTATCGGCTGCCTAGGCTATAGTTGTTTTAGCCTAGGGAACCAATAGTTTATGGGTGCTATCGGCTGCCTAGGCTATAGTTGTTTTAGCCTAGGGAACCAATAGTTTATGGGTACTATCGGCTGCCTAGGCTATAGTTGTTTTAGCCTAGGGAACCAATAGTTTATGGGTGCTAATGGCTGCCTAGGCTATAGTTGTTCACTTGTGCGATGGACAGACAAGTGTATGGCACGAGAGGCGACTGAAATTTGGCAGGTGGGGAGAAGGTGAGAGAGGGTGGAGGAACGTTGGGCATCTTGTTATGACGTGCATTATCTGAATTAGGCCCAGAGAATTATACCTACGGAGGAGCGGCTTCTATGGAGGAACTTTCAACTCCCGATAGATGGACCAGAGCTAGCTAGCTAACAAGCTTGTGTGTGCAGTGCGGCACCAGAATTAAAAACACATCTCACCTTTTTGTAGTTAATAAATCCAATGTGAAATGGGATAATTATAGTATCTGTAACTAGCATTGAAGAAGTTTATCAATTTTTCTAGAATAATCTCTCCCTAATTTCTGAATCACGCTTGTAACGACAGTAGGCTACAGTAGCCTAAGCTTCGGAGGGGGAGGGGCACATGCACGCACGCACACACACTGGCAAAGATATTCAACTGGCAGGCAGGCACTGGAATAAGTTTGAGTGACAGAGTGAAGGCTTTGGCCAGAACATAAAATAATGTTATTAACTGATTCCCATGCTTTGAAAATAACAGTTCTGTTCCGGAGCAGTATAGATCTCTTTCATTCCCTTTTCTGATTCTGTTCCTATAAAAAATGACGTTCTTTTCCGGTTTTATGTTCCCTGAACCGGTTCCAACCCCTGCTGAAAATACTCTGCATACATTCAGTAACATAATAACAATATTCATTGACATTTTGGAGTAAGTGCAGGTTAAGAAAAAACTATTTCAAGGGTTTGAGTGAGAGGTCTAATTGGTTTCTCCACCTCTCCAAACTATGCACAGTTCCTAAGTAATTTCAAATCAAATCAAATTTTATTTGTCACATACACATGGTTAGCAGATGTTAATGCGAGTGTAGCGAAATGCTTGTGCTTCTAGTTCCGACAATGCAGTAATAGTTCCATAGTTCCAAAAGTTCCATTATAAATCGCAATCTGGGTCAGATGGGCATCATTTGAACTCTTATTCTATTGCCAACATGGCTCGCTAAGTTATGAAATACTTTCTTAGTGTTAGGCTTTCAAAAGGCACTTCAGACAAATATTGTAATTTTTGATTTGCATATAATGGAGTCATGAGTGCTTTCAAGTGCGTGTTCTAATGTTCTTCACAATACGATTAATATATTCTCATTCTGTTCAGGACAACCCAGGGTATAACGCATGTCATCCTTATAACTGGATCAAACATAGAGATCATAAATGTTTATACTGTAAATTACATGAGTTTTCAAATATGGAAATGTGAAGTGCACATTTGGACTCATGGGTGTCTGGTTTGCTTGTATGACATCAAAGTGGTATTTATTATAATCCTCAACGTCTAATCTTTCCAAACACATCGACTCCTCTCGATTTACAGCATTTCCCTCACTCATCAAATGTCAAAGCACCCCAATTAGTGGGAGGGTTGGGGGCATCTTGTCATGCGCGGTGCTCAAGTCAAAACCCATACAGCGCTGTGAAGCAGAGAACCTGTATACGGGATGACGGGGGCTGTGAGTGGAAAGGGTTAATACCTCTGGCAACGCCATTTACTTGGAGGGGCTTTTGACACACTTCTGTGGCTAATAAAGTGACTATATCTCTATTATTCTACTGAAGTCTTATAAAAGGGGGATGTTTTTGATCATGCTGAAATGCAGAAGAAAGAACATATTACTTGTACCAGTGTGTTGTTGCAACGTCCATGACAAGGCACTGTGTACCCTGTGATGCATGCCGTGCATCCTCCTGTTTGTGAGGAAGACCCCTGTCCTCTAGGATTTAGATGAGATCAGCACAATTCTTAGAAAGGGTCTAAGCCTCTTTCAGACAGACAAAGAGGGGGAAAGAGACAGATGGAGAGAGAGACCGGGAAAGAGGGAGGGAGGGATAGATAGAGGGTGAGTATGAATAACAGAGATGCTGTCGGCCGTAGACCGTGCCCGGTGTCTGATGCCATAACCTAACGCTCATTCAAATACAGTAGACATGATATTTCTCATCCTCACCACTGTCATACATCATCAGTGTCATAAATCCATCACAACCAAACTGAAGCCTCAACATTACATCACAAAACTCCACCAAACCCAACATAACCACAACATAGTAACCCTGACCCAACCCAGATCCCAGACCCTGTCATCTCTGGCAACACTGCCAACTGAGTCCCATTTGCACATAGATATTCAGCCACCAGCTCAGAGTGGAGAGTAATGTGCCCTAGTAGTGAGAGGAAGCATGTCAACACAAAGGTGGGAAGGGAGTAGAGAATTTGGTTGTTACATGAGAGCAGTGTAGTTTGAGAGGCATTTGTAGGCATTTCGAAAAGTTGTTTAGCAGTGGTCCAATATTTTACCAGCGTGAACACTACTGTACAGTCAATGTGTTGAGCTTTTTCCTCAAATTTACTTTGTTAAAATCTCAAGCTACAATAAATGCGGCCTCTGGATATGTGGTTTCCAGTTTGCATAAAGTCCATTGTTGTTCTTTGAGGGTTGCCGTGGTATCTGCTTGAGGGGGTACCAGAGCGCCAAGTCTAGGTCCAAAAGGCTTCTTAACAGCTTCTACCTCCCAAGCCATAAGACTCCTGAACAGCTAATCAAATGGCTACCCAGACTATTTGCATTGTCTGTCCCCCCCACCCCCTCTTTTACCCTGCTGCTACTCTCTGTTTATTATCTATGCATAGTCACTTTAATTCTAACTACATGTACATATTACCCCAATTACCTCGACTAACCTGTGCCCCTGCACATTGACTCCGTACTGGTACCCCCTGTATATAGCCTTGCTACTGTTGTTTTAATGCTGCTCTTTAATTATTTGTCATTTTATTTTTTGTAATGTAATCTATTTTTACATAACCAACAATGCAGTTAAGAAAAATAAGTGTTAAGGGCTTGTCAGTAAGCATTTCACTGTAAGGTCTACCTGTTTTATTCGGCGCATGTGACAAATATAATCTGATTTGAATATACATGGCTTGATTATAACCAAAGAGAATTCTCTTGGGAGGTAATATGGTTGGCATTTAATTGTGAAGTATTCTAGGTCGGGTGAACAAAATTATTTGAGTTTCTGTATGTTATCACAATCACACCATGAGTAGTTAATCATGAAACATACACCCCCGCCTTTCTTCTTTCCAGAGAGTTCTTTATTCCTGTCTGCGCGATGTACTGAAACCCAGATGGCTGTATGGACGGCGACAGTTTATCCCGAGAGAGCCATGAAACCGTGGATAGATGGCAGCATTTGGGCAAAACTGAAAGCGCGAACCACCGCATTTATCCATGGCAATGTGACTGGGAATATGACCGAATACAGACAGTGTAGTTATTCCCTCCGTAAGGCAATCAAACAGGCAAAATGTCAGTACAGAGACAAAGTGGAGTCGCAATTCAACGGTTCAGACATGAGACGTATGTGGCAGGGTCTACAGACAAGCACAGACTACAAAGGGAAAACCAGCCACGTCGCAGACACCGACGTCTTGCTTCCAGACAAGCTAAACACATTCTACGCCCGCTTTGAGGATAACACAGTGCCACCGACGCGGCCCGCTACCAAGGACTGTGGGCTCTACTTCTCTGTGGCCCACGTGAGTAAGACATTTAAGTGTGTTAACCCTCGCAATGCTCCCGACCCAGACGGCATCCCTATCCCCATCCTCATAGCATGAGCAGACCAGCTGGCTGGAGAGTTTACGGACATATTCAATCTCTTCCTATCCCAATATTCTGTCCCCACTTGCATCACGATGTCCACCATTGTTCCTGTACCCAAGAAAGCGACGTTAACTGAACTAAATGACTATCGCCCCGTAGCGCTCACTTCTGTCATTATGAAGTGCTTTGAGAGTCTGGTTAAGGATCATATCACCTCAACCTTATCTGACACCATAGATCCACTTCAATTGGCTTACTGCCCCAATAGATCCACAGACGATGCACTTGCCATCACACTGCCCTATCCCATCTGGACAAGAACAATACCAATGTAAGAATGCTGTTAATTGACTATAGCTCAGCATTCAACACTATAGTACCCTCCAAGCTCATCATTAAACTCGGGGCCCTGGATCTGAACCCCGGCCTGTGTAACTGAGTCCTGGACTTCCTGGAAACAACACCTCCACTTCGCTGATCATCAACACAGGGGTGCCACAAGGGTGCGTGTTCAGCCCCCTCCTGTACTCCCTGTTCACCCATGACTGCGTGGCCACGGACTCCTTAAACTCAATCAAGTTTGCAGATGACACAACAGTAGTAGGCCTGATTACCAACAATGACGAGACAGCCTATGGGAAGGAGGTGAGGGCCCTGGGAGAGTGGTGCCAGGAAAATAACCTCTCATTCAACATTAACAAAACAAAGGAGCTGATCGTGGACTTCAGGAAACACCAGAAGGAGCACGGCAGCGCAGCGCAGTGGACGTGGAAAGTTCCTCGACGTATACATCACTGACGATCTGAAATTGCACCCGATGTAACGGGAAGGCCAAAAATATCATCAAGGACATCAACCACCGAGCCATGTCCTGTTCACCCTGCTATCATCCAGAAGGCGAGGTCAGGCAGATGCATCAAAGCTGGGTCCGAGAGACTGAAAAACAGCTTCTATCTCAAGGCCATCAGATTGTTAAATAGCCATCGGTAGCCGGCTTCCACCAGGCTACGCAACCATGCGCATTAGAGGCTACTGCCCTATATACATAGACTTTGGATTACTGGCCACTTTAATAATGGGACACTTGTCACTTTAATAATGTTTAAATAATGTTGTAATTAATAATGTTCTTAATTCCATTATTTTACTTTTTGATTTGTGTGTATTTTTGTGAATTGTTAGATATTTTTGTTATTTTTTTCACCTTTATTTAACCAGGTAGGCTAGTTGAGAACAAGTTCTCATGTGCAACTGCGACCTGGCCAAGATGAAGCATAGCAATTCGACACATACAACAACACAGACTTACACATGGAATAAACAAAACATAGTCAATGATACAGTAGAACAAAAGAAAACAAAAAGTCTATATACAGTGAGTGCAAATGAGGTAAGATAAGGGAGTTAAGGCAATAAATAGGCCATGGTGGCGAAGTAATTACAATATTGCAATTAAACACTGGAATGGTAGATGTGCAAGTAGAAATACTGGGGTGCAAAGGAGCAAGATAAATAAATAAATACTGTATGGGGATGAGGTCGGTAGATAGATGGGCTGTTTACAGATGGGCTATGTACAGGTGCAGTTATATGTGAGCTGTTCTGGCAGCTGGTGCTTAAAGCTAGTGAGGGAGATATGAGTCTCCAACTTCAGAGATTTTTGCAGTTCATTCCAGTCATTGGCAGCAGAGAACTGGAAGGAAAGACGACCAAAGGAGGAATTGCTTTGGGGGTGACCAGTGAGATATACCTGCTGGAGCGTGTGCTACGAGTGGGTGCTGCTATGGTGACCAGTGAGCTGAGATAAGGCGGGGCTTTACCTAGCAGAGACTTGTAGATAACCTGTAGCCAGTGGGTTTGGCGACGAGTATGAAGCGAGGGCCAACCAACGAGAGCGTACAGGTCGCAATGGTGGGTAGTGTATGGGGCTTTGGTGACAAAACAGATGGCACTGTGATAGACTGCATCCAGTTTGTTGAGTAGAGTGTTGGAGGCTACTTTATAGATGACATCACCGAAGTCGAAGATGGGTAGGATAGAGGGTATGTTTGGCAGCATGAGGCTTGTTGCGATATAGGAAGCCAATTCTAGATTTAATTTTGGATTGGAGATGCTTAATGCGAGTCTAGAAGGAGAGTTTACAGTCTAACCAGACACCTAGGTATATGTAGTTGTCCACATATTCTAAGTCAGAGCCGTCCAGAGTAGTGATGCTGGACAGGCGAGCAGGTGCGAGCAGTGATCGGTTGAATAGCATGCATTTAGTTTTTCCTGCATTTTAAGAGCAGTTGGAGGCCACGGAAGGAGAGTTGTATGGCATTGAAGCTCCCCTGGAGGTTAGTTAACACAGTGTCCAAAGAGGGGCCAGAAGTATACTGAATGGTGTCGTCTGCGTAGAGGTGTACCAGAGAATCACCAGCAGCAAGAGCAACATCATTGATGTATACAGAGAAGAGAGTCTACCTGAGGATTGAACCCTGTGGCACCCCCATAGAGACTGCCAGAGGTCCGGACAACAGGCCCTCCGATTTGACACGCTGAACTCTATCAGAGAAGTAGTTGGTAAACCAGGCGAGGCAATCATTTGAGAAACCAAGGATGTCGAGTCTGCCAATAATAATGTGGTGATTGACAGAGTCGAAAGCCTTGTCCAGGTCGATGAATACGGCTGCACAGTAATGTCTCTTATCGATGGCGGTTATGATGTCGTTTAGGATCTTGAGCGTGGCTGAGGTGCACCCATGACCAGCTCTGAAACCAGATTGCATAGCGGAGAAGGTACGGTGGGATTCGAAATGGTCAGTCATCTGTTTGTTAACTTGGCTTTCGAAGACCTTAGAAAGACAGGGTAGGATAGATATAGGTCTGTAGCAGTAGCAGTTTGGGTCTAGAGTGTCACCCCCTTTGAAGAAGGGGATGACCGCGGCAGCTTTCCAATCTTTGGGAGTCTCAGATGATACGAAAAAGAGTTTGAACAGTCTAGTAATAGGTAATGGGTAGTAATGGGTTGCAACAATTTTGGCAGATCATTTTAGAAAGAGAGGGTCCAGAATGTCTAGCCCGGCTGATTTGTAGGGGTCCAGATTTTGCAGCTCTTTCAGAACATCAGCTATATGGATTTGGGTAAAGGAGAAATGGTGGGGGCTTTGGCAGGTTGTTGGGTGCCGGGCAGTTGACCGGGGTAGGGGTAGCCAGGTGGAAAGCATGGCCAGCCGTAGAGAGATGCTTATTGAAATTCTCAATTATAGTGGGTTTATCGGTGGTCACAGTGTTTCCTAGCCTCAGAGCAGCGGGCAGCTGGAAGGAGGTGCTCTTATTCTCCATGGACTTTACAGTGTCCCAGAACTTTTTTGAGTTAGTACTACAGGATGCAAATTTCTGTTTGAAAATGCTAGCCTTAGCTTTCTTAACTGCCTGTGTATATTTGTTCCTAACTTCCCTGAAAAGTTGCATATCACGGGGGCTATTCGATGCTAATGCAGAACGCCATAGGATGTTTTTGTGCTGGTCAAGGGCAGATAGGTCTGGAGTGAACCAAGGACTATATATATTCCTAGTTCTACATTTTTTGAATAGGGCATGCTTATTTAAGATGTTGAGGAAGGCACTTTTAAAGAATAGCCAGGCATCATCTACTGATGGGATGAGGCCAATGTCATTCCAGGATACCCTGGCCAGGTCAATTAGAAAGGCCTGCTCGCAGAAGTGTTTCAGGGAGCGTTTGACAGTGATGAGGGGTGGTCGTTTGGTCGCAGACCCATTACGGATGCAGGCAATGAGGCAGTGATCGCTGAGATCTTGATTGAAAACAGCAGAGGTGTATTTGGAGGTTGAGTTAGTTAGGATGACATCTATGAGGGTGCCCGTGTTTACAGATGTGGTGTTGTACCTGGTAGGTTCATTGATCATTTGTGTGAGATTGAGGGCATCAAGCTTGGATTGTAGGATGGCCGGGGTGTTAAGCATGTCCCAGTTTTGGTCACCTAGAAGCACGAGCTCAGAAGATCGATGGGGGGCAGTCAATTCACATATGGTATCGAGGGCACAGATGGGGGCAGAGGGAGGTCTATAGCAAGCGGCAACAGTGAGAGACTTGTTTCTGGAAAGGTGAATTTTTAGAAGTAGAAGCTCGAATTGTTTGGGTACAGACTTGGATAGCCTGCAGAGTTCTGTATTACTATCTTTGCAGTAGATTGCAACACCGTCCCCTTTGGCAGTTCTATCTTGGCGGAAAATGTTATAGTTAGCGATGAAGATTTCAAGGTTTTTGGTGGTTTTCCTAAGCCAGGATTCAGACACGACTAAGACATCCGGGTTGGCAGAGTGTGCTAAATCAGTGAATAAAACAAACATAGGGAGTAGGCTTCTAATGTTAACATGCATGAAACCAAGGCTTTTACGGTTACAGAAGTCAACAAATGAGAGCACCTGGGGAGTGGGAGTGGAGCTAGGCACTGTAGGACCTGGATTAATCTCTAAATCACCAGAGGAACAGAGGATACTACTGCACTGTTGGAGCTAGGAACACAACCATTTCGCTACCTCCACAATAACATCTGCTAAATATGTGTATGTGACCAATTACATTTCTGAAAGTTTGTGAGAGAAGTGTCTGTGCTCGTAACACGGCAAATGTCACACTGTCCGCCAAAGCTGGTCTGTTTTGATGTAGCCACGCAAAGCGTGCCTGTTTGTGTGGCTGTATGTTCATTGTCTGTGTGTTAGGTAATTCCTTCAGCACTCCAGGGGTAGAGGGAGGGGGGGGGGGGGGCTGTGACGAGCTGTTGTCTCTGGTCAGAGCCCTGCGGTGCAGCCTCTCCCGCCCCTTCCTCCTTCACCCAGGCCCCAAGGTCCCACCCACACCCGTGCTGTCTAATAACAGAGGACAAGAGTGATGTGAGCAAAGAGGGAGATGGGGAGAGAGGGGAAGAAAGAGAGATGAGAAGATGCGTTATTACTGAGAGAAGGAGATATGGAGGGAGAGCGAGAGAAAGACGGACATGAACACTTCAGCCCCCCATCTCTCCCATCCCTCCCACCCTCCCTGTGTTGTGTTGGTTTCCAGGTTGTGAGGTTCAGGTAATCACTACCTCTCTGCACTATCCACTCTGTCATCAAGTTATCTATTGCACTGGGTCTTGCTGGATAGAGCGAATACTAACCCATACCACACCACATTTGCGAGTGGTCTAGTGCACAGTGGTGGGGGTTGGGGTGAGTGAGGCTGGGGGCTTTGGAGTCTGTTGCCCAGGGTCATAAATTCACAACAATAACGTTGTTTATTTGGAATAGATGGTGGTAGAAGGAGAAATCACTCATCACAAGATGGGCAGGTCTCTAATCATGACACAACATAATACTGCTTTGTTCAAACTGCTATATTTTGATACTAAGGAAAGATGCTGGTGAGAATCTAGTGAGTTATCACTTTCACAATAAGTGAAGCTATACAGTGCCTTCAGAAAGTATTTGCATCCCTTGACTTTTTCCACATTTTGTTACAAATTATGATTCAAATGGATTATATATATATATAAAAAATTTAAATGGGGGGGGTCTACACAAAATACTCTAATCTCAAAGTGGAAGAAAAATAATACTTTTTAAAGATGAATTTCAAATGTTACACTAATCTTGATTAGATAAGTATTCAATCACCTTTGGCAGCGATTAGATACAGATTAGATGCAGAGTCTTTTTGGGTACGATCTTAGTACAATATTTGTTCCATTATTCTTTTTAAACTCTTCAAGCTCTGTCAAGTTGGTTGTTGATCATTGCTAGACAGCCATTTTCAAGTCTTGACATTAGATTTTAAGCCGATTTAAGTCAAAACTGTAACTAGGCCACTCAATATTTTTATTCTATACAGTCTTCCTTCTTTTCAGTCTGTCATTTAGGTTAGTATTGTGGAGTAACTACAATGTTGTTGATACGTCCTCAGTTTTCTCCTATCCCAGCCATTCAACTCTAACTGTTTTAAAGTCACCATTTGCTTCATGGTTTCCTTCCTCTTCAGCAACTGAGTTAGGAAAGACACCTGTATCTTTGTAGTGACTGGGTGTATTAATACACCATCCAAAGCGTAATTAATAACTTCACCATGCTCAAAGTGATATTCAGTGTCTATTTGTTTTGTTTTTTGAGTGGCATTGAAAAACTCCCTGGTCTGTGGTTGAATCTGTGCTTGAAATTCACTAATCGACTGAGGGACCGTACAATTATCTGTATGTGTGGGGTACAGAGTAAAAAATCATGTTACCCACTATTATTGCACACAGTGAGTCCATTAAAATGATTATGCGACTTGTTAAGCACATTTTTACTCCTGAATGTATTTAGGCTTGCCATAAAAGGGGTTGAATGCTTATTGAATACTTAAGACATTTCAGCCTTAAATGTTTTTATTAATTTTGTTAAAATTTCAAGAACCAAAATTCCACTTTGACATGTTTGGGTATTGTGTGGCACACAGTCTCAATTGAATCCGTTCTAAATTCAGCCTGTAGCACAACAAAATGTGGAAAAGGTCAAAGGGTGTGAATACTTCTGAAAGTGCTATAGGATGTGCTACCTGTCCCAGACCTATTATTTGACCATGCAGGTGATTTATGACCATTTGAACATCTTGGCCATGTTCGGTTATAATCTCCACCCGGCACAGCCAGAAGAGGACTGGCCACCCTTCATAGCCTGGTTCCTCTCTAGGTTTCTTCCTAGGTTTTGGCCTTTCTAGGGAGTTTTTCCTAGCCAACGTGCTTCAACACCTGCATTGCTTGCTGTTTGGGGTTTTAGGCTGGGTTTCAGTACAGCACTTTGAGACATCAGCTGATATACGAAGGGCTATATAAATAAATTTGATTTGATGTTGTTTTGCTAGCAAGTCAGCAATGTACTATTTAATGTTGGCTTGGAAACTCTGAAAATGCTATCTTTTCAACCACATAGATTCATTGTGAGCTACAAATAATATGTGAAAACACTGCCAACGTGATATTCCTATTGCATCTTCATTATCATCTACATTATGACAATGTATTTGACAAACATTTTTTGGCACAGATTTGAAAATGATTACTGCAGACTACATAGTACTCCACAATTGTGTTGTTAGCAGACCCAGGGCTGTTTACCGAGGAGGATTGGCATGTTTCATTCATTTCACATTTCTAACATTGTACTGGTAAAGTAGTGAATGTCCTCCTGCCAACAAGCCTTCTATACCACATCTCTTTTTTCAAATAACATTGTAAAATGGAGTTTGTCCATTTTGTTTTATACTTTATTCAAACTGATTAAAACTATTTGTTTTTCAATCCTGCTTCTCCATGCACACGCACACACACACACACACACACACTGTAAGGATCTGCCCCTTTTTTCAATTTTTGCCTAAAATGACATACCCAAATCTAACTGCCTGTAGCTCAGGACCTGAAGCAATGATATGCATATTCATTATACCATTTGAAAATAAACACTGAAGTTTGTGGAGATGTGAAATTAATGTATGAAAATATAACACATTAGATCTGGTAAAAGATAATACAAAGAAAAAACAAAATGTTTTTAGTATTTTTGTAAATGCAAGAGAATGTCCATAATGTATTATTCCAGCCCAGGCGCAATTTAGATTTTGGCCACTAGATGGCAGCAGTGTATGTGCAAAGTTTGAGGCCGATCCAATGAACCATTGCATTTCTGTTAAAAATGCTGTATCAACACTGCCCAAATGTGCCTAATTAGTTTATTAATAACATTTCAAGTTCATAACTGTGCACTCTCCTCAAACAATAGCATGGTATTATTTCTCTGTAATAGCTACTGTAAATTGGACAGTGCAGTTAGATTAACAAGAATTTAAGCTTTCTGCCCATATCAGATATGTCTATGTTCTGGGAAATGTTCTTGTTACTTACAACCTCATGCTAATCGCATTAGCGCACATTAGCTCAACCGCCCCGAGGGTGGGACAATGATCTGTAGAGATCCTTAAGAGGTTTAAACTGGCCTTAAGCACACACACACACTACCCCAGTTTATCAAAGTTTACACCTAACCTGGAAATAAGTCTAGTTATGCAACAAGCTTTCAGAACTGGCCTAGATACCAGCTGATAACATTTTCTCCCCCTCACTTTCTCCCTCCATCTCTCCCTACCTCTTTTACTCCTTTTTCCATTTCTCATATTTTTTCTTGTAACACTTTACTTTTGACACTGTGTCATAACATATTATGACAATGTCATAACAGCTGACATAACCTGTCATAATATGGTTATAACACTGTCATGACCCATATATTTACACCCGTTGCCACACATATATTGCGTTATTTTATGTCTGGTTACGACGCCTACATAAGTGTCAAAACCCACATTATTATTCAAACTATTTTATTCCCTGCCTAGAAGTTTCCTTTCGTTTCAAAGTTTGTTTCTTAAATCCTTTGATGTAGAAATGAAATCTTTAGTAATATAATTTTTTCGTCATTTCATCATCATCATTTGAAATAACACTATGACACTGTCAAGAAGCATTATGACCATTGTAATCATATAAGCTAGATAGGTCTATCACATTCATGCCCTCAGATCAGTCATCTGTCAAAAAGAGGGTGTCTTGTCCTGCTCCTGAAATCTGCTCCTACATTCACCCCAGTCATCAGCAACAGAGCATTGGGGTAGGTGCATGTCTGACATCAATGCGTGTGCAATTACAATGACAATTGAACATGATCCAATTGTTGTTGATTTTTAATCATAAACACACTGTTGACATGTAGGCTATGGTGTCATGGAATGTGGTAGGTTCTTTGGGTTTGACACTTATGTACAGTGGGGCAAAAAAAGTATTTAGTCAGCCACCAATTGTGCAAGTTCTCTGACTTAAAAATATGTAATTTTCATCATAGGTACACTTCAACTAAGACAAACAAAATGAGGAAAGATAATCCAGAAAATCACACTGTAGGGTTTTTTATTAATTTATTTGCAAATTATGGTGGAAAATAAGTATTCGGTCACCTACAAACAAGCAAGATTTCTGGCTCTCACAGACCTGTAACTTCTTCTTTAAGAGGCTCCTCTGTCCTCCACTCGTTACCTGTATTAATGGCACCTGTTTGAACTTGTTATCAGTATAAAAGACACCTGTCCACAACCTCAAACAGTCACACTCCAAACTCCACTATGGCCAAGACCAAAGAGCTGTCAAAGGACACCAGAAACAAAATTGTAGACCTGCACCAGGCTGGGAAGACTGAATCTGCAATAGGTAAGCAGCTTGGTTTGAAGAAATCAACTGTGGGAGCAATTATTAGGAAATGGAAGACATACAAGACAACTGATAATCTCTCTCGATCTGGGACTCCATGCAAGATCTCACCCCGTGGGGTCAAAATGATCACAAGAACGGTGAGCAAAAATCCCAGAACCACACGGGGGGACCTAGTGAATGACCTGCAGAGAGCTGGGACCAAAGTAACAAAGCCTACCATCAGTAACACACTACGCCGCCAGGGACTCAAATCCTGCAGTGCCAGACGTGTCCCCCTGCTTAAGCCAGTACATGTCCAGGCCCGTCTGAAGTTTGCTAGAGAGCATTTGGATGATCCAGAAGAAGATTGGGAGAATGTCATATGGTCAGATGAAACCAAAATATAACTTTTTGGTAAAAACTCAACTTGTCGTGTTTGGAGGACAAAGAATGCTGAGTTGCATCCAAATAACACCATACCTACTGTGAAGCATGGGGGTGGAAACATCATGCTTTGGGGCTGTTTTTCTGCAAAGGGACCAGGACGACTGATCCGTGTAAAGGAAAGAATGAATAGGGCAATGTATTGTGAGATTTTGAGTGAAAACCTCCCATCAGCAAGGGCATTGAAGATGAAACGTGGCTGGTTCTTTCAGCATGACAATGATCCCAAACACACCGCACGGGCAACAAGGGAGTGGCTTCGTAAGAAGCATTTCAAAGTCCTGCGGTGGCCTAGCCAGTCTCCAGATCTCGACCCCATAGAAAATCTTTGGAGGGAGTTGAAAGTCCGTGTTGCCCAGCAACAGCCCCAAAACATCACTGCTCTAGAGGAGATCTGCATGGAGGAATGGGCCAAAATACCAGCAACAGTGTGTGAAAACCTTGTGAAGACTTACAGAAAACGTTTGACCTCTGTCATTGCCAACAAAGGGTATATAACAAAGTATTGAGATAAACTTTTGTTATTGACCAAATACTTATTTTCCACCATAATTTGCAAAGAAATTCATAAAAAATCCTACAATGTGATTTTCTGGATTTTTTTCTTCTCATTTTGTCTGTCATAGTTGAAGTGTACCTATGATGACAATTACAGGACTCTCTCATCTTTTTAAGTGGGAGAACTTGCACAATTGGTTGCTGACTAAATACTTTTTTGCCCCACTGTAGGTGTCATAACCAGCAATAATGTAACACAATATTCATCACAACAGGTCTAAATATGTCATGACAGTGTTAGGACCATATTATAATGGGTTATGTCAGCTGTTATGCCTTATTATGACATGTATGACTGTCGTAACATGTCGCTGGGTATCAAGTAAAGTGTCACCTTTTTTCTTATTTTCTTCCTTGCTCCCTTTTTCCTCTCCCTGTGTTTCTGTCTCCCTCCCTCCTTCCCTTCCTCTCTCCCTCCACCCTCTCCCCCTCTCTCTATCTGTGTAAGTAGGGCAGGCTTCACCCACTCGTGTCATTTTTCACCCTAAGCAGTGTGACCTGGCCTGTTCTGCCATTGGTTTGCAGTCTCCTCCCTCTCCCAGTAGACTGACCAAATAACAGGCTGAGGCTGACTATGGTCGTGGTCTAATGATTTTCTGCATGCATGGGGCACACAGCAATAAAGAGAGAGAGAAATAAAGAATTCCGGTCTTCAATCCCATGTGTTGTCATTGACTGTTTGCACAGTAGAATAGGGTAAAAAACGATGCGTTTTCGACCAGTCTTCTCATGACTTTAAATGGCGTGTGGAGAAAAAAAACAGGTGACTACGTAGGTGGCTTTAGGTCCATTACCATCTCAATGGTAGTATTCAGTGTTAAAGTACCTATGTACATGACTTAAATTTCCCTTTTCTGAAGTATGTGCTGCAGAGTGTGTATGTGTTGATGATATGTACTTAGTGCTACTGTAAACACAACAGAGCAGGCCTGTCTTATTTTGATCCATTAGATCAATTACCTGAACCTCTGTGTTTTGACCAATGGTCATTTAGCATATGCTTTTATCCAAAGCTGTCTTACAGTTATCACATTTATTTCTCTATTCGGGAATCAAACCCACAACTGGTGTTGTGAACACTTTCCTCCACGTAACCAACTGAGACTTCAACCATGTCTGTTGTAATTAATTTGGTAAAGTAGGCTACACACAAGAATACACAAGCATGTGGCGTGAAATAACATTCCTAATCTTTAATTGTAATTAATGTTACTTCCCTATACCTTTTTGTTTTCCTTTTGTGCTAGCGTTCCTTCATCTGCCGTCTGACGGAGGACAAGAAGTCCGAGAAGTTTTTCCGTGTGTTCTATGACCGGATGAAGCTTGCCCAGCTGGAGATTAAAGCCACGGTGACGGTCAACACCAGCGACCTCGGCAACAGGAAGAGAGATGACGACGCCCCCGACAAGGATGTGCCCGTCCGCAAGAAAGGTCAGAGGTCAACCAAAATCAAAATGGCTGTCTCATATCAGCTGTTAATGGGTTTTGTATTGGAGTAGGAAGTTACACATAGACACTTATCTAAGGTCAACTTCTCTCTGAACACGTTAGCAATAAAAAAAATAACTGCCATGAAGAAGTATTTATTTTTACCCCAGTACCTAGTTTTGTGATGATTTATAAACTTTGTGGGCTGGTTCTGTTGACCTCCCCTCCCCTCCCTGTGTCTCTGCAGCCAAAGACTCAGCGGTACTGGTGACAGATGAGGCGAGAGAGCAGCTGCTGGAGGCCTCGTCGGCCACTAAAAAAGCCTTCAACTCATACCGCCGTGAGGCGGACCCTGATGACCACTTCTCTACGGCTGATGGCACACCCAGCACCGGGGACAAGGGCCAGGACGATGGAGAGATGAGCTTTATCATCGTCATCATGCAGCCAATCCTGCGCTTCCTCCAGTTGCTCTGTGAGAACCACAACCGAGACCTGCAGGTCAGTCAGCCAGCCCAACACCAGGGGAAGCCAGCCCTCAGACACTGCCTCTTTAGTCTTATTTATACCTTACGTAAGATGGAGGTGCTGAGGGCATGCAACTTGCCGGTTCCTACTTTACTTACCTTTTTTTATGGACAGTTTTGCGTTAATCATTACTTTGTTTGCTTAGAATTTCCTACTACGTAGGGTGGTTAGTCAATCGCTGGATGTACCCTCCATTGAGCAGGTAATTGGCCCTGTTGAAAATCACTACAGCTCAGTCTTCAGGTTATCTGCTGGTCTCCTGCTCCTGTGTATGGTCTGTGTTAATTAGGGCCAATTTCAAGTTTTCATTCAAATCGGTAATCGGCATATTTGGAAGTCGATTATGGCCGATTACATTGCACTCCACGAGGAGACTGCGTGGCAGGCTGACCACATGTTACGCGAGTGCAGCAAGGAGCGAAGGTAAGTTGCTAGCTAGCATTAAACTTATCTTATAAAAAACAATGAATCTTAACATAATCACTAGTTAACCTCTCTAGGGTATGTGGGATGCTAGCCCACCTGGCCAACATCCAGTGAGATTGCAGAGCACCAAATTCAAATACAGAAATACTCATTATAAAAATTCAGAAAAGATACAACTATTAAACATAGGTTTAAAGATTAACTTCTTGTGAATCCAACCACGGTGTATGATTTAAAAAATGCTTTACGGCGAAAGCATACCTTACAATTATTTGATAACATAGCCCAGCAGACAAATAATTTCAAACAGTAACCAGCCAAGTAGAAGATTTACACAAGTCAGAAATAGAGATAAAATTAATCACTTACCTTTGATGATCTTCATATGTTTGCACTCAGAAGACATTCCTTTATTCAATAAATGTTCCTTTTGTTCGATAAAGTCTCTCTTTATATCCGAAAACCTCTGTTTTTTTCAGATGTTTTCTTCAGTAATCCAGCAGTCACAACAGGCAGACAAAAAAATCAAAATTGTATCCATAAAGTTCATAGAAACATGTCAAACGATTTTTATATTCAATCATCAGGTTGTTTTTAGCCTAAATAATCGATAATATTTCAACCGGACAATAACGTCGTCAATATAAAAGGTAAACAAGAAAGGCACTCTCTCTGGTCGTGCGCATGAAAAAGCTCTGTGACACGGCAGGGTCCATTCAGACTGCTCTTAGTCACTCATTTTTCAGAATACAAGCCTGAAACAATTTCTAAAGACTGTTGACATCTAGTGGAAGGCATAGGAACTGTCCTAAGTCAATGGATACTGTAATGGCATTGAATAGAAAACTACCAACCAAAATAATCCTACTTCCTGATAGGATTTTTTTCAGGTTTTTGCCTGCCAAATCATTTCTGTTATACTCACAGACATTATTTAAACAATTTTGGAAACTTTAGAGTGTTTTCTATCCAAATATACTAATTATATGCATATCCTATCTTCTGGGCCTGAGTAGAAGGAAGTTTAATTTGGGCATGTTTTTCATCCAAAATTCCAAATGCTGCCCCCTACCCTAGAGAAGTTAACTACACATGGTTGATGATATTACTAGTTTAACTAGCTTGTCCTGCGCTGCATATAATCAATGCGGTGCCTGTTAATTTATCATCGAATCGCAGCCTTCTTCGCCAAACAGGTGATGATTTATAGTTTCCGGATTTGACCATATTAATGACCTCTAAGGCTCGTATTTCTGTGTGTTTATTATAATTAAGTCTATGATTTGATATTTGATAGAGCAGTCTGACTGAGCAGTGGTAGGCAGCAGCAGGCTCGTAAGCATTCATTCAAACAGCACTTTCCTGCGTTTGCCAGCAGCTCTTCGCAATGCTTGAAGCACAGCGCTGTTTATGACTTCAAGCCTATCAACTCCCGGGATTAGGCTGGTAATACTATAGTGCCTATAAGAACATCCAATAGTCCAAGGTAAATTAAATACAAATGGTATAGAGAGAAGTCGTCCTATAATTCCTATAATTACTCCACCCTAAAACTTCTTAACTGGGAATATTGAAGACTCATGTTAAAAGGAACCACCAGCTTTCATATTATTTCTCATTTTCTGAGCAAGAAACTTAAACGTTTGCTTTTTTACATGGCACATATTGCACTTTTACTTTATTCTCCAACACTGTGTTTTTGCATTATTTCAACCGAATTGAACATGTTTCATTATTTATTTGAGACTAAATTGATTTTATTTATGTATTATATTAAGTTAAAATAAGTGTTTATTCAGTATTGTTGTAATTGTCATTAATACAAATACAGGTATATATATCAAAATCAGCAGATTTAATCGGTAGCGTCTTTTTTTTGGCCCTCCAATAATCGGTATTTGTATCAGCGTTGAAAAATCATAATCGGTCGACCTCGAAGTCTATGTGGGCTGCTGCTGTGTATTCACTCTCTGAACTGATATGCGTCATCTCCCATGGGCCAAAGGTGGTGGGAGGATCATCAGGAGTAATGAGATAGATGGTTATATTCAGTGAAGGCCTGGCTATCACATCTCTGATCTAACAGTTAACTCAACACAATGGCCCTGATTACCCAGTGACTCATGCACAGATGTTCTCTGTGGACTCTAAGGAGTCGGGGTCACCCTGTCCTCATTTTCATGTTACCTGAAACCCTTTTCAGTTCAGTGTCACACTTTCAATGCATATTTCCCTTTCGGCTCCTGAGTGACGCAGCGGTCTAAGGCACTGCATCTCAGTGCAAGAGGCATCACTGCAGTCCCTGGTTCGAATCCAGGCTGCATCACATTTGGATTTGGCCGTGATTTGGAGTCCCATAGGGCGGCGTAAAATTGGCCCAGCGTCGTCCGGGTTTGGCCGGGGTAGGCCGTCATTGTAAATGAGAATTTGTTCTTAACTGACTTGCCTGGTTATATGAAGGTTAAATAAATAAAAATGAAAAATTCAATACACAATGTCAAGTGGGATTGTTTTCCTGTGAACTAGAACATAGTGTGTATAAAATATATTGACTTTGCATTCTCTTGTTTCCTGCCCTTTCCATTCCCTCACACTTGCCTCGTTCCTCTCCAGAACTTCCTTCGGTGTCAGAACAACAAGAACAACTATAACCTGGTGTGTGAGACGCTGCAGTTCCTGGACTGTATCTGTGGCAGCACCACGGGAGGCCTGGGGCTACTAGGACTCTACATCAATGAGAAGAACGTGGCTCTCATCAACCAGACAGTAGAGAGCCTGACAGAGTACTGCCAGGGACCCTGCCATGAGAACCAGGTACTGGGATGTGTCTTTGCCTTTAGAACTACTACTAGCTAACTGCCCTTGTCATTTGAACTAATTAGCTATGGGCCTTTGTCATGTTCTCATTAGAACTACAAGCAGAGAGTGTGGGTCCATCCCATAAGACAGGGATCATCAACTAGATTCAGCCGCGGGCCGATCTTTTTCTTGATTTTTCTTTTTCAAATGATTTGTAGACTGTAAATTGACCGCAAGAAGCCCAAAAATATATAATATTTGACTAAACATCATAAGTTCAAATGTTGCTTACATTTGTATATGATCACTTGTCTATTATGCTTGGAAATACTTGGGAACAGATTTCCCCAAATAAAATCACTTGGAGCTGATTTCCTGATGTTCTTAGTTTTTTTTATGTCCAAAGATTTTAAAAAACAATGTATTTTTATCATTTTTGCTCAGAAAACTGTGGGGGTGAAATAAAACCACCTTTGGTCCAAGGGCCGCCAGTTGGAGAACCCTGCCATAAGAACTAGCTACAAGCACATGTGCATACCATAGGAACCAGTTATGGACTCCTGTCCTGGGTCCATTGCCATCCATACTACTTCTACTGTCATTGGGTGGATTGAGAGGGTCCTGACACGCGTAGTTCTTGATCTAGTGTTGTCCTCCTCAGTCCCTTTAGAAAATTGACCCAAGTTCTTGTTTCCTTGCAGAACTGCATAGCCACCCATGAGTCCAACGGCATTGACATCATCATCGCTCTGATCCTGAATGACATCAACCCACTGGGGAAGAAGAGGATGGACCTGGTGCTGGAACTCAAGGTGAGGCCTCCTTCTCATTAGGTCTGCGTCTGAAATGGAATCTTATTCTCTATGTAGATCGGTACTTTTGACCAGATTAGTGTACAATATAGGGAATAGGGTGCCATTTTGGAAGCAGCCTGGGTCTCCACACTAGGCCTACTGTACTAGTAGTAAATCAACTTTACCCTGTACTCTAATAACTACTAAACCCCGAGTGGAACTTAAAAACCGTGTGCTGCTGCTTTTGATATCTGGACAACTCATTAATCTCTCCTAAACTAGCACCTTAGGTGCCAAAGCAAATATCTGCAGAGTGCATTTCCCCCCTAAGCCTTTTTGGATTCTGTCTGTTTTATTTGGAAGGAGGAACAGAAACATCTCAAAGGATTTGATCTTTAATTTTAGACGTATCTCATTACAAGGGCATAATGGGTTAATATCATGGAAACTTATTTCTCCCTTTCTCTCAGAACAATGCCTCCAAGCTGTTGCTGGCTATCATGGAGAGTCGCCATGACAGTGAGAACGCTGAGAGAATCCTGTACAACATGAGGCCGAAGGAGCTGGTGAGCCTCGTGTCCCTACAAAACTCTACGTGTCCATACTAGTCCCCATTAGTCCCCACAAATCCCCTTTTATTCCCAGACGTCCCCATTCATCTGAAAAAGTAATCATTCATCCCCCCACTGAACAAAAATATAAACGCAACATGTAAAGTGTTGGTTCCATGTTTCATGAGCTGCAATATAAAATCCTATACATAGGGCCTCCCGAGTGGAGCAGTGGTCTAAGGCACTGCACCGCAGTGCTTGAGGCGTCACTACAGACCCTGGTGCACAATTGACCCTGCGTCATCCGGGTTCGGAGGTTTTGGCCGGGGGGGCTTTACTTGACTACATCACGCTCTAGAGACTCCTTGTGGCGGGCTGGACGCATGCAAACTGAATTCGGTTGTCAGTTGAACTGTGTTTCCTCAGACACATTGGTGCAGCTGGCTTCCGGGTTAAGCGAGCGGGGACGCATAACTTGACCTTTGCCTCCTGAGCCCATTGGGGAGTTGCAGCGATGAGACAAGATAGAAATTGGAGAGAAAAGGGGGGTAAAATAATAATATAAAATCCCATACATTTTCCAAACACACAAATTTGTTTACATCCCTCTTAGTGAGCATTTCTCCTTTTCCAAGATTATCCATCCACCTGACGTGTGGCATATCAAGATTAAACAGCATGACCATTACTTTTTTATTTATTTATTTTTATTTCACCTTTATTTAACCAGGTAGGCTAGTTGAGAACAAGTTCTCATTTGCAACTGCGACCTGGCCAAGATAAAGCATAGCAGTGTGAGCAGACAACAAAGAGTTACACATGGAGTAAACAATAAGTCAATAACACAGTAGAAAACAAAGGGGGAGTCTATATACAATGTGTGCAAAAGGCATGAGGAGGTAGGCAAATAATTACAATTTTGCAGATTAACACTGGAGTGATGAATGATCAGATGGTCATGTACAGGTAGAGATATTGGTGTGCAAAAGAGCAGAAAAGTAAATAAATAAAAACAGTATGGGGATGAGGTAGGTGAAAAGGGTGGGCTATTTACCAATAGACTATGTACAGCTGCAGCGATCGGTTAGCTGCTCAGATAGCTGATGTTTGAAGTTGGTGAGGGAGATAAAAGTCTCCAACTTCAGCGATTTTTGCAATTCGTTCCAGTCACAGGCAGCAGAGTACTGGAACGAAAGGCGGCCAAATGAGGTGTTGGCTTTAGGGATGATCAGTGAGATACACCTGCTGGAGCGCGTGCTACGGATGGGTGTTGCCATCGTGACCAGTGAGCTGAGATAAGGCGGAGCTTTACCTAGCATGGACTTGTAGATGACCTGGAGCCAGTGGGTCTGGCGACGAATATGTAGCGAGGGCCAGCCGACTAGAGCATACAAGTCGCAGTGGTGGGTGGTACATGGTGCTTTAGTGACAAAACGGATGGCACTGTGATAGACTGCATCCAGTTTGCTGAGTAGAGTGTTGGAAGCCATTTTGTAGATGACATCGCCGAAGTCGAGGATCGGTAGGATAGTCAGTTTTACTAGGGTAAGCTTGGCGGCGTGAGTGAAGGAGGCTTTGTTGCGGAATAGAAAGCCGACTCTTGATTTGATTTTCGATTGGAGATGTTTGATATGAGTCTGGAAGGAGAGTTTGCAGTCTAGCCAGACACCTAGGTACTTATAGACGTCCACATATTCTAGGTCGGAACCATCCAGGGTGGTGATGCTAGTCGGGCATGCGGGTGCAGGCAGCGACCGGTTGAAAAGCATGCATTTGGTTTTACTAGCGTTTAAGAGCAGTTGGAGGCCACGGAAGGAGTGTTGTATGGCATTGAAGCTTGTTTGGAGGTTAGATAGCACAGTGTCCAAAGACGGGCCGAAAGTATATAGAATGGTGTCGTCTGCGTAGAGGTGGATCAGGGAATCGCCCGCAGCAAGAGCAACATCATTGATATACACAGAGAAAAGAGTCGGCCCGAGAATTGAACCCTGTGGCATTACACAGGTTCACTTTGTGGTGGGGACAATTAAAGGTCACTTTACAATGTGCAGTTTTGTCACAAAACACAATGCCACAGATGTCAAGTTTTGAGGGAGCGTGCAAATGGAATGCTGACTGCAGGAATGCCCACCAGAGATGTTGCCAGATAATTTAAGCCACCTCTGTCATTTTAGAGATTTTGACGGTACGTCCAACCGTCCTCACAACCGCAGACCACGTGTAACCCCGCCAGCCCAGGACATCCGGCTTCTTCACCTCCGGGATCGTCTGAGACCAGCCACCCGGACAGCAGATTAAACTGGGTTTACACAACCGAGGAAGTTCTGAACAAACTGTCAGAAACCGTCTCATCTGTGTGCTCGTCGTCCTCACCATGGACTTGACCTGACTGCAGTTTGGCGTCGTTACCCACTTCAGTGGGCAATTGCTCACCTTCGATGGCCACTGGGATGTTGGAGATGTGTGCTCTTCACAGTTGAATCCCAGTTTCAACTCTACCAGGCAGATGGTAGACAGCGTGTATGGTGTTGTTGGTTTGCTGATGACAACGGTGTGTACAGAGCGCCCAATAAGGGCGGTGGGGTTATGGTATTGGCAGGCAAAAGCTACGGACAACAAACACAATTGCATTTTATCGATGGCAATGCACAGAGATACCGTGTCTGGATCCCAAGGGCCCATTGTTTTGCCATTCATCCATTTCAGCGTGATAATGCACGGCCCCATGTTGCAATGATCTGTACACAATTCCTGGAAGATGAAAATGTCCCAGTTCTTCCATGGCCTGCATACTCACCAGACATGTCACCCATTGAGCATGTTTGGGATGCTCTGGATCGACCTGTATGACAATATCACCAATATCCAGCAATTTCGAATAGCCATTGAAGTGGATTGGGACAACATTCCACAGGCCACAATCAAAAGTCTGATCAACTCTATGCAAAAGGAGATGTCACGCTGCATGAGGCAAATGGAGGTCACACCAGATACTGACTGGTTTTCTGATCCACGCCCCTATGTTTTTTTTAAGGTATCTGTGACCAACAGATGCATATCTGTATTCCCAGTCATGTGAAATCCATGGATTAGAGCCTAATGAATATATTTAAATTCACGGATTTCCTTCTATGAACTGTAACTGTAACACAGTAAAATCTTACAAGTTGCATTGATATTTTTGTGTAGTGTAGTTCTATCCTCCTGAGAAAGTCAGTGTTTCTGGTCAGGTATAAAGCAGGTAATGGTTCTGTGGGTGGTGTGATCCTCAGGTGGAGGTGATCAAGAAGGCCTACCTGCAGGGAGAGGTGGAGTTTGAGGATCCTGAAGAGGAGGACGATAGTGGGGAGGAAGAGGAGCATGATGCTGCATCCCCCAGGAACGTAGGCCACAACATCTACATCTTGGCCCACCAGGTAGTTTTCAGGGCCTAGTTGACCCCAATGACACATTTAGATACACATGTTTTTTTGGATAACCAACCATTGGATACAACCATTTGAGGTATGCAAGTACTCTCAGCAGAGTCAGATGCAGTCTCCTGTCTTACCTGCCATACTCCTCACGAGCTATTTTTCACCCCTTATTTGACTTTTGAAACCTGTAGTTGGCGCGCCACAACAAGGAGCTGCAGGTGATGCTGAAGCCAGGCGGGACCAACGGAGAGGGAGACGAGGCTCTGGAGTTCTACGCCAAACACACTGCTCAGATAGAGGTCAGTGACATCACACACATACACTCACACAGTTTACTAACTGGATATCTTTAATTGTCAGTGACACAAATGTGTCCGTTTGCAGTAGAGCAGTGTTTCCCAATCCTGGTCCTGGGGATCAAAAGGGGTGCACATTAGTCTTGGGAAATATACTGTATACCGGGGTATTTCAAAATACCATCAGTATGATTTTCCTTACCGTTTCCGATACCAGCCTCAAGATGTGTCATAAATTATATCCTTCTCAGGGCTCAAGCTATGCATTTGGTTTGCTAACTTGTTAGCTAAGAGAATAGATGTCAAGATCAAGCTTTTTGGTTACAGCAGAGACATTCAATCCCCTCTGGATCAAGATCTCTGTTGCCTAAATTGTTTTGTGCATCAAAAATGTGTGTATGTACAGTATGTACAGTGGGGAGAACAAGTATTTGATACACTGTCGATTTTGCAGGTTTTCCTACTTACAAAGCATGTAGAGGTCTGTAATTTTTATCATAGGTACACTTCAACTGTGAGAGATGGAATCTAAAACAAAAATCCAGAAAATCACATTGTAATATTTTTAAGTCCCCATGTGCAAAAAGTTATATTTTCGTTTCATCAGACCAGATAACATTTCTCCAAAAAGTATGATCTTTGTCCCCATGTGCAGTTGCAAACCGTAGTCCGGCTTTTTATGGTGGTTTTGGAGCAGTGGATTCTTCCTTGCTGAGCGGTCTTTCAGGTTATGTTAAGATAGGACTCATTTTACTGTGGATGTAAATAATTTTGCACCCGTTTCCTCCAGCATCTTCACAAGGTCGTTTGCGATTGTGCTGGAATTGATTTGCACTTTTCACACCAAAGTACATTAATCTCTAGGAGACAGAACGCGTCTCCTTCCAGAGCAGTATGACGGCTGCGTTGTCCCACGGTGTTTATACTTGCATACTGTTGTTTGTACAGATGAACGTGGTACATTCAGGCGTTTGGAAATTGCTCTAAAGGATGAACCAGACTTGTGGATGTCTACAATATTTTTTTATGACAATTTGATTTTCCGATGATGTCAAGCATAGAGGCACTGAGTTTGAAGGTAGGCACAGAAATACATCCACAGGTACACCTCCAACTGACTCATGATCTCAATTAGCCTGTCAGAAGCTTCAAAGCCATGACATAATTTTCTGGAATTTTCCAAGAAGTTTAACTTCTTAGTGATCCTTTCGCTCACCAATCTCGTTAACGGGATTGATTTGACAACACCCAGTGAAATAGCAGCGCGCCAAATTCAAAAACAGAAATACTCATAATAATTCATATATCATACAAGTGTTATACATGGGTTTAAAAGATGAACTTCTTGTTAATCCAGCCACAGTGTCAGATTTAAAAAAGGCTTTACGGCCAAAGCAAATCATGTTATTATCTGAGGACAGCACCCCATCAAACATACACATGAAAATCATAATTCAACCCGCCAGGCACAACACAAAAGTCAGAAAAAACATATAATGCATGCCTTACCTTTGAAGATCCTCTTCTGTTGGCACTCCAATATGTCCATTAAACATCACAAATGGTCCTTTTGTTCGATAAATTCTGTCGTTATATATCCAAAATGTTGATTTATTTGGCGCGTATGATTCAGAAAATACACCGGTTCCAACTCGCGCAACATGACTACACATTATCTAATTAGTTACCTGTAAACTTGATCCAAACATTTCAAATAACTTTCCTAATACAACTTTAGGTATTTTTAAACGTAAATAATCTATCAAATTTAAGACGGAATAAACTGTGTTCAATACCGGAGGAAAACAAAGTGGAGTGAGCTTTCAGGTCACGCACCCCAACCACAAAAGTACACTTCACTCGACCCTCGTTCTGAACAGGGCTACTTCTTCATTTCCCAAAGGAAAAACATCAACCAATTTCTAAATACTGTTGACATCTAGTGGAAGCGATAGGAACTGCAAGCAACTGCGATAGAATTCTAGATTCCCATTGAAAAGAGAGTGACCTCAAAAAAATGTTTCCTGGATAGTTTGTCCTCGGGGTTTCGCCTGACAAATAAGTTCTAATACATCATTCAAACAGTTTTAGAAACTTCAGAGTGTTTTCTATCCAAATCTACTAATAATATGCATATCCTAGCTTCTGGGCCTGAGTAGCAGGCAGTTTACTTTGGGCACACCTTTCATCCGGACGTGAAAATGATGCCCCCTAGTCTTAAGAAGTTTTAAAGGCACAGTCAACTTAGTGTATGTGAACTTCTGATCCACTGGAATTGTGATACAGTGAATTATAAGTGAAATAATCTGTCTGTAAACAAAAATGACTTGTGTCATGCACAAAGTAGATGTACTAACCGACTTACCAAAACTATAGTTTGTTAACAAGAAATTTGTGTAGTGGTTGAAAAATGAGTTTTAATGACTCCAACCTAAGTGTATGTAAACTTCAGACTTCAACTGTAGATAGATCGATGTGTGTTGTTATATGTATGTGTTATTATAAAAACCTAAATGTTTTATAACATTTATAAATGTTATTATAAAAGCCTAAACACTGCCATAGAGCGATTTCAGTTCTTCTAAATCTGAGGCATAATGGAATGCTCCAAGCCTGGGGCTAAATTACACTGTCCAGGCACACTCGTGCTCCCCAACCTGGGCCTAAGTGGCTGGTACACTCTATACCTATGGAGCTGAAAGTGAGTGTGTTCCTGTGTGTGTCCTCCTCTCAGATCGTGCGTCATGACCGCACCATGGAGGAGATAGTGTTTCCTGTGCCCAACATCTGTGAGTTCCTGACCTGTGAGTCCAAACTGCGGGTGTATTACACCACAGAGAGGGACGAGCAGGGCAGCAAGATCAACGACTTCTTCCTCAGCGCTGAGAACCTCTTCAATGAGATGAACTGGCAGAAGAAACTACGAGGTAGCTACAGTAGCTCTTCAAAATGACCTCTCAGGAGGGTTTTACAAATTGATATTCATCTACTTCCTCTAAAATGTTACTGCATTAACTTGATGCAGTGTAAATAACAAATATAAAAGCTGTGTGTCAACACTTCCTAGTGATCTAATGACGTGACCCAGAGGAGCTGAGAAAGGGTTTTAATGTTGCTGTCGCAGGGCTAGTGTTAATAGAGCCAGTATCATCCTAACTCTGTGTGTTTTGGCAGAGGTTAGTGTTTCGCGATTACACCTCTTCTTTCCATTGTCAGTCTGTCAGTGGGCTGTAGGGGCTTTCCACTACATCTGAGCCGTGAAACCGTATGAATCACAACTGAGAGCACAGCGCACAGAGACCAGACATTTACAGTCGCACACACACACTCACACACACACTACACACACACGCACACACCCATTGTGCATCCACAGAGACACATGCCCACACACTTCTCTGTCACTGTCAGACAGAGATAAAGAGAAAAGTCCCTTGTCTATTTTCTATTTTCCAATTAAACCAATCTAAAAAGCGACACAGAATAGCATATATAAACAGTGCCAGCATGCCAGATTGGCTGTCAGCTGTGGGGAGGGGAGAAGACAGCCAGCTTCAATAGAGGAAAGGTTACAGTGAGATGTCTAAAGGTTGCTTTCCTCATGGGTGTCTAGTCCTTAACCAACATGAACAGCAGAGACATTCAACTCCCGCTGCCTTTGTGGTTCTTTCCTCCCAGCTTAAACTTCTAATAAAAACACATAGACTACTTTTTCTTCACTCAATTCTATAAATGTTACCTGTTAAAAGTGTAATATTCGTCCATTGAAACATTTTTATAATAGAATAAAGTTATGTGCTTTAATACCGAGCCTTTCTGTTATTGCACACTTTCAGTACGAGGTACTGATACTCTGTATCACACAGCTTCACACACCACTGCCCTCCAGCTATGAGTACTGCAGGATATATTGAGCCTGCTGTAAAGTATCATACCAAATAAGGAAATGTCCAATAGATTTGCTGTTATTGGTAAAATGTGTAATGTCAAGTTTATTTCCCATTCTCTTTTAAAATGTTTGTTCTCTCTCTCTCTCTCTCTCTCTCTCTCTCCTCTCCCTACCCCTTCTCTCTCTCTCTCTCTCTCTCTCTCTCTCTCTCTCTCTCTCTCTCTCTCTCTCTCTCTCTCTCTCTCCTCTCTCTCTCCCTCTCTCTCTCTCTCTCTCTCTCTCTCTCTCTCCTCTCTCTCTCTCTCTCTCTCTCTCTCCTCTCTCTCTCTCTCTCCACTCCCTACCCCTTCTCTCTCTCTCTCCTCTCCCTACCCCTTCTCTCTCTCTCTCCTCTCCCTACCCCTTCTCTCTCTCTCTCTCTCTCTCCTCTGTCTCTCCTCTCCCTACCCCTTCTCTCTCTCTCTCTCTCTCTCTCCTCTCTCTCTCTCTCTCTCTCTCTCTCTCTCTCTCTCTCTCCTCTCTCTCTCTCTCTCCACTCCCTACCCCTTCTCTCTCTCTCTCCTCTCCCTACCCCTTCTCTCTCTCTCTCCTCTCCCTACCCCTTCTCTCTCTCTCTCTCTCCTCTGTCTCTCCTCTCCCTACCCCTTCTCTCTCTCTCTCTCTCTCTCTCTCTCTCTCTCCTCTCTCTCTCTCTCTCTCTCTCTCTCTCTCTCTCTCTCTCTCTCTCTCCTCTCCCTACCCCTTCTCTCTCTCTCCTCTCCCTACCCCTTCCCTCTCTCTCCCCTCTCCCTACCCCTTCCCTCCCTTCCCTCTCTCTCTCTCTCTCTCTCTCTCTCTCTCTCTCTCTCTCTCCCCCTCTCGCTACCCCTTCCCCCCTCTCTCCCCCCTCTCCCTACCCCTTCCTTCCCTCTCTCTCTCCCCCCTCTCCCTACCCCTTCCTTCCCTCTCTCTCTCTCCCCCTCTCGCTACCCCTTCCCTCCCTCCCTCCCCCCTCTCTCTCCCCCCTCTCCCTACCCCTCCCCTGCCTCTCTCTCTCCCACCTCTCCCTACCCCTTCTCTTTTTCTCTCTCTCTCTCTCTCTCTCTCTCTCTCTCTCTCTCTCTCTCTCTCTCTCTCTCTCTCTGTCTCTCTCTCCCCCCTCTCCCTACCCCTTCTCTCTCTCTCTCTCTCTCTCTCTATCTCTCTCTATCTAGCCCAGCCTGTGTTGTACTGGTGTTCCAGAAACATGTCATTCTGGAGTAACATCTCCTTCAACCTGGCCGTCCTCATGAACCTGATGGTGGCCTTCTTCTATCCCCTGGAAGGGTTGCGTGAAGGTCAGTCACGTGCCAGCAACCTTCAAGCTTTCACCTTTAACCCTTCCCAAAGCTTTGACCCCTTGATTGTCAAGCCACAGTCAAAACTAACCCCGGACATCAGGGTATTTCATTCATTTTGAAAGTTAGAACTTGGGTTCAAGCTGTAGCTATGTCCTTTTCAATCTGATTGTGCTATTCATTCATTCTGTCTATGCAGGTAGTGTTGGTTTAAGAAAACCGTTGTCTACATGTACCTGGTCACTAGGGACGTCATATCAATGCTCAGACTGTATATGAAGGAGTTTTAAGAGATTTCAGGTTTTCGCTGTTTCCATTCTGGATTCTTTCATGTGTGTTGATGCCATGGTCTGTTTATGTGGGCGCTCCGGCCCGGCTCTGTTCCCTTCAGAGCCATCAAGCATGTTTGTATATCCCTTTGAAGTGCTGGTGTAGAACATCGGGTCAGAGGATGGTTGCGTGAGTCGCACACACAACACTGAGGGCTGAAAACAGGAAGAACAGAGGACGGCTCAAGTCTCTGTGATGTGATTCGGCCCAGTTGCACTGTATCACAAAGACTTCTACATGTATCTCAGTGCAACTGGATGGCTGCAATATTTTTCTCTCTTTTGTGCGTTTTATAGGTGTTCCTCTACTTTTGCATTATGGAACATTATGAGTGCACAATAACTGGAGCATTTTGTTAAAATAATTGACGATGGACTGATGTGTTTATATTACACTGTGTTCTACACAGTTCTGTTTATAGAGGCTTATTTAGGTAACACAGTATTTCCTTAATTATGCAACACAAATGGTACTCACACTCAAGTTAAATGTATTGTATAATTTCATATGGGGGGAAATTGTATCTGTGTAAACACAGGACAATAATATTATTAGCAATGAGTATTTCAATGTGAGGGATTGACGCTATACATATACAATTTTGCCATATGCTAACTTCATTACCTCTTCACAAGTGTAGATATTTCCAAACAGTGCAGCAGTAAGTATAGGAACCGGGCATACCCATCTCTGTGGTTTAGAAGGTCAAATATTCCCTTTGAGACATTTTGGGCTCTGGGAAGTGAAACAAAATCCTTTGCTTGGCCTTCCCTTCCCAAACTCCCCCTGACCCAGTGAGCTCTGTCTTTCACTTCTTCCTCTGACCTATTGACATCTGATCTCAGGTCACCTGACTGGGATCAGGATCATAGGCTAAAAATATCTCCTCTGTCTCTGGTTTTCTTTCTTTCTCTCTCTCTCTCTCTCTCGCTCTCTCTCAAAAACTAGAGATGTTATCATGTGGAAAAGTAATCCTCATCAACCCCATTTCAATGTACATGAATGCTATTATACACAGTCACACTAACTACTGTAACTGAGTGGAGCAGCATGGCTGTGGATGAGGCCTCTTCTGTAGACTACACCAGTAATATAGCACTGTACAGTTCAGCCCAGTGTGTGTGTGTTTCCCGCCCAACAGGACATTAGAGCTGTGTGAAGGGGGGGTGAGATGATCACGTGAGGCCCCACATACCTTTGGCCTGGTTCAGCAATTCTGTTTATTGCTTTATTACTCAGGGCCTCCACCCCCCCCACCCCCCTGCCCGCTCTGGAATGAGGGATAGAAATGAGATAAGAGTGCTCAAACTAGATCAGTGTGTGCCGCTGCCTGCCTGTTGACAAGTAGGAGCTTATGTCACTCAGGACCCCACACACCTAGCCTGACACAACACATACAGTACATTCGCCTGCAGACACTATACATTAAGCTCTTATCACACATTCAGTACATGCACACACAAACGTTCCCATCATGCCTGTATTTCCCCCTCCGCCCCCCAACACACACACACCTCCAGCAGTGCATGCAGACCCCAGACAGCCAGGCCATTCCTCATGAATCTTTCAGCAGAGTATTTTTAAAGATGGCAGTAGTTATGTAAGTGTCACCTGTCATGTGACCTCTACAGGGACCAGAAATAAGGGGGGATTACTGTCCTCTCTCTCTCACTTTCTCTCTCTTTGTTTCTTCCCTAGTTCTACCCCCCCGCCTCCCATTTCTTCCTGCCCCCCCCCCCCCCTCAGCACATGCCTGCCTGCAGTAAGCCCCTGGTTTAGTGACTGGGGACGGTTACAGAAGCAAGATCTGTCATTTATTGCATTATTCTTATGTGGAAGTGGGGTGTGTAGGCTGACATGGTGGGGTGTGTAGGCTGACATGGTGGGGTGTGTAGGCTGACATGGTGGGGTGTGTAGGCTGACATGGTGGGGTGTGTAGGCTGACATGGTGGGGTGTGTAGGCTGACATGGTGGGGTGTGTAGGCTGACATGGTGAGGTGTGTAGGCTGACATGGTGGGGTGTGTAGGCTGACATGGTAGGGTGTGTAGGCTGACATGGTGGGTGTGTAGGCTGACATGGTGGGGTGTGTAGGCCGACATGGTGGGGTGTGTAGGCTGACATGGTAGGGTGTGTAGGCTGACATGGTGGGGTGTGTAGGCTGACATGGTGGGCTGTGTAGGCTGACATGGTGGGGTGTGTAGGCTGACATGGTGGGGTGTGTAGGCTGACATGTTGGGGTGTGTAGGCTAACATGGTGGGGTGTGTAGGCTGACATGGTGGGGTGTGTAGGCTGACATGGTAGGGTGTGTAGGCTGACATGGTGGGGTGTGCAGGCTGACATGGTGGGGTGTGCAGGCTGACATGGTGGGGTGTGCAGGCTGACATGGTGGGGTTGCTTGGCCTTGGTGGGCTGTGTAGGCTGACATGGTGGGGTGTGTAGGCTGACATGGTGGGGTGTGTAGGCTGACATGGTGGGGTGTGTAGGCTGACATGATAGGGTGTGTAGGCTGACATGATAGGGTGTGTAGGCTGACATGGAGGGGTGTGTAGGCTGACATGGAGGGGTGTGTAGGCTGACATGGTGGGGTGTGTAGGATGACATGGAGGGGTGTGTAGGCTGACATGGTGGGGTGTGCAGGCTGACATGGTGGGGTGTGTAGGCTGACATGGTGGGGTGTGTAGGCTGTGCAGGCTGACGTGGGGTGTGTAGGTTGACATGGTGGGGAGTGTAGGTTGACATGGTGGGGTGTGTAGGCTGTGCAGGCTGACATGGTAGGGTGTGCAGGCTGACATGGTGGGGAGTGTAGGCTGACATGGTGGGGTGTGTAGGCTGACATGGTAGGGTGTGTAGGCTGACATGGTGGGGAGTGTAGGTTGACATGGTAGGGTGTGTAGGTTGACATGGTGGGGAGTGTAGGCTGACATGGTGGGGTGTGCAGGCTGACATGGTGGGGTGTGCAGGCTGACATGGTGGGGTGTGTAGGCTGACATGGTGGGGAGTGTAGGCTGAAATGGTGGGGTGTGTAGGCTGTCAGGCTGACATGGTAGGGTGTGTAGGCTGACATGGTGGGGTGTGTAGGCTGTGCAGGCTGACATGGTAGGGTGTGTAGGCTGACATGTTAGGGTGTGTAGGCTGTGCAGGCTGACACGGTGGGGTGTGCAGGCTGACACGGTGGGGTGTGTAGGCTGACACGGTGGGGTGTGCAGGCTGACATGGAGGGGTGTGCAGGCTGACATGGAGGGGTGTGCAGGCTGACATTTAGGGGTGTGTAGGCTGACATGGAGGGGTGTGTAGGCTGACATGGAGGGGAGTGTAGGCTGACATGGTGGGGTGTGTAGGCTGTGCAGGCTGACATGGAGGGGTGTGTAGGCTGACATGGTGGGGTGTGTAGGCTGACATGGTGGGGTGTGTAGGCTGTCAGGCTGACATGGTAGGGTGTGTAGGCTGACATGGTGGGGAGTGTAGGCTGTGTAGGCTGACATGGTAGGGTGTGTTGGCTGACATGGTGGGGAGTGTAGGCTGACATGGTGGGGTGTGTAGGCTGACATGGTAGGGTGTGCAGGCTGACATGGTGGGGAGTGTAGGCTGACATGGTGGGGTGTGTAGGCTGACATGGTAGGGTGTGTAGGCTGACATGGTGGGGAGTGTAGGTTGACATGGTAGGGTGTGTAGGTTGACATGGTGGGGTGTGTAGGCTGTGCAGGCTGACATGGTAGGGTGTGTTGGCTGACATGGTGGGGAGTGTAGGCTGTGTAGGCTGACATGGTGGGGAGTATAGGCTGTGTAGGCGGGGTGTATAGGCTGTGCAGGCTGACATGGTAGGGTGTGTAGGCTGTGCAGGCTGACACGGTGGGGTATGTAGGCTGTCAGGCTGACATGGTAGGGTGTGTAGGCTGACATGGTGGGGAGTGTAGGCTGTGTAGGCTGACATGGTGGGGAGTATAGGCTGTGTAGGCTGACATGGTGGGGTGTATAGGCTGTGCAGGCTGACATGGTAGAGTGTGTAGGCTGTGCAGGCTGACACGGTGGGGTGTGTAGGCTGACACGGTGGGGTGTGTAGACTGACATGGTGGGGTGTGTAGGCTGACATGGAGGGGTGTGTAGGCTGACATGGAGGGGAGTGTAGGCTGACATGGTGGGGTGTGTAGGCTGTGCAGGCTGACATGGAGGGGTGTGTAGGCTGACATGGTGGGGTGTGTAGGTTGACATGGTGGGGTGTGTAAGCTGTCAGGCTGACATGGTAGGGTGTGTTGGCTGACATGGTGGGGAGTATAGGCTGTGTAGGCTGACATGGTGGGGTGTATAGGCTGTGCAGGCTGACATGGTAGGGTGTGTAGGCTGACATGGTAGGGTGTGTAGGCTGTGCAGGCTGACACGGTGGGGTGTGTAGGCTGACACGGTGGGGTGTGTAGACTGACATGGTGGGGTGTGTAGGCTGACATGGAGGGGTGTGCAGGCTGACATGGAGGGGTGTGTAGGCTGACATGGAGGGGTGTGTAGGCTGACATGGAGGGGTGTGTAGGCTGATATGGAGGGGTGTGTAGGTTGACCTGGTGGGGAGTGTAGGCTGACATGGTGGGGTGTGTAGACTGACATGGTGGGGTGTGTAGGCTGACATGGTAGGGTGTGCAGGCTGACATGGTGGGGAGTGTAGGCTGACATGGTGGGGTGTGTAGGCTGACATGGTAGGGTGTGTAGGCTGACATGGTGGGGAGTGTAGGTTGACATGGTAGGGTGTGTAGGTTGACATGGTGGGGTGTGTAGGCTGTGCAGGCTGACATGGAGGGGTGTGCAGGCTGACATGGAGGGGTGTGTAGGCTGACATGGAGGGGTGTGTAGGCTGATATGGAGGGGTGTGTAGGCTGATATGGAGGGGTGTGTAGGCTGACATGGTGGTGTGTGTAGGCTGACACGGTGGGGTGTGTAGGTTGACATGGTGGGGAGTGTAGGCTGACATGGTGGGGTGTGTAGGCTGACATGGTGGGTGTGTAGGCTGAATTGGGGGTGTGTGTAGGCTGACATGGTGGGGTGTGTAGGCTGACATGGTGGGGTGTGTAGGCTGTGCAGGCTGACATGGAGGGGTGTGTAGGCTGACATGGAGGAGTGTGTAGGCTGACATGGTGGGGTGTTTAGGCTGACATGGTGGGGTGTGTAGGTTGACATGGTGGGGAGTGTAGGCTGACATGGTGGGGTGTGTAGGCTGACATGGTGGGTGTGTAGGCTGAATTGGGGGTGTGTGTAGGCTGACATGGTGGGGTGTGTAGGCTGTGCAGGCTGACATGGAGGGGTGTGTAGGCTGACATGGAGGGGTGTGTAGGCTGACATGGAGGAGTGTGTAGGCTGACATGGTGGGGTGTACAGGCTGACATGGTGGGGTATGTAGGCTGACATGGTAGGGTGTGTAGGCTGACATGGTAGGGTGTGTAGGCTGCCATGGTGGGGAGTGTAGGCTGACATGGTAGGGTGTGTAGGCTGACATGGTGGGGAGTGTAGGCAGACATGATGGGGTGTGTAGGCTGACATGGTGGGGTGTGTAGGCTGACATGGTGGGGTGTGTAGGCTGACATGGTGGGGTGTGTAGGCTGACATGGTGGGGTGTGTAGGCTGACATGGTGGGGTGTGTAGGCTGACATGGTGGGGTGTGTAGGCTGTGCAGGCTGACATGGAGGGGTGTGTAGGCTGACATGGAGGGGTATGTAGGCTGACATGGTGGGGTGTGTAGGCTGACAATGAGGGGTGTGTAGGCTCTGCAGGCTGACATGTTGGGGTGTGTAGGCTGACATGGTGGGGTGTGTAGGCTGACATGGTGGGGTGTGTAGGCTGACATTGTGTGTATCCTCCCTAGGTACCCTGGAGCCCCAGCTGTCTGCCCTGCTCTGGTTGGGTATGTTGGCATCGTTGGCTATCGTGGTGGCCATGCCCCAGCACCTTGGGGTTCGCACCCTCATCATTGCCACCATCCTCCGCCTCATCTTCTCTGTGGGCCTGGAGCCCACCCTCTTCTTGCTTGGAGCCTTTAACGTACGTCTTCTTTGGGAAACGTGTGTGTTTGACTATATTGTTGTCCGACACTAAATCTTAATTTCCATGTTCTCCAATGTCAATCCTTGCTTGCTCTCAGTAGCCCCCCTCTCCTCATGCCCTCCTCACATCACATTCATCTGCACATGCCCACCCCTGTACGTACCCACTACCCACACACCCTGTCCCCATGTAGACCTCCCTCACGCCCCAGCCCATACCCACTCCAGTGCCCGTTCTGCCTATGGCGTAACCCCCTGGCCTGACTCCCTGGCTGGCCTGGCACGGCCTTAGTGTGTGGTCGGTCGGCTGTGAAATGCGTCACTAGACGCTGGAGGCTGACACCACCCTTGCAGCTGCCCAAAATTCCCTGGAACTGCCCCTTATACACGGCCCGCTGCCCGTTCCCCCTATGTCCTCAACTGGCCCCTTCTGCATTCCTCTCCTCCTTCGGTCTCCCCTCCCTCCCTGTGGCTGGGGGATAGATAGCGATCCCACATCCATCTACTGAACCCCAGAACTACTACAACTCCTAATATACTGCCAAGAACAATCCACTGCTAGTCCATGAAATGCCTGTCCTGTAGGATCACGTTGTGTCTGATTGTCATCATGGACTGTCATGTAGTGCATGTCCTGTAGGATCACGTTGTGTCTGATTGTCATCATGGAATGTCATGTAGTGCATGTCCTGTAGGATCACGTTGTGTCTGATTGTCATCATGGACTGTCATGTAGTGCATGTCCTGTAGGATCACGTTGTGTCTGATTGTCATCATGGACTGTCATGTAGTGCATGTCCTGTAGGATCACGTTGTGTCTGATTGTCATCATGGAATGTCATGTAGTGCATGTCCTGTAGGATCACGTTGTGTCTGATTGTCATCATGGAATGTCATGTAGTGCATGTCCTGTAGGATCACGTTGTGTCTGATTGTCATCATGGAATGTCATGTAGTGCATGTCCTATGAAATATTCACATTTTATGCATAGAAAGACAACATATTATAGGCCTTGTTATAAGCACGAATTAGCGTTTTTCTGTCTTTAACAAGTTATACAGCATTATGGCTGGATACTTTAAGTTAAGCATTACCTCACAATCCATTATTGGTCAGGTCTCCCTTGTGAAAGAGGTCTTCTTACCTCAATGGAACTTCCTGGTTAAATAAAGGTTAGATCAAATAATAATGCTAATAAATATGAATGTCTTCTGTCCCTGCAGGTCTGTAATAAGATCATCTTCTTGATGAGTTTTGTGGGGAACAAAGGGACGTTCACACGGGGCTACAAGGCCATGATCCTGGACGTTGAGTTCCTCTACCACCTCATGTACCTCATCATCTGTAGCCTGGGGGTCTTCGTCCATGTCTTCTTCTACAGCCTACTGGTATAATTACATATATATTCTGTATGTTAATATATATTGCTGCTGGTGAACACACAGTCATACTTAATAGGAAGCTGTCTAGCAGTATAAGCTAATGTTGGTAGAAACCTCAATGGCCAAACTCTGGTTCAAAAGCCTTTGGTGTTCCTCCGAGCACAAACAGGGCATATTTAAGACAGACAGACACAGACAGAAGGCGGCACACAGACATACGGCGGCACACAGACATACGGCGGCACACACACAGACAGACGGAGGCACACACACAGACAGACGGAGGCACACACACAGACAGACGGAGGCACACACACAGACAGACGGAGGCACACACACAGACAGACGGAGGCACACACACAGACAGACGGAGGCACACACACAGACAGACGGAGGCACACACACAGACAGACGGAGGCACACAGACACAGGCAGACACACACAAACATACACACAGACACAGGCAGACAAACAGACACAGGCAGACACACACAGACACACATTCTCTTTTTGGACAAATGTATCAATCCCCCCACACACACACAAACCTTGTATTTCCAAACTAGACAAAAATACCTCTACAAAGGTCAGAAAAAAGTAGTCATTCCAAACAGAAAAAACAAGAAAATAATTTTCTGTCTTCCATTCTGTTTCTACATTAGGTCTAGCTATAACTCTGTGTTGTCTCTCGTGCAGCTCTTTGACCTGGTGTACAGGGAGGAGACTCTACTGAACGTGATAAAGAGTGTGACCCGTAACGGTCGCTCCATCGTGCTGACAGCAGTGCTGGCCCTCATCCTGGTCTACCTGTTCTCCATCGTGGGGTACATCTTCTTCAAGGATGACTTCATCCTGGAGGTGGACCGCATCCCCAACACCACTCTGGGTGAGTAGGAGACCATAGAAATATTACTTCCTGCTTTACTGCTGTGTACCTTTTGTACCTTGTCAGCTCGGGGATTTGAACTTGCAACCTTTCAGTTACTAGTCCAATGCTCTAACCACTAGGCTACCCTGCCGCCCCGTTAATTCTATGGAGACCAGGGATGTTTATTAGGCTGGTCCCAGATCTGTTTTTGCCATCTTGCTAATTCCTCAACTCCAACAGAGTTGGTAAAACAGCACTTGGGCCAGGCTAGATGTTAATGATCTTTTAAGAGGAAATTATTTTTTCACGGCTTACTGAGTTACAGTCACACAATAACCAACATCCCTCACACCCCGGCCTGCTATAATATATAGTACAGGGAACACAATACAATATTGTTATGTGGAGGTGTTGTTCTTCCGGTTGTCATTAGCACATGTTGCTAACTAACCTGATGTCCCTTGTAGAGAACGGGGTCAGTATGCCCAATAAGCTGGTGTCTGATGGGATGTGTCGGTCTGAGAGTGGAGAGAACAACTGCACCACAGAGCTTCAAGTGGATGGTACAGTACAGTACAATACTCCAGCAAACTATATAATAATATATGGCCTACTGCAAAAGTTTCTGTCAACCAAAATCATTTCTCAAAGGCCTTTTATCGGATTACAGCATGTGATCATTATCGTGTGTGTGTGTGTGTGTGAGAGAGACAAACCAAACCAATGATTGGCTCTGATGCAGTTGTGGCAGACTCCTGTGTTGTCATGGAGGCTTGTAACCCATGATGAAACATAATATCCTGCATCGAGGACACCACTCCTCGGTATGAGACAAAGGCAGCTACGGCTTGCCCGATGCTCACCTTGAATTTAATACCGCTGTTCTCGCTACATACATTCAGTCTGAAACTGCCATCCTAGAAGTCCTTTGTGTGACTTCAAAATGAAAGGCGTTGTACAAAACAAATTCATTAGCGATAGGTTAGATTCGTTAGAGACGATCCAATCAACGTTGATAGCGTCATCATGTAGGCCGGCTCTGGCCCAACCCATTGGTTTCTGGGACCAATCAGAACGGTCAGAATGTGTTCATTCTAGAAATCATAGGGGAGGGGTGCAAATCCAGACTCATCATGAAGAAGACACGTCAGTTGGCCGGAGCGATGTGGATGGGTATCCAGGCAAATCTACAGCAGCACTGGACTGGCCTGAGGCTGCAGGGGAAACATGCTGACCATTCTGTCTATCATTCCATGTGTCACAATGCTGCCATTGGAAAGGACATTCTCACCTTTATTGTTAAGGCTAGGTTGCAGGTTCTACCAACAAAATATCATCTAGGACTGGTACCTGCCCGGCAAACCATGACCTGTTTTGAATGTTACACACTGCGTCAGATGTAATAGGGACTGTTGCACATTTACATACTAGACATGACCGCCTCATTCACCTGATAGCCAGTGAGGTGGGAAAGCACACATCCGTAAACACTCCTGTGTAAAAGGAAGTTGATGTGTTTTCCTGTGTACCGAATCTGCCAGATATTGTCGTTGTGGGGGAGGTTTTCATTTTGGAAGTGGGTTTCTCATTTGATTGTTATAGGAAGCAGGCTTTACTGACAAGTTTCTTAAATACCAGCCCCTCGTATCATGTTTTGGAGAGCCTTGGATATATGTGCAAGTTGTTGGCACTGATATTTGGCATTCTTGTCCACGTACATAGGCTTACTGTACGTGGCCTTCAGATTGCAGGCCTGTCTAAGACTAAAGCAAAGCAACCGGTGAGGTACTGCTCAGTTTCTGCCTTTATCGGCAGCCTCTCTGTGTGGAGAAGTGGCGTTTTGTTTCCTTAAGTGTCATTGTAACCAAGACCTTTGAAACGTTTGTATCCTTTGTGTAATGTGATTTGTGGATTCAAATGAATTATTTAAAATGTGTGTGTGCTTAACCCTCCTACCTGTCCCTCTCCCTCAGACTTGTTGGATGACATGGAGGATGGCAAGGAGCGTACATGTGACTCTCTGCTCATGTGTATCGTCACTGTGCTGAGCCACGGCCTGAGGAGTGGAGGGGGGGTGGGAGACGTCCTGAGAAAGCCCTCCAAAGAGGTAAGCACACAGACCAGACCCCCACCCAGCACACTCTGGAGAGAACAGAGCCCCTATTCACAAAGTGTCTCAGCGTAAGACTGCTGATCTAGCAACAGCTCAGCCTTTTAAATCATGAAGAAGAAGGACCTGATCCGAGACCAACACATACTTTGAGATTTTCTGAATACCGATCCAGACCCAGTCAGGCCCAGTTCTAATATAGAGTTCAGTATCATCTGTAGAGTTGAGATTTTGTTTATAGCAATACATATTTTCCTCAGAACCATTCCAGCTGTTAGGCCTCCTCCCTGTGTGGAACTTGGTACGGTCTGGAAATACACTATATATATAAGAGTATGTGGACACCCCTTCAAATTAGTGGATTTGTCCACTACACCTGTTGCTGACAGGTGTATAAAATCGAGCACACAGCCATGCAATCTTCATAGACAAACATTGGCAGTAGAATGGCCTTACTGAAGAGCTCAGTGACTTTCAACGTGGCACCGTCATAGGATCCCACCTTTCCAACAAGTCAGTTCATCAAATGTTTGCCCTGCTAGAGCTGCCCCGGTCAACTGTAAGTGCTGTTATTGTGAAGTGTAAAGATCTAGGAGTGACAACGGCTCAGCCGCTAAGTGGTAGGCCACACAAGCTCACAGAACGGGAGTGCCGAGTGATGAAGCGTGTCTGTCCTCGGTTGCAACACTCACTACCGAGTTCCAAACTGCCTCTGGAAGCAATGTCAGCACAATAACTGTTCATTGGATGCGGGTTTCTATGGCTGAGCAGAACCACACAAGACTAAGATGACCATGCCCAATGCCAAGCGTTGGCTGGAGTGGCGTTAAGCTCGTCGCAATTGGACTCTGGAGCAGTGTAAACGTGTTCTCTGGAGTGATGAATCACGCTTCACCATCTGGCAGTTCGACGGGCGAATCTGGGTTTAGCAGATTCCAGGAGAAAGCTACCTGCTCGAATGCAAAGTGCCAACTAAAGTTTGGTGGAGGAGGAAAAACAGTCTGGGGCTGTTTTTCATGGTCCGGGCTAGGCCCCTTGGTTCCATTGAGGCGGCCGGTAGCCTAGTGGTTAGAGTGTAGGGGCGGCAGGTAGCCTAGTGGTTAGAGTGTAGGGGCGGCAGGTAGCCTAGTGGTTAGAGTGTAGGGGCGGCAGGTAGCCTAGTGGTTAGAGTGTAGGGGCAGCAGGTAGCCTAGTGGTTAGAGTGTAGGGGCGGCAGGTAGCCTAGTGGTTAGAGTGTAGGGGCGGCAGGTAGCCTAGTGGTTAGAGTGTAGGGGCGGCCGGTAGCCTAGTGGTTAGAGTGTAGGGGCGGCCGGTAGCCTAGTGGTTAGAGTGTAGGGGCGGCAGGTAGCCTAGTGGTTAGAGTGTAGGGGCGGCAGGTAGCCTAGTGGTTAGAGTGTAGGGGCGGCCGGTAGCCTAGTGGTTAGAGCGTTGGACTTGGAAAGGTTCCAAGATCGAATCCCAGAGCTGACAAAGTAAAAATCTGTCGTTCTGCCCCTGAACAAGGCAGTTAACCCACTGTTCCTAGGCCGTCATTGAAAATAAGAATTTGTTCTTAACTGACTTGCCTAGTTAAATAATGGTCAAAAAATAAAAGAATTAAAATAAATCTTAACGCTACAGCATACAATGACATTTTAGACGATTCTGTGCTTCCAACTTTGTGGCAACAGTTTGAGGAAGGCCATTTTCTTGTTTCAGAATAACAATGCCCCCATGCACAAAGCGAGGTCCATACAGAAATGGATTGTAGAGATCAGTGTGGAAGAACTTGACTGACCTCAACTCCATCGAACACCTTTGAGATAAATTGGAACGCCGACTGCGAGCCAGGCCTAATCGTCAATCATCACTGTTTGACCTCATTAAAGCTCTTGTGGCTCACTGGAAGCAAGTCTCCACACCAATGCTCCATCATTTAGTGAAAATCTTTCCCAGAAGAGTGGAGGCTGTTATAGCAGCAAAGGCGGCACCAACTCCATATTAATGTCCATGATTTTGGAATGAGATGTTCGACGAGTACGTGTCCACATACTTTTGGTCATGTAGTGTAGGTTTCCTCCGAACTCCGTCAGACCACAGATGATGACATAGAGCCTCATAGAGAAATGTCTACTCATGTCTTGAACCGGTACACAAACTGGGTACCTCCTAAGAAGGTCATTTGACCTGTAGCCTACATTTGATATGAATGGCAGATATTTTCTTTTTTTTTACTTAAAAAAAATTATAACTTTAAAACTATCTTTATTTATACAGCACATTTCAGGCATGGAATGCAACTCAATGTGTTTTACATGGAAAAAACTAATAAAAAAATATCAGTGCCAGAGGACCTGAGGGATCTACTGGATACATAACTTAAAAGCATGTCTGACATGTATTGGGGTGCACAATCGTGGCTTGATTTAAAAACCAATAGAATAATCTTAGAATGAATTCTAAAACTCACAGGCAGCCAATGCAGAGACCTTAAAACCGGTGTAATGTGTGCTCTCTGGTCTTGGTCAGTACCCGTGCTGCAGCATTCTGTATGTTTTGCAGTTGACCAATGGCTTTCTTGTGTAGACCAGACAGGAGAGCATTACAGTAGTCAAGCCTGCTTGTAATACATAGATGAATCTCTCTGTATCAGCCTGAGAGAGAAACGGTCGCACCTTGGCAATGTTCCAAATGTGGTAAAAAAAAAAAAGCCATTTTGGTCACATTCAAAATTGAGTTCATAATCTAAAATAACACCTAGGTTTTTTACCTGCTGCATTGCTTGTGAAATAAAATGTGCGGCTAGATTCTCTCTGCTTTGGCTCCAACAATAAATACTTTGGTCTTGTCTTGATTTAGCTGAAGGAAGTTGTGAGCCATCCAAGTATTTAAATCACTAATGCAGTCTAATAATTTATCCGTGGAGCTAAAATCCTCTGGTGACACAAAAATGTAAAGTTGCATATCGTCTTCGTAGCAGTGAAAATCAATGCTGTGCGTTCTGATAACCCTCCCAAGGGGTAGCATACTGTATATAAACTGAACAGTTCCGGACCCACAATCAAACATTTGTGGAATGCCACGTGATATGTATTTTCTCAAAGGTTTGATTTTGGGTCCGGTACTGTTCAGTTTATGACACTCTTGACCAGTTAAATAGGTCCTAAACCAAAGTGAGACCACTTCTCCAGTCTGTCCAGAAGGACATCATGGTCAACCGTGTCGAATGCAGCACTTAAATCTAAGAGTACAAGGACAGAGAGCTAAATATTTTCAATATTTTTTGCCCACAAAGCTGTAAAATGCTTGTTAAGGTTAAAAAGAGGTGCTTGACGAGAGAAGAGCCTGTATACGGTGCCCGACATTTCAGCCTGTTTGCGTAACTGTTTCTTGTGGTCGTAACTGTGTGACATCTGGCCGCTTGCACCTGTGTTCTTATGTTTCAAATCAACACACATGATTCAGGGCCGATTAGGCTAAGCCCCTGCTCATAACCAATGACCCCTGTTCTGCCTTTATGTAAAAACCAGGGCCGTGTTCAATATAGTCACCAAATGGAAGGAACAGGGAGGGACTACCCGGACCTGTCCAATAAGAGACAGTCATTTCCACCTTTCATTGCAAAACATTTTCAGTTGTGTACCCAAATAAACAGGCCACGCTATCTCTCTGACCCAGGTCACGTCATCATATGTCAGCCCAGTATGATACTGGGCCCCACTTTCACTGTCTAACATTTGGCTTTTTTCTGACCTTATTGTCAGTGTGTTATATGTTCTGTGTGTTATTTCTTTGTGTTACATGTGCTGTGTGTTATTGTTTTAAATGTTATATGTGTTTAATCCACAGGTGGGCAACTCCATCCTGAAGGGGCACAGTGTGTCCAGTCTACTACTTACACACCTAAATCAACTAATACTGCTTTACATTGATTTCATTTATTTGATTGGTTAAATAAGTTTATAGGTTGAGCTGTTAGTGGTGGGTTGGACCAAAAATCTGTTGGTCATCTCTGGTTTAGTCTGTGCACCCCACACTTTGTCAATTTCTACTCAAAGTACCAACAATAATAGCTATAGTGTGGTACAGTACTGTATATGTTGTTACCTGGAGTTTATAATGCTTTATAATGTGTTATAACCACTCCTCTCCCTCCAATCCCCCTTTCTCTCTTTGTAGGAGCCTCTGTTTGCGGCCAGGGTGATCTACGACTTGCTCTTCTTCTTCATGGTCATCATCATCGTCCTCAACCTTATCTTCGGAGTCATCATCGACACCTTTGCAGACCTGAGGAGTGAGAAACAGAAGAAGGAAGAGGTCCTGAAGACCACCTGCTTCATATGCGGTGAGAAGACATAGCTGCCCTGTCTCTAGCCTGAAAAGAACAGAACTACTAGTCACAACTGGGGTAGCCATGTATTCTGAATAATTTGTTTTCAGTTGCTTAGTAGAAAACTGGCATATCAATGTAGGTTTGTTGTATTTTACAAGATATGGTTACATGGTATTTCATCTGGATGGGTGTCACCTCATGAGTAAGCGCAAGTCCTGAGTATGACAGGAGTATGCAGGTAGTGCACACACACCCTCATAAGTAAGCACAAGTCCTGAGTATGACAGGAGTATGCAGGTAGTGCACACACACCCTCATGAGTAAGCACAAGTCCTGAGTATGACAGGAGTATGCAGGTAGTGCACACACACCCTCATGAGTAAGCACAAGTCCTGAGTATGACAGGAGTATGCAGGTAGTGCACACACACCCTCATGAGTAAGCACAAGTCCTGAGTATGACAGGAGTATGCAGGTAGTGCACAGACACCCTCATGAGTAAGCACAAGTCCTGAGTATGACAGGAGTATGCAGGTAGTGCACACACACCCTCATGAGTAAGCACAAGTCCTGAGTATGACAGGAGTATGCAGGTAGTGCACACACACCCTCATGAGTAAGCACAAGTCCTTATCTTGACCTTCTTCTATGAATGTTAGTTTACTGCTGTCCTTCCCTCTTTTCTTCCTGTACAGTATCTCTGTTTCCTCCCCTTTTCTCTAGAAGACTGAGTCATGGAGGCTTCCTGCCTGCCTAGCACTCCTTTCTTCTCTCTCAGCCAGTCAGGTTGTGGGCCCCAGTGGGCAGCAGATATATTAGTATTAGTCCAGGACCTGTACTCACATAGTAGGATCAGTTTTCCCTTTTAAATCATATTGAATAAGAGGTGGGGTGGGGGGTCCTAGATTAGCACTCCTACCATTATACTTTTTTGAACAAGGCCCTGGTCTGTTGTCGGGTTAAGCTGTATGTCTGTGGAGGTGGTCTATGACTCACACACGTTACATAAAGCCTGATCGGGGGGGGGGCCCGGCCCCGTCGTCATGGTTTCATGTGGGAACTGAGGCAAAGAGGAGATGGGAGCGAGATTAGAGGGATTGTCTCCCATCACAGAGAAAGAGATGTTTCTTCAAGCCACTGACTTTGTCTCCTCTCAGCCCCTCCTACAGTTAAAGTATTGCCTTTGTGCCTCTTCCAGTGCAATCAGAAAGTATTCAGACCCCTAGACTTTTTCCTCATTTAGTTATGTTACAGCCTTATTCTAAAATGTATAACATTTGTTTTTCCTCATCAATCTACACACAATGCCTACATACAACACTTAATGTTTTTTTATCATTTCCTGTTATGTATTATTTCTTACATAGTTAGCCCAGAATATGTTAAGTGTTATTACATACACCCAGGAAGAACATTACGACCAGGAATACGACTTTCCCGAAGCAGATCCTTTTTTCGGTCCACCACCCAGGATATTGGATCTAATCCCAGAGGCCGACACAAAACAACGTCGCCATAGGAGAGGTAGACAGCGGCCTCCTGGTCAGACTTCGAAGGCGTGCACACCACCCACCGCTTCCGAGCATATTACTCGTCAATGTCCAGTCTCTAGACAACAAGATGAACGAAATTAGGGCAAGGGTTGACTTCCAGAGAGACATCAGAGATTGTAACATTCTCTGTTTCACCGAAACATGGCTCACTCTGGATATGTTGTCGGAGTCGGTACAGTCACCGGGTTGATTCATGCATCATGCCGACAGAAACAAACATCTCTCTGGTATAAGAAGGCGGGCAGGGGTGTATGCCTCATGATTAACAACTCATTGCGTAATCATAACAACATACAGGAGGAACTCAAGTAATTTTGTTCACCTGACCTAGAATTATATACAATCTAATGCTGACCACATTATCGCCCAAGAGAATCCTCTTCGATTATAGTCACAGCCGTGTACAGTTGTGGCCAAAAGTTTTAATTTCCACAAAATTTGCTGCAACAGTGTATTTTAGATATTTTTGTCAAATGTTACTATGGAATACTGAAGTATAAATACAAGTGTTAAAGGCTTTTATTGACAATTACATGAAGTTGATGCAAAGAGTCGAAGAGCAGTGTTGACCCTTCTTTTTCAAGACCTCTGCAATCCACTTCTGAGCCAGATCCTGACTGATGGCAGTCCATTCTTGCATAATCAATGCTTGGAGTTTGTCAGAATTTGTGTGTTTTGTTTGTCCACCCGCCTCTTGAGGGTTGACCACAAGTTCTCAATGGGATTAAGGTCTGGGGAGTTTCCTGGCCATGTACCCAAAATATTGATGTTTTGTTCCCCGAGCCACTTAGTTATGGCAAGGTGCTCCGTCATGCTGGAAAAGGCATTGTCCATCATCAAACTGTTTCTGGATGGTTGGGAGAAGTTGCTCTCGGAAGATGTGTTGGTACCATTCTTTATTCATGGCTGTGTTTTGGCAAAATTGTGAGTGAGCCCACTCCCTTGGCTGAGAAGCAACCCCACACATGAATAGTCTCAGGATGCTTTACTGTTGGCATGGCACAGGACTGATGGTAGCGCTCACCTTGTCCGGACAAGCTTTTCTTTGGATGCCCCAAACAATCGGAAAGAGGATTTATCAGAGAAAAGTCCTCAGCAGTCCAATCCCTGTACCTTTTGCAGAATATCAGTTTGTCCCTGATGTTTTTTCCTGGGGAGATGTGGCATCTTTGCTGCCCTTCTTGACACCAGGCCATCCTCCAAAGTCTTTGACTCACTGTGCGTGCAGATTCTCTCACACCTGCCTGCTGCCATTCCTGAGCAAGCTCTGTACTGGTGGTGCCCCGATCCCGCAGCTAAATCAACTTTAGGAGATGGTCCTGGTGCTTGCTGGACTTTCTTGGGCGCCATGAAGCCTTCTTCACAACAATTGAACCGCGCTCTTTGAAGTTCTTGATGATCCGATAAATGGTTGATTTAGGTGCAATCTTACTGGCAGCAATATCCTTGCCTGTGGAGTCCTTTTTGTGCAAAGCAATGATGACGGCATGTGTTTCCTTGCAGGTAACCATGTTTGACAGAGGAAGAACAATGATTCCAAGCACCACACTCCTTTTGAAGCTTTGTCTGTTAATCGAACTCAATCAGCATGACAGAGTGATCTCCAGCCTTGTCCTCGTCAACACTCACACCTGTGTTAACGAGAGAATCACTGACATGATGTCAGCTGGTCCTTTTGTGTCAGGGCTGAAATGCAGTAGAAATGTTTTGGGGGGATTCAGTTCATTTGCATGGCAAAGCGGTATTTTGCAATTAATTGCAATTCATCTGATCACTCATAACATTCTGGAGTATATGCAAATTGCCATCATACAAACTGAGGCAGCAGACTTTGGATATTAATATCTCTGTCATTTTTTGGCCAAATTTTGGCCACGACTGTATATCCCCCCCATGAACATACCTTGATGGCCCTCAAGGAACTTCACTGGACTCTATGTAAACTGGAAACCATATATCCCGAGGCTGCATTCACTGTGTAGCTGGGGATTTTTATCAAAGTTAATTTCAGAACAAGGCCACCTATATTCTACCAGCACATTGACTGTAGCACCCACGCGGGCAATACACTGGACCACTGCTACTCTAGCTTCCGCGATGCATACAAGGCCCTCCCTTCGGCAAATCCGACCACAACTCTATCTTGCTCCTACCGTCCCATAGGCAGAAACTCAAACAGGATGTACCCATAACTAAAACCATTCAACGCTGGTCTGACCAATCGGAATCCACGCTTCAGGATTGTTTTGATCACGTGGACTGGGAAATGTTCCGGGAAGGCTCAGAGAATAACATTGATTTATCAAAATCAAATCAAATCAAATTCATTTATATAGCCCTTCATACATCAGCTGATATCTCAAAGTGCTGTACAGAAACCCAGCCTAAAACCCCAAACAGCAAGCAATGCAGGTATAGAAGCACGGTGGCTAGGATAAACTCCCTAGAAAGGCCAAAACCTAGGAAGAAACCTAGAGAGGAACCAGGCTATGTGGGGTGGCCAGTCCTCTTCTGGCTGTGCCGGGTGGAGATTATAACAGAACATGGCCAAGATGTTCAAATGTTCATAAATGACCAGCATGGTCAAATAATAATAATCACAGGCAGAACAGTTGAAACTGGAGCAGCAGCACGGCCAGGTGGACTGGGGACAGCAAGGAGTCATCATGTCAGGTAGTCCTGAGGCATGGTCCTAGGGCTCAGGTCCTCCGAGAGAGAGAAAGAAAGAGAGAATTAGAAAGGGCATACTTAAATTCACACAGGACAAAGGATAGGACAGGAGAAGTACTCCAGATACATCAAACTGACCCTAGCCCCCCGACACATAAACTACTGCAGCATAAATACTGGAGGCTGAGACAGGAGGGGTCAGGAAACACTGTGGCCCCATCCAAGGACACCCCCGGACAGGGCCAAACAGGAAGGATATAACCCCACCCACTTTGCCAAAGCACAGCCCCCACACCACTAGAGGGATATCTTCAACCACCAACTTACCATCCTGAGACAAGGCCGAGTATAGCCCACAAAGATCTCCGCCACGGCACAACCCAATGGGGGGCGTCAACCCAGACAGGAAGATCACATCAGTGACTCAACCCACTCAAGTGACGCGTCCCTCCTAGGGACGGTATGAAAGAGCCCTAGTAAGCCAGTGACTCAGCCCCTGTAATAGGGTTAGAGGCAGAGAATCCCAATGGAAAGAGGGGAACCGGCCAGGCAGAGACAGCAAGGGCTGTTCATTGCTCCAGAGCCTTTCCGTTCACCTTCCCACATTTATACGCTGATTCGATTCGTGAGTTTATAAGGAAGTGCCTTGGAGATGTTGTACCCACTGTGACTGACTATGAAAACCTACCCTAACCAGAAGCCGTGGATAGATGGCGGCATTCGCACAAAACTGAAAGCGCGAACCACCGCATTCAACCATGGAAAGATGTCGGGGAATATGGCCAAAAATAAACAGTGTAGATATTCTCTCTGCAAGGCAATCAAACAAGTGAAATGTCGGTATAGGGACAAAGTGGAGTCGCAATTCAACGGCTCAGACACGAGACATATGTGGCAGGGTCTACAGGCAATTACGGACTACAAAAACACTCCCTATCCCAGTCTGCTGTCCCCACATGCTTCAAGATGGCCACCATTGTTCCTGTACCAAAGAAGGTAAAGATAACTGAACTAAATTACTATTGCCCTGTAGCACTCACTTCTGTCATCATGAAGTGCTTTGACAGACTAGTCAAGGATCATATCACCTCCACCTTGCCTGCCACCCTAGACCCACTTCAGTTTGATTACCACTCCAACAGGTCCACAGACTATGCAAATGCCATCACACTGCACACTGCCCTATCTCATCTGGACAAGAGGAATACCTATGTTAGAATGCTTTTCATTGACTACAGCTCAGCATTCAACACCATAGTAGCCTCTAAGCTCATCATTAAGCTTAAGGCCTGGGTCTCACCCTCACCCTGTGCAACTGGATCCTGGACTTTCTGATGGGCCGCTCCCAGGTGGTGAAGGTAGGAAACAGCATCTCCACTTCGCTGGTCCTCAACACAGGTGCCCCACAAGGGTGTGTGTTCAGCCCCCTCCTGTACTCCCTGTTCACTCATGACTGCGTGGCCATGAACGCCTCCAACTCAATCATCAAGTTTGCAGATAATGCAACCGTAGTGGGCTTGATTACCAACAACAACGAGCCTACAGGAAGGAGGTGAGGGCCCTCGAAGTGTGAGGTCAGGAAAACAACCTCTCACTTGAGAGGGAGATGATCGTGGACTTCAGGGAACAGCAGAGGGAGCACCCCCCTATCCACATCGACGGGACAGTAGTGGAGAAGGTGGAAAGTTTAAAGTTCCTGGGCGTACACATCACGGACAACCTGAAATGGTCCACCCACAGTAGTGGATGCTGAAAAAAAAACGTATAATTTTACAGATGCACAATTGAGAGCATCCTGTCAGACTGTATCACCACCTGAAGCGGCAACTGCCCCGCAAGGTTCTCCAGGGAGTCTGCACAACGCATCACCGGGAGCAAACTACCTGCTCTCCAGAACACCTACAGCAGCCGATGTCACAAGAAGGCCCAAAAAATCCTCAAGGACAACAACCCCCCGAGCCATGGCCTGTTAACCCCGCTACCATCCAGAAGGCGAGGTCAGTACAGATGCATTAAAGCTGGGACCGAGAGACTGAAAAACAGCTTCTGTCTCAAGGCCATCAGACTGTTAAACAGCCATCACTAACACAGAGGCTGCTGCCTACATACAGACTCAAATCATTAGCTACTTCAATAAATTGATCATTAGTCACTTTAAATAATGCCACTTTAATAATGTTTACATATCTTACATTACTCATCTCATATGTATATACTGTGTTTTATGCCATCTATTGCATCTTGCCTATTGCATCTTGCCTATTGCATCTTGCCATCGCTCATCCATATATTTATATGTAAATATTCTTATTCCATCCCTTGACATTCAAATCAAATGGTATTAGTCGCATGCGCTGAAACAAGTTGAGTTCACTCAGTTTAGCTCAATGCTGATTGGCTATATTATTTTATTTATTTTTTATCAAGAGAGGCCAAATGCTCGCTGACTTCCGTTGCATTCAATGCTAGGGGCAGAAACAATGTTATACTCTTTTGTACCAGACAGCATCAGATAAATGGCTTTACACCTACAGAGACAGCGGGGCGATGTTTCTCTCGCTTGGATGCTTTTTCCGGTGCAATAAATTCAGCCTCTTGCGAATAGAAAGAAAATTATGAAACACAGAGAGAGGAAAGATCAATGATTTAGTTTTTTTCTTGGTACATTTTTTGGGGATACCTGGCTTCCCTTGGCATTCATGAATACCACTGGTCTTGACTGTGATAAGGGTTCAGGAAATAATAGCATCTTGTCTGTTAAATTAACAAAAAGGCCTATCCCATTGCACCGCCGTAAACTTCAACAAGCAAGGTTACTACCTTTTTGAAGATTGTGTTCCACGGTATAACATAACCAGTTGATAAAACAGTTTTAATAAATTAGTCTTAAATGGAGCTTTTTATATTTTTTGGGGCTGAGTATATATGGGTCAATTAGGATTCGTTATCTGTAATGGTTATGATAAATTGGGCCTTGTTTCTCACTGTTGGCATATAGATAAATGCACACACATTTTTTTTTAAATCTGTACTTCAGGGGAGAAATCATGCGAGTACTGGAACAGTAAAAATGTCAAATGCCCATCCCTACAGGGAAATATATTTTAAAAAATGTAAGTGCGGACCTCAGTGAAGACCAAACGCGACCTGCGGGCCAAAATGTATTTGACACCGCTTGCCTAGATAGATAAAATCCAAAATGCCCACACTTTCTCCACATTTCCCAAATTCACATGGCAATTCTCATATTTTGGAGATTCCAGGAAGTTGGCCAGTTTATCCGGGTAGACTAATGTTGTTTAGTCATTAGACTGAAAGATGGACTTTTTACAGGAATCTGCTTCTGCCAGATGCTCATTAAACACCACGCCATATCACAGGGTCAAAAGTGCTCCTCTGCTGTCAGGAAGTCGCATTTTCCTTATTTCTTAGGTCGACAGCGGCTTACCCTCCGTGAATTGATTTACGATCTCTAGTGTGTGTGTGTGTGCATGTGTGTGCGCGCGTGTGCACACATTTTGTTTCCTCACAGGTCTGGAGAGAGACAAGTTTGACAACAAGACGGTGACGTTTGAGGAGCACATCAAGGAGGAGCACAACATGTGGCACTACCTGTTCTTCATAGTGCTGGTCAAAGTGAAGGATTCCACAGAGTACACTGGCCCCGAGAGCTACGTCGCTGAGATGATCAAGGTGACACACACACCAGGCCTGAGCTGGTAACATTTCCCATGTCAGACCACAATGTCTAATATGTAATGTGATACAGCATAAGCCCAGGCCGTCCCCATTACCCACTGACATGAGTGCATAGGGTACACTACATCCTCTCTCATCATCACCCAGTGCCTGGGCATACCTCCGCTGTACCCGCACCCCACCATACCCCTGTCTGCGCATTATGCCCTGAATATATTCTACCATGCCCAGAAACCTGCTCCTCTTATTCTCTGTCCCCAATGCTCTAGGCGACCAGTTTTGATAGCCTTTAGCCGCACCCTCATACTACTCCTTCTCTGTTCCGCGGGTGATGTGGAGGTAAACCCAGGCCCTGCATGTCCCCAGGCACCCTCATTTGTTGACTTCTGTGATCGAAAAAGCCTTGGTTTCATGCATGTCAACATCAGAAGCCTCCTCCCTAAGTTTGTCTTACTCACTGCTTTAGCACACTCTGCTAACCCTGATGTCCTTGCTGTGTCTGAATCCTGGCTCAGGAAGGCCACCAAAAATTCAGAGATTTCCATACCCAACTATAACATCTTCCGTCAAGATAGAACTGCCAAAGGGGGAGGAGTTGCAGTTTACTGCAGAGATAGCCTGCAAAGTAATGTCATACTTTCCAGGTCCATACCCAAACAGTTCGAACTACTAATTTTGAAAATTACTCTCTCCAGAAATAAGTCTCTCACGGTTGCCGCCTGCTACCGACCCCCCTCAGCTCCCAGCTGTGCCCTGGACACCATTTGTGAATTGATCGCCCCCCATCTAGCTTCAGAGTTTGTTCTGTTAGGTGACCTAAACTGGGATATGCTTAACACCCACACCTGGTGGGTTCATCAAGGAACCCACCAGGTACAACCCTAACTCTGTAAACAAGGGCACCCTCATAGACGTCATCCTGACCAACTGGCCCTCCAAATACACCTCCGCTGTCTTCAACCAGGATCTCAGCGATCACTGCCTCATTGCCTGTATCCGCTACGGAGCCGCAGTCAAACGACCACCCCTCATCACTGTCAAACGCTCCCTAAAACACTTCTGTGAGCAGGCCTTTCTAATCGACCTGGCCCGGGTATCCTGGAAGGACATTGACCTCATCCCGTCAGTTGAGGATGCCTGGTCATTCTTTAAAAGTAACTTCCTCACCATTTTAGATAAGCATGCTCCGTTCAAAAAATGCAGAACTAAGAACAGATACAGCCCTTGGTTCACCCCAGACCTGACTGCCCTCGACCAGCACAAAAACATCCTGTGGCGGACTGCAATAGCATCGAATAGTCCCCGTGATATGCAACTGTTCAGGGAAGTCCGGAACCAATACACGCAGTCAGTCAGGAAAGCTAAGGCCAGCTTCTTCAGGCAGAAGTTTGCATCCTGTAGCTCCAACTCCAAAAAGTTCTGGGACACTGTGAAGTCCATGGAGAACAAGAGCACCTCCTCCCAGCTGCCCACTGCACTGAGGCTAGGTAACACGGTCACCACTGATAAATCCATGATTATCGAAAACTTCAATAAGCATTTATCAACGGCTGGCCATGCCTTCCGCCTGGCTACTTCAACCTCGGCCAACAGCTCCGCCCCCCCCGCAGCTCTTCGCCCAAGCCTCTCCAGGTTCTCCTTTACCCAAATCCAGATAGCAGATGTTCTGAAAGAGCTGCAAAACCTGGACCCGTACAAATCAGCTGGGCTTGACAATCTGGACCCTCTATTTCTGAAACTATCTGCCACCATTGTCGCAACCCCTTACCAGCCTGTTCAACCTCTCTTTCATCTCGTCTGAGATCCCCAAGGATTGGAAAGCTGCCGCAGTCATCCCCCTCTTCAAAGGGGGAGACACCCTGGACCCAAACTGTTACAGACCTATATCCATCCTGCCCTGCCTATCTAAGGTCTTCGAAAGCCAAGTCAACAAACAGGTCACTGACCATCTCGAATCCCACCGTACCTTCTCCGCTGTGCAATCTGGTTTCCGAGCCGGTCACGGGTGCACCTCAGCCACACTCAAGGTACTAAACGATATCATAACCGCCATCGATAAAAGACAGTACTGTGCAGCCGTCTTCATCGACCTTGCCAAGGCTTTCGACTCTGTCAATCACCATATTCTTATCGGCAGACTCAGTAGCCTCGGTTTTTCGGATGACTGCCTTGCCTGGTTCACCAATTACTTTGCAGACAGAGTTCAGTGCGTCAAATCGGAGGGCATGCTGTCCGGTCCTCTGGCAGTCTCTATGGGGGTGCCACAGGGTTCAATTCTCGGGCCGACTCTTTTCTCTGTGTATATCAATGATGTTGCTCTTGCTGCGGGCGATTCCCTGATCCACCTCTACGCAGACGACACCATTCTATATACTTTCGGCCCGACTTTGGACACTGTGCTATCTAACCTCCAAACAAGCTTCAATGCCATACAACACTCCTTCCGTGGCCTCCAACTGCTCTTAAACGCTAGTAAAACCAAATGCATGCTTTTCAACCGGTCGCAGCCTGCACCTGCATGCCCGACTAGCATCACCACCCTGGATGGTTCCGACCTAGAATATGTGGACGTCTATAAGTACCTAGGTGTCTGGCTAGACTGCAAACTCTCCTTCCAGACTCATATCAAACATCTCCAATCGAAAATCAAATCAAGAGTCGGCTTTCTATTCCGCAACAAAGCCTCCTTCACTCAAGCCGCCAAGCTTACCCTAGTAAAACTGACTATCCTACCGATCCTCGACTTCGGCGATGTCATCTACAAAATGGCTTCCAACACTCTACTCAGCAAACTGGATGCAGTCTATCACAGTGCCATCCGTTTTGTCACTAAAGCACCTTATACCACCCACCACTGCGACTTGTATGCTCTAGTCGGCTGGCCCTCGCTACATATTCGTCGCCAGACCCACTGGCTCCAGGTCATCTACAAGTCTATGCTAGGTAAAGCTCCGCCTTATCTCAGCTCACTGGTCACGATGGCAACACCCATCCGTAGCACGCGCTCCAGCAGGTGTATCTCACTGATCATCCCTAAAGCCAACACCTCATTTGGCCGCCTTTCGTTCCAGTACTCTGCTGCCTGTGACTGGAACGAATTGCAAAAATCGCTGAAGTTGGAGACTTTTATCTCCCTCACCAACTTCAAACATCAGCTATCTGAGCAGCTAACCGATCGCTGCAGCTGTACATAGTCTATTGGTAAATAGCCCACCCTTTTCACCTACCTCATCCCCATACTGTTTTTATTTATTTACTTTTCTGCTCTTCTGCACACCAATATCTCTACCTGTACATGACCATCTGATCATTTATCACTCCAGTGTTAATCTGCAAAATTGTAATTATTTGCCTACCTCCTCATGCCTTTTGCACACATTGTATATAGACCCCCCCTTTGTTTTCTACTGTGTTATTGACTTGTTAATTGTTTACTCCATGTGTAACTCTTTGTTGTATGCTCACACTGCTATGCTTTATCTTGGCCAGGTCGCAGTTGCAAATGAGAACTTGTTCTCAACTAGCCTACCTGGTTAAATAAAGGTGAAATTAAAAAAATCCTGTCCTGGGGGGAGACTGAGGTTTGCAGGGTGCATGTAGGGCCATAGAGTTGCTGTTTGTGTGTTCTGGTAAATCCCTTAACTAGCTGCTGACCTTTACTAACTGTGTGTATGTTGTGTGTATGTTGTGTGTATTGAGTCAGAGAGGAGAATGTGACACTCGCGGGCACATACACCTCCAATGTAGCTATTTGCCCTTCCACCCTCAACTGACGGAGATAGCATGTACACACTGAATGTCACTGACCGACTGAATGACAAACGCTCTGGATGACACACACACCCAGTGATCTCACTGGATGAGACAAACAGAAAGGCAAAGGGGTAAGACTTATACATGAACTGTCTAACCCTAAAACAGATTAAGCTGTGATACGAGGCACAATGATAGCACTAGAAAAGGGAATGGGTTTAATTTTTGTATTCAACAATGATAAACCTGAGATGCCAGGAGAGTCATCTCTTAAAGAGTCTTAATTTTTGCTGTTCGGCCTTGTTATTTTGGTAGTGTAACGGATGTGAAACGCTAGCTTAGTTAGCGGTGGTTCGCGCTAAATAGCGTTTCAATCGGTGATGTCACTTGCTCTGAGACCTTGAAGTAGTAGTTCCCCTTGCTCTGCAAGGGCCACGTCTTTTGTGGAGCGATGGGTAACGATGCTTCGGTGGGTGACTGTTGTTGATGTGTGCAGAGGGTCCCTGGTTCGCGCCCGGGTATGGGCGAGGGGACGGTCTAAAGTTATACTGTTACAGTAGCAATCATGTCATCATACTGGTCTGTGCAGTTTGGTGGTGTTAGCAGTTGATGTTACTCTTCAATAACACAGACCCCAAAGAAAGATAGGTTTATTCAAGGTGGACAAATCATAGATGTTATGCTGAGCAGTAGATGTTCATTCTCCCCTGTCCTCAGTGAATCTCTCCTTAGTGATTCTCTCCACAGAACAAAGGGGCAGGATATAGTTTTATAACCCAGCCCCTAGCCTGTGGTTGACCAATTGGAATTCCTTGCAATAAAACTGGGCCAATAGCTAAATAACAAGTATCCTATTTCAGGTTCAATGTATAAACAATTTGGAACAATGAGAACTTGCTTTGTTGCTATAAGTCCCAGACTGAAATTCCTCCCATGTCTCATTGATCATTAATCCCCTATTACAGAAAAAACACTTTCCATTGATCATTTAACTTTTAGTCCTCTATTGACCTCTCGTCCTCTGTGTTGTGTATTTATCTTTGAAATATCCTTACAGTATCCTAGTAACACAAATACAAGGGAGGATTGCAACGCTAACAATCCCTGGCCTTTTGTTTCAATGCAAATAAACACACTTAGGAGCACAAATCACTTTCAGTGTTTTGAGTTCCTTTTTTGCTGATCGTTTTCTTTGATATCCATCACCCCCTCCTCAAAGCCATTGGATGTCTGTATGTTTCCATCTATTCTTCCTTTGTTTACCTACACAAGTCAATTAAGATACATTTATTTTATCTTATTTTACAGGAGCACAATCTGGACTGGTTCCCGCGGATGCGTGCGATGTCGCTGGTGAGCAGTGACGCGGAAGGCGAACAGAACGAGATCAGAAATCTGCAAGAGAAGCTGGAGTCAGCCATGAGGCTGGTATGCAATCTGTCTGGACAGCTCACGGAGCTCAAGGAGCAGGTGAGTCTCATCTGCACAGACACACAGACAGATGTCTGTCAAATCACACCTTGGCTCCCAACAGCTAATTGGCCAGGTGCTCATGTAGTTCTGAGATGATTGGATTGGTGAAAAGCAATATGGGAGATATTCCACCTAGCCTATTAGAAGGCAAGATGGAGCGATTTTTCTTGCTTACTGAGCCCGATGCAAGAAGGCAACAAGAGCCAGCCGGTGCTGAAACTGAAGTGATTGATGGATTGTAGCTCATCACCGCCAACACTAGTTCTGGAATGTAATTACATGCTAGCATGGCTAGTGGCTAACATTAGCCAGCTCGAGTTCTCCAGACGACTTTGACAATTGTTCATTGTGGGTTGTCCCGAAGATATATATTTTTTTCTAGACTAAATGTTTAAAAAAAATACAAATAGATTTTTGGGGGAGGTGTAGATAACCAGACCGTGACCAAAACTAAGCTACTAAGACTTTGACCACACTGTTGTTATTTTGGAGAGAAAAACTCTTTCTTCGTACCCTTTAAACTGATACAATCCTTTTATGTTTACAAGTGCCTATGAGTAGGAGCTAGGGGTCATTTTGAATTGAGCAGAAGGTATGTCAGATTCTCTCACTGCTCTGGGCTGTTGAGTGGTTGTGGAGAAAGGTTTGTGGGGTTGGCTGTGATGGGTGGGGTGGGCCCAGGGTGGGTTCACAGATTTGTTGAGAAATATGCAGCAGCTGGGCTGTGTGTGGAGGAAGGGGCTGGCAGTTCATGAGTTCAAAGGGTCAACAATGGTCTATGTCAAAGCTTGCCACAGGAAACTTTCTGTGGGTGTGTCTCAGTGCATTTATCAGTAAGTGTGCAGATTTTTGTGCGCTTCTCCATGTGTTTGTTATTGGGTGTGTACTGTGTTTATTGGGTGTGTACTGTGTTTATTGGGTGTGTACTGTGTTTATTGGGTGTGTACTGTGTTTATTGGGTGTGTACTGTGTTTATTGGGTGTGTACTGTGTTTATTGGGTGTGTACTGTGTTTATTTGAGGTTGAGATCAACACTCTTCCCCCTTTCGGTAGATGACAGAGCAGAGGAAACAAAAGCAGAGGATTGGACTCCTGGGCCACCCCCCTCACATGAACGTCAATCCCCAGCAGCCAGCCTGAGGAGAACCGTGGGGTGGGTACCACCTCCTCCACCCAGGACCCTAACCCAGGACCACTCACATGAAGGAGATCCTAACATTACAGTGCCTTCTTCTGACAGTCAATGTAGTGTACAGGAGTATGCCAAAGTGTGTTTGTACAGTAGTAGTGTGCCTGACTCATGGGCTTTAGAGAGTGAGTATGTACAGTATGAAGGAATTTGTGTGTAGAATGCCTTAAAGAACACTTAGTGTTTATGAAACTAGTGCACATTAGGAGATGGGGCATATGCATGTAGTGTACGTGAGTGTGTCTATGTACTGTGCACATGAGTTCGAGTGGGTGGATGAGGAATGTATGGAGTGCAAAAAGTGCCCCTGGACTTGAGAAGAAGGAACCAGTCATGTAAGTTTAGGTTGTAAAAATTACTCAAGTGAAAATGCCTTAGGTTGTCTTACTACCCTTAATGCCTTGTCCATCTTCCTTACCACTTTGAATGGGTGACAAAGGTTCTACTCCCCCATTGGTCTTGATGTATTTGGTGAACTTGAAGTCTCAGCCAATTGCAACACAAGACTCTTGAGACACAACACTCTCGTGTTGAAGGACGCTTTCCTCTTTTTTATATATTTGTAACCTGGCAAACAGTATTTAATATCTTATTTTTGTACGAGGTGCAATACCAATACTTTACAATATGCAACCACAAAGATGTTTAATCTGTACATAATGTCTGTTGGAGATGGTATGGGTTTAGATGGCTTTGTTATTTTATTTATATACAGTGCCTTCAGAAAGTTTTCATACCCCTTGACTTACTCCACATTTTGGAATAAGTCAAGGGGTATGAATACTAAATTCTAAATGGATTGTTTTTGTTTTTCTTACCCATCTACACACAATATCCCATTATGACAAAGTGAACATTATTTTAGACATTTTAGCAAATGTATTGAAAATGAAATACAGAAATATCTCATTTACATAAGTATTCACAGTCCTGAGTCAATACTTTAAGTCTTTATGGGTAAGTCTCTTAAGAGCTATCCACACCTGGATTGTGCAACATTTGCCTGTTATTCTTGTAAAAGAAATATCAAGCTCTATCAAATTGTTTGTTGATAATTGCTAGACAACCATGCTCAGGTCTTGCCTTTTTGGTAAGCAACTCCAGTGTAGATTTGTCTGGTAGAAAGCAGAAACCAGGTTTTCCTTTTTGCCTGTGCTTAGCTCCATTCCATTCATTTTTTATCCTGAAAAAATCCTTAACGATTACAAGCATACACATAACGTGATGCAGCCACGACTATGCTTGAAAATGTGGAGTGGTACTCAGACGTGTTGTATTGGATTTTCCCCAAACTTAACTTTATTCAGGACAAAAAGTTAATTGCTTTGTCAGTTTTTTTGCAGTATTACTTTAGTGCCTTGTTGCAAACAGGATGCATGTTTTTGAATATTTATATTCTGTACAAGCGTCCTTATTTTCACTGTGTCAATTAGGTTGGTATTGTAGAGTAACTACACATTGTTGATCCATCCTCAGTTTTCTTCTATCCCAGCCATTAAACTCTGTAACTGTTTTAAAGTCACCATTGGCCTCATGGTGAAATCCCTGAGTGGTTTCCTTCCTCTCAGGCAACTGAGTTAGGAAGGACGGCTGTACCTTTTGTAGTGACTGGGTGTATTGATAGACCATGCGCAAATGCATATTCAATGTCTGCTTTTAAAAAATGTGTAGCCATCTACCAATAGGGTGCCCTTCTTTGCAATTGAAAAAACTCATGGTTCTCTGTGGTTGAATCTGTGTTTGAAATTCACTGCTTGACAGAGGGACCTTCACCATAATTATATGTGTGGGGTACAGAGATGAGGTAGTCATTCAAAAATCATGTTAAACACTATTATTGCACTCAGTGAGTCCATGCAACTTGTTAAACACATTTTTACTCCTGAAGTTGTTTAGGCTTGCCATAAAGGGGTTGGATACTTATTGACTCGAGACATTTCAGCAATTTGTAAAAAATAATTGAAAACATAATTCCCCTTTGATATTATGGGGTATTGTGTGTAGGCCAGTGACAAAAACATCTCAATTTAATCCGTTTTAAATTCCGTCTGTAACACAACAAAATGGGGAAGAAGTCGATGTCTGAACACTTAAGTCGCTGTATTTCAATGGCCAAATAGAATTGTGACCACCTTTAAGACTTCTTCCAAGATTTTTTTGACCAATAATCTACAAATGAGACAATATATACAGTATTTTTGTGAAAAGAAAACTCAACATGCACAGCATGGGTATCATGCTAAAGCCAGCAGTGTTGGTTTTCAAACACATGAGTTTGTGTGCATATTATCCGTACTACTTTTTCCACATTGTTACGTTACAGCCTTATTCTAAAATGGAATAACTTTTTTTTCCTCATCTACACACAATAACCCATAATGACAAAGCAAAACTTTTTTTTTGGGCAAATTTATTACAAATAAAAAAACTGAAATCACATTTACATACGTATTCAGACCCTTTACTCAGTACTTTTGGCAGCAATTACAGCCTCGAGTCTTGGGTATGACGATCCAAGCTTGGCACACCTGCATTTGGGGAGTTTCTTCAATTCTTCTCTGCAGATCCTCTCAAACTCTGGCAGGTTGGATGGGTAGCATTGCTGCACAGCTATTTTCAGGTCTCTCCACAGATGTTCGATGGGGTTCAAGTCCGGGCTCTTGCTGCTCCAGTCAAGGACATACAGAGACCCCTGCCACCCCTGCGTTATCTTGGCTGTGTGCTTATGGTCATTGTCCTGTTGGAAGGTGAACCTTAACCCCAGTCTGAGGTCCTGAGCGCTCTGGAGCAGGTTTTCATCAAGGATCTCTCTGTACTTTGCTCCATTAATCTTTGCTTCAATCCTGACTAGTCTCCCAGTCCCTGTAGCTGAAAAACATCCCCACAGCATGATGCTGCCACCACCATGCTTCACCCTACGGATGGTGCCAGGTATCTTCCAGACGTGGTACTTGGCATTCAAGCCAAAGAGTTCAATTTAGATTTCATCAGACCAGAGAATCTTGTTTCTCATGGTCTGAGAGTCTTTCGGTGCCTTTCGGCAAACTCCAAGCGGGCTGTCATATGCCTTTTACTGAGGAGTGGCTTCCGTCTGGCCACTCTACCATAAAACCTGATTTGTGAGTTGCTGCAGAGATAGATGGTTGTCCTTCTGGAAGTTTCTCCCATCTCCACAGAGGAACTCTAGAGCTCTGTCAGAGTGACCATCGGGTTCTTGGTCACCTATCTGACCAAGGCCCTTCTCCCCAATTGCTCAGTTTGGCCTGGTGGACAGCTCTAGGAAGAGTCTTTGTGGTTCCAACCTTCTTCCATTGAAGAATGATGGAGGCCACTGTGTTCTTCGGGACCTTCAATGCTGCAGAAATCTTTTCGTACCCTTCCCCAGATCTGTGCCTCGACACAATCCTGTCTCGGAGCTCTATGGATAGTTCCTTCGACCTCATGACTTGGTTTTTGCTCTGACATGCACTGTCAACTGTGGGACCTTATATAGACAAGTGTGTGCATTTCAAACCATGTCCAATCAATCCACCACAGGTGGACTCCAAGTTGTAGAAACATCTCAAGGATGATCATTGGAAACAGGGTGCACCTGAGCTCAATTTCGAGTATCATAGCAAAGAGGCTGATTACTTATCTAATTAAGGTATTTCTGTTTTTTATGTTTGATACATTTGCTAAAATTAAAAATAAAATACGTTTTTACTTTGTCATTATGGCGTATTGTGTATAGATTTGAGGATTTTTTTATTTAATTCATTTTAGTATAAGGCTGTAATGTAACAATGTGGAAAAAGTCAAGGGGTCTGAATACTTTCCGAAGACATTGTATATGTTTATTTTCTTATATTCTAATTTGAAAGTATCTGATCATTCCCAGGAAGCTTTTAGGATGAGGACCTAAGGTTACTGTTTGAGGTCATATCTGTGATGTCATATGATGTCCCAAGGTTCCTGTAGCATATTTCCCTGTTTGTACTGCGTATGTCCCCTGTAGATGGTTGTTGTGAGCATTATGAGGGAGGGTGTAGAAGGAGAAAAGACAAGGAGTCATACTAAAGGAGTCAACACATTGGTATTGCTTATGTCATACATTGGGAGCACACTAAACACCTAAGTGAGAACCTTGTTTTGATATGTTGGCTCTGAATTACATTCTGACAATCTTATATTTACATCCATTTCTGCTATCTAATCTTTCAGCACTGATTATTATGTTATTATTGCTTGTAGCACATGAATTAATTAAGTTTACTTGTCACTTTGTTTGGTGAAGGGCCTTCCATGAAGAGAGGTGTCCTGGTTTGATTGCTGTGTTTATGTAAAGAAATCCACAGAGTACTAATATAAAAGATTTGGAGTGCTGTTTGACCAAAGTTTCTTTCAAACCTCCTATATAAAACATGCTGTCTGAAATGTACATTCCATTCTTTAAAAGTCTATTCATTAAAGATGTGTTAGGCGTTCAGGGGTGATTGTTCCATCTGTATGGGTTGTAACACCACAGAGAGAATACTTGTGATATGGTATACACAGAATCACTATATCAGAATCTAATGATTGGTGTCCCCCAAGGATCAATATGGTCCATTTACTTTTTTTAAACTTTATAGGTCAGGAGTTTTTCCTGAACACTTGATCTAACCAGGGAAAACTCTGGGCCCTATATCCTATAACTAGGTCCCAGAGTTTGCCTTGGTCAGATGACATGTATGGGAAAACCCCACTAACATAAGCATTTTCGATGACATACTATAGCACATCAGCTTTTAATAGATGAAAGATACATTAGGATGAAGCTTGTATAATTAGATTTAGAAGTTAATGAGGCGTCACCCACGGCTACGGGCCAGAATAATGTATGCTGTTAAATGTGTTTCATGTGATGCACGTGACTGGTTTTCCACTTATGACTAGAGTAGTGACATTCATGCAGGGTGCTGCCCACTGCAGCTGGAGCTGAAAGAGTCGTCTGACATACAGGAAGCAGGGGAATGCCACAAGACAGTGTGAAATCTCCTCTCGAGGCTCTCACACAGTCCCATTATAACAATTCAAAAATATAGATATAAATAAAGCAATAAATGATTACAGATGAGGGAAAATAGGCTTGAAACATGAGGATCTCCTTTTTCTCAGGATGGAACATTACCTAGAGAGTTCAAAGGGGTATTAATGGGTGTCCCCATTATAAGGTAACATAGTTCTTGTGGTCAGTCAGGTACGTGCCATCGCCATGGCACCTGGACCAGTCATTAGGTAAGTGTTCTGTTACCACAGCACCTGTTGTCAGGTGGGTGTCCTCTTACCCCATTCAGACAAACATCCCCAAAGCATTACCAGTTGCTATTCTCTAAGGCCCCGATTCCAACCCAAGTTAAGCGCGCATAAATGTAACATAATTCCCTTTTTATGCACTTTGCTCTCAATGTATATTCTGACCTTGAACTTAAGCATGATAACAGTGCTATTCACCTGCTATTCATTTTGGGTGGAGATTGAATAAATTAAGGTGGGGAAGAGGTGGGTACAAATGCCATATTCTGACCTTGACTTAATGCCATAATAATGCTACCGTCTTTACACACATGAGAAAACCATGAATAAGCAGTTCCAAGTGAAAAAAGCATGTTTTTCCAGATAGAAATAACACCATTCCCCATGCACTGTAATTTACAACTTGAAATAACTATTGATAACCGCTAGATAAAGGAGTAGTCTGTTTGGCTAAGGGAGTTGTAAATATAAATGACACTTGTTTTAGATATATTTTACCTTTTATAATCGCTGGAGACATGTGGAGACATGGCAGCAAACTGAAGCATATTAACATAGAAAACCATCCCACAGTAAAGTTTATGAAATCCTGTGCCATTATGTGGAATTGAAATTGTACAGCCTTTTAACTTGCAGGAATGGGTAGTCTGAAATGTCTTAAACATCATGATCATTACACAGGTGTGCCTTGTGCTGGGGACAATTAAAGGCCACTTTGAAATGTGCAGTTTTGTCACACAACACAATGCCACAGATGTCTCAAGTTATGAGGGAGCGTGCAATTGGCATGTTGACTGCAACAGAGCTGTTGCCAGAGCATTTAATGTTAATTTCTCTACCATAAGCCACCTCCAATGTTGTTTTAGGGAATTTGTCAGTACATCAAACCAGCCTCACAACCGCAGACCATGTGTAACCATGCCAGCCAAGGACCTTGACATCCGGCTTCTTCACCTGTGGGATCATCTTGAGACCAGCCACCTGGAAAGCTGATGGAACTGAGGAGTGTTTGTCTGTAATAAAGCCCTTTTGTGAGGGGATAAAGAAATTCTGATTGGCTGGACTTGGCTCCCCAGTGGTTGGGCCTGGCTCCCAAGTGGGAGGGCCTATACCCAGTCATGTGAAATCCATAGATTAGGGCCTAATACATTTATTTTAATTGACTGATTTCCTTATATGAACTGTAACTCAGTAAAAAAAAATGAAATTGTTGCATGTCGCATTTATTTTTGTTCAGTATATATATTTTTAAAAAGGGTTTAGGCTAATTAAATCGTTATGAGCAGAGCACAAACCAAACAATAACAAACCTGACTCATGGCGCAATACTTGGCCGTGGTTGAAATGGGCAAGGGTATAAGCCTACTATTGTATACTATTCTCCCTATTATAATTCTATGTACACTAATCTTCCAACATTACCATTGGTTAAAGAACTGAATGTGGCAACTTTCTGAATGACTCAAACTACTCTATTTTTGATTAATCAATATATTTAATGCGTGAAGGCTCTCCAAACCTTATTTTAATGATTTATACATGTAGGCCATCATTGTAAATAAGCATTTGTTCTTAACTGACTTGCCTAGTTAAATAAAGGTTAAATAAAAATAAATATGTACTTTCATAACCTTAAAATGTGGCTTAATAATCTACAAGATCAGAGTATTTTTAAATCTACCAGTTGGTGCTGAAACAGAGAAGAATATGGATATATTTAGATGGTTTTCTTTCATTGATCCCTATTTTCTGAACCTGTACTCTTTATGTATTCTAGTCTTTTGACAAAATTCTAATTGAAAGTACACTGTATTTAAAGGGCGGGTTTAAGATTAATGCACTGAAAATCCATTTGAATGAAAACTCCACAAGAAAATCTGTTCTCCAGCAACAGTTTTCAGCTGTTGAATTACATTTATTCAGTGCGCGCAAGGGAACCACACCTGCAACCTACCTTTTTAAAGGTACATCTGAATCTGAATACCAACTACTGTGTAAGAAAGGCCTAATTTCTTAAATCAGAATTGAGCCCTAAGGGAGGAATTCCGACCTGAGTTAAGCATGAGTAAATGGAACGTAATTCCCTTTTTATTCCTATTCTGACCTTGAATTTAAGCACGGGAATAGCATGCTATTCACCCGCCGCTATTCATTCAGGGTGGAGGTGTATTCTGATATTTACTTAATTCCACCACCTTTACCCATGAAGGAATCATGAATCATGTTGAGCGAACCTGCCAGTTCCAAGTTGAAAAAGCATATATTTTATTTTTTTCTGATAGACATAAGAGCATTCTCCATGCACTGTCATTTATAAATTGATAATAGGTATTGATAAGAGCTAGGTAAATGTATAATCCATTTGAAGAATAGTATTGTAAATACACATAGCAATTGTTTTAGGTGATTTTTCCTTACGATCCCTGGAGACTAATGTGAAACCAGTCATGGAAGCAAACTGAAAATCTTTATTTATTTATTGCCACCCCTTTTCCACAGTGAAGTAGGCTATAAATATCTGTGACGTTATTCCACATTTTAATTGCATGACCTAATAATTAAATCGACCTAAATAATCTACAAACTCAAGAGTATTTTTAAATCTACCAGTTGGTGCTGAAACAGAGATGAATACGCATTTACAGTGAGCTTCAAAAGCACTGTGACAGTTCCAAATGTTTTGTTGTTTTGGCTCCATACTCAAGCACTTTGGATTTGAAATGATACAATGACTATGAGGTTAAAGTTCAGACTATCAAGTTTCATTAGAGGGCATTTTTATCAGTATAGGGTGAACCATTTAGAAATTACAGCACTTTTTGGACATAATCCTCCCATTTTAAGAGACCAAAAGTATTGGGACAAATTCACTTGTGTGTTCACTAATGTAGTAAAATGTTAATAATTTGGTCCCATATTCATAGCACGCAATGATTACATCAAGCTTGTGACTCTACACATTTCTTGGAGGTATTTGCTGTTTGTTTTGGTTGTGTTTCAGGTTATTTGTGTGTTTTATGCCCAATAGAAATGAATGGTAAATAATGTACAGTCGTGGAAAAAACCCTGGAAAGAGGCCTTTTTTTGTTGTTGACAGATGGTTGTCTAATCTTCACCTCACCACTATTGACAGATAAAGGAAACCTAATTTAACAAATTACACTGAAAGATCATACTTTGCAATCATTTATTAATCAAAAATCAACAGGAATGCAATTTCATAGTGCAGAAAAAATAAGTACATCTCTAGCTTCAATAGCTTGTATTGCCCCCTTTAGATTAAATAACTTAATGTAGCCATTTCTTGTAACTGTCTATCAGTCTCTTACATCGACTGGGAGGAATCCCCCCCCCCCCTCTTCTTTACAGTGCTGCTTCAACTGGTTCATGTTTGAGGGCTTTCTTGCATGCACAGCCCTCTTCAAGACCCCCACAGCATTTCGACAGGATTGAGATCTGGGCTTTACTCGGCCATTCCATAACCCTCTATTTCTTCTTTTTGAGCCATTCTGTTGTAGCTTTGCTTGTGTGTTTTGGATCATTGTCCTGTTGCAAGATCCATGTTCGGTTCAGCATTTTGACAGATGACCTCACATTCTCCTCAAGAATTATCTGGTACAATATAGATTTCATGGTCAATGATGGAAAGTTGGCCAGGCCCTGAGGCAGCAAAGCAGCCCCAAACCATAATGCCACCGCCTCCATGCTTTACAGTTGGTATGAGGGTCTTCTGTTCAAAGGCAGTATTCCATTTTCACCAAACATGGCATCTGGCAATGCGGCCAAACAACTCCACCTTTAACTCATCTGTCCAGAGTACATTGTTCCAGTAGTTTTGGTCTTCACCCAGGTGTTGTCTGGCAAACGTCAGTTGTGTCTTGAAATTACTTTTTGAGAGCAGAGGATTCTTCCTTCCTGACCTCCCATGTAGGCCAAGTTTGTGCAGTCTCTTTCTGACAGTCAACTCATGCACTTTGACATTGATTGTGGCAAGAGAGGCTTGTAGATCCCTTGATGTTACCCTGGGGTTCTTAGAGACTTCTATGAGCATATTTTGGTCAGCTCTTGGGCTGAATTTGATGGGATGACCTGCCAATGGTAATTTGTAGATGAGCCGTCAGGCAGTGGAATGATGTACTTCAAATTGCTTGGAAATGGATTTGTATCCCCTCCCAGACTCATGGGCATCAATAATATTTATTCTGAGGGCCTCAGGTAGGTCTTTTGATCTTGGCATGATGTGTTACCACACACCCATATGGTTAGGACCAAACCAGTTTCTAATCTTTATGGAAGGCTGGACACTCTCTCTGAGTTTCTCTCTAATGATTTTCTCATCATTTACACCTGTTTTTGTGCACTTGATTCTAATTTTAGCAATTGTATGTGATGGGCTTTTTCCAGATAGAAAATTGCATTTTTGTTCATTTTAATTGCATAACATTTTCAAAGTATGTTTTTTTTTTGTGATTTGTTAAATTGGGATACCTTTATCAATGAATGTGGTGGGAATTTAGCTCAAATATCCATGTGTCTAAATCAGTCAAAGACCACTTTCCAGGGGTGTACTTACTTTTCCAGGGGGTGTACTTACTTTTCCAGGGGGTGTACTTACTTTTTTACAAAATGACTGTATTGTGTAATTTTGGAGTCACTTTTATTGTAAATAAGAATAGAATGTGTTTCTAAACACTTCTACATTAATACATTTATACATGTTTTGGGAAAGGGGGATTGGGTAGCAAGTGTTTAAATTGTGCGGTATTTAGCAGTCATAAGAGTCTAGTAGCGGAAGTTGTTGTGTGTGTCTATCTGTGTGTGTGTCATGTGTCATAAAGTGCAAAGAATCAGAGCAGGTGGTCAGTCCATTTCAAGTGTTCAGCAGTCTGATGGCTTGTAGAAATTGTCTCTGAGCCTGTTAGTATCAGACCTCATGCTCCGATACCGTCTGCCCTACGGTAAGGGAGTGAATCGCTCGTGGCTGCAGTGTGTGGGTCCTTGATACTCTAGGCCTTCCTCAGGCACCGTTTAGAGTAGACTTACCCCAAGGCAAACATGACGACTATATTAGCCCGCACAGCTAAACTTTCATGCTAGGTTTATGACACATTGAAACTGATCAAATCAAACATTATTAGATCCTTTGTCTTGCTGACATTGATGGAGGGGTGGTTGTCCTGGCACCACCCTGCCAAGTCCCTGACCTCCTCCCTATAGGCTGCCTCATCATCGTTGGTGATTAGTCCTACAACCGTTGTGTCTTCAGCAAACTTCATAATGGTGTTTGAGTTGTTTGCAGCGCCACCGTTTTGGGTGAACAGGGAGTACAGGAGGGGACTAAGCACACACCGCTGACGGGCCCCCGTGTTGATGGTCAGCGTGGCAGATGTGTTGTTGCCTACCATTACTGCCTGAGAGGGGCCTGTCAAGAAGTCCAGGATCCAGTTGCTGAGGGAGGTATTCAGTCCCAGGGTCCTGAGCTTGGTGATGAGTTTGGAGGGGAATATGGTGTTGAATGCTGAGCCGTAGTCACTGGACAGCACTTCTACATAGGTATTCCTTTTGTTCAGGAGGGCAGTGTGGAGTGCAATAAAGATTGCGTTAACTGTGGATCTGTTGAGGCGGTATGTGAATTGGAGTGGGTACATGGTGTCTGGGATGATGGAGTCGATGTGAACCATGACCAGCCTTTTAAAACAGTTCATGGCTATAGATAAAGGTGTTACGGGGCGATAGCCATTTAGGTAGGTTACTTTGGCGTTCTTGGGCATAGGGCCTATGGTGGTCTACTTGAAAATGTCAGTGAAGACACTTGCTTGCCAGCTGGTCAGCCAATGCTCTGAGTATGTGTCCTGGTATTCCGTCTGGCCGTGCGGCTTTGTGAATGTTAACCTCTTTAAAGTTCTTAATCACCTCAGCTACGGAGAGCGAGATCACACAGTCATACGGAACAAATGGTGCTCTCATGCATGGTTGAGTGTTGCTTGTCTCGCAGCGAGCATAGAAGGCATTTACTTGTCTGGTAGGCTCGCTCCACTGGGCAGCATGCGGCTGGATTTCCCTTTGTAATCCATGATACTCGTCAGAGGTTGTAAGGGATTTCTTATAAGCATCCGGATTAGTGTCCTGCTTCTTGAAAGCAGCAGCTCTAACCTGTAGCTCAGTGTGGATGTTGCCTGTAATCCATGGCTTCTGGTTGGGGAACTGTATGTACAGTGGGGCAAAAAAGTATTTAGTCAGCCACCAATTGTGCAAGTTCTCCCACTTAAAAAGATGACAGAGGCCTGTAATTTTTATCATAGGTACACTTCAACTATGACAGACAAAATGAGGGAAAAAATCCAGAAAATCACATTGTAGGATTTTTTTATGAATTTATTTGCAAATTATGGTGGAAAATAAGTATTTGGTCACATACAAACAAGCAAGATTTCTGGCTCTCACAGACCTATAACTTCTTCTTTAAGAGGCTCCTCTGTCCTCCACTCGTTACCTGTATTAATGGCACCTGTTTGAACTTGTTATCAGTATAAAAGACACCTGTCCACAACCTCAAACAATCACACTCCAAACTCCACTATGGCCAAGACCAAAGAGCTGTCAAAGGACAGCAGAAACAAAATTGTAGACCTGCACCAGGCTGGGTGGAGGGGCACAATGTGCGACTGATGTGTTTTCCGTTTGCTCCCGCAATATTCTCAAAGTTTATGTGAATTTTGCAGCAGAACCGTATTTATTTTCCAATATTAATTTGGTGATCCCGTTCCGTAAAAACCAAGACTACTTTGCTTTCGAATGTCAGCATGTCGACGATACAAAAGGCCAAAAACGTGACTTTGAGAGAACCTGGCCTACAAGACCCACTCTTATCACCGCCCTCTCGTGAGTCTGCGGGCCCGGGGACTCACACTTTACCAGGGGGAATGGCTTGACCTGGCGGCGATGAAATGAACATTCTCGAGGCCATCAAACTACTACGCTCTAAGATAGTTTAAATGAAAACGGAGGTAGTTGCTATGATTGAGGCCCGAATACAGGATGTTTCTGATACTTTAAAAGCAGATCTAACCATCCTGCGGAACGAGATGGCGCCAGCAATCACACCACTCAAAACAACAACAGAGTTGCACACTACAACGATTGCAGCACTGGAGACCTCTGCTACCAATGTCTCCGACCGAACTACCTCCCTGGAGGCTGACGCCTGGCTGCGGATCTGAAAAAGGTGCAGGAGAGTTATGAGTTTAGAGGGATTCTCTCACCACTATAACCTGAGACTGGTATTGGTCCCAGAGTTAGCGGAAATGCCTCGCACCACGCATTCTGTTCCTGGGCTGTTGAAGGATGTTCTTGCCATGGATGAGAAGCCCCTGATTGATCGTGCCCACCGGTCAAGCCCCGGGATGATGAGAGGCCCCGTGACATCATTCTTCGAGTGCACTTTTTCTATGAGAAGATGGAGATTCTCAGACGAGCCCGCAATACCACTCTGAGCTTTCAAGGACAGAGCTTCTCTATCTACCAGGACTACTCCCCCACTGTTTCCAGGCAGCGTGCAGCTTTCGGGCAGGCCAAATGACTACTACGAAACCAACCAGGTGTGAAGTATGGACTGCGATTCTCGGCCCGAGTCTCGGCCCATTTAAAACTTCTGCCTAACCTTTGATGGTGTACTTGTGAGAGTATTGTTATTTCTGACCATTCACCATTAGAGCTTGAACTAGAGTATCCCCAGCGACCTCCTAGGTGTTATCAATGGCGTCTTAACCCCATTTTACTCTCGGATAAGAAGTTTGGCAATTTAATTTCTTCTGAAATCACCTTATTCCTAGAAACTAATTCAATGTCAGGTATGTCCTGCTCTACCATATAGGAGTCTCTCAAATGGGAGTCTCTCGAAACATACCTACGTGGCCAAATAATGTCTTATACAGCAAACAAAAACAAAGCTCGCTCTCAGTGACTTTGAGACCTGAGCGAAGCCATAGCTACATTGGATGAGAAATATGCTACAGATCCTTCCTCTGATCTACATAAAGATACTCCAATCTGAATTTGAACTACATAAAGATTCTCCAACTACTCCAATCTGAATTTGAACTACATAAAGATTCTCCAACTACTCCAATCTGAATTTGAACTACATAAAGATTCTCCAACTACTCCAATCTGAATTTGATGAGCTTCCTACCAGAAAAGCTGAACACTTACTCTTGCGAACTCGATACAGAGTGTATGAACAAGGTGACAAGGCCAGTAAACTCCTTTCAGATCCGTAAATCTGAGGCCTCACGTTTAATCCCACAAATAAGGACCCTGTCTGGTGCCACCACAGTTATACATAAAGAGATCAATGATCAATTCAAACAATTTTACTCTGCACTAAACACCTCGATCTCCTCAAGACCCTTTGCTGATTGATTCATTCTTTAATGGTCTGAATATGCATTCAATTGATACAGACTCCCATGACTGTTAAGAAGAAGAATTTACACCTGAGGAGATTGCAACAGCAGTGTCCGCAATGAAAAGTGGTAAATCACCGGGTCCGGACGGGTTTCCAACAAAATTTTACAGGACGTTTTCTGGTCTGCTTTGCCCATTCCAGTCTCGATTATTTACAGAGTGCCTTAATACCTCAATGCTAACGCCTAGTCTTTATCAGGCTTCAATTTCATTACTATTAAAGAAAAACAAAGACCCCCTGGAATGTGGATCCTATTGCCCAATCTTGCTTTTAAACTGTGATTACAAAATCCTAGCCAAGCTTCTAGCCATCCGTATGTAATACACTCTGACCTGACTGGCTTTGGGAGAAATAGATATTTGTTTTTCAATATTAGACTCCTTATGAATATACTGTATTCCCCAGTGTCGAGGAACCTGGAGGTGGTGGTCTCGCTCGATGCGGAAAAAGCTTTTGACCAGGTTGAGTGGGACTACCTAACAGCCCTTTATAGATTTGGCTTTGGCCACAAGTTCATTGCGTGGATAAAGATTCTTTATTTTTCTCCCATGGCTTCAGTATGGACTAACAACTTGTCCTCTGACTATTTTCCCTTCCACCGCGGATCCAGACAGGGTTGACCACTCTCCCCCTTGTTTGCTTTGGCAATCGAGCCTTTCGCCATCGCACTACACTCTAATGATGCCATTAAAGGTATTATCAGGACGGGCTTAGAGCAGAAAGTCTCGCTATATGCTGACGATCTCCTTTCATTTATCTCCAACCCTGATACCTCATTGCCACATGCCTTATCTGTTCTTAAAAAGTTTGGATCAATCTCAGGGTACAAGCTGAATCTAGGCAGTGTGAGATTTTTCCACTAAATACGGCTGCTTTAGAAATATTCTAATTTGTTTCAGGAATACATTGTTGCTCTAGCAGACAGTTTGAAACAATCTTTTACTTTTTGGAATTCGCTACCTCTTTCTCTTATTGGAAATATTAATGTCATTAAAATGAATGTGTTGCCCAAATGTTTATATTTATTTCAATGTTTACCCATTTTTATTCCAAAATCTTTTTTTATTTCACTGAATCAAACATTCATGTATTTTATTTGGGATGGCAAGGTACAACAGATTGGTAGAAAACATTTACAGAAGCCTAAAGCATTGGGTGGTCTACCAAATTTTCAGACATTTGGTAGTCACCCTCCAAACTCCACTATGGCTGACTAAATACTTTTTTGCCCCACAGTATCAGTACATACACACAATATCTAGGTCTAATACATAGTACAGAACATTATTAGTCAAGGACTGAAATACATACATTTCAATCACACACAGCCTACATATCAGTACATACACACAATATCTAGGCCTAATACATAGTACAGAACATTATTAGTCAAGGACTGAAATACATACATTTCAATCACACACAGCCTACATATCAGTACATACACACAATATCTAGGTCTAATACATAGTACAGTGCAAATTACAATAACATACACTGCTCAAAAAAATAGGGAACACCAAAATAACACATCCTAGATCTGAATGAATGAAACATTTTTATTAAATACTTTTTTCTTTACATAGTTGAAGGTGCTGACAACAAAATCACAAAACTTATCAATGGAAATCAAATGTATCAACCCATGGAGGTCTGGATTTGGAGTCACACTCTAAATTAAAGTGGAAAACCACACTACAGGCTGATCCAACTTTGATGTAATGTCCTTAAAACAAGTCAAAATTAGGCTCAGTAGTGTGTGTGGCCTCCACGTGCCTGTATGACCTCCCTACAACGCCTGGGCATGCTCCTGATGAGGTGGCGGATGGTCTCCTGAGGGATCTCTTGTGTGGGTTGTAGTCTCCATCTCATGCTACCACTAGAGTGAAAACACCGCCAGCATTCAAAAGTGACCAAACATCAGCCAGGAAGCATAGGAACTGAGAAGTGGTCACCACCTGCAGAACCACTCCTTTATTGGGGGGTGTCTTGCTAATTGCCTATAATTTCCACCTGTTGTCTATTCCATTTGCACAACAGCATGTGAAATGTATTGTCAATCAGTGTTGCTTCCTAAGTGGACAGTTTGATTTCACAGAAGTGTGATTGACTTGGAGTTACATTGTGTTGTTTAAGTGTTCCCTTTATTTATTTTTTGAGCAGTGTATATATAATGGCGGTGTCTCTTCACAGTCCCCTTTGTGCAGTAAGGTGTTCTTTAATCTCAATTTTTAAACTGGTTTTATTGAAAGCTTGAGTTACCTGTAGCCAAGGCTCTATTTAAGATTGTGCTTTCCCTGCCTCTGTTCTGGACCTGTTTGCATGTCTTGTGTTGTATAAAGCGCTCATCACTTCAAATAGGCTGCAGTACATGTCATATTAAACAGCATAACACGCTAAATAGGTCAGGAGCCAGACAGGGAGCCTAAGAAGGAACACAAAATATTTTGGGGGTGGGTAAATTATTTCATTTTTTTTTAAGGCTATAGCCTACAAGAAATACATTGTGAAGTATTTGCAAGTGCTACACACTAGGCTGGTAGAGAGTCAGGGACATTAAGTGCTCAGCATTTAAAAAAGTTTTGTTGTATTAAATAATTTTAGTCTAAAAAGTGCACATATACACTGTGACCTACTAGAATTAAATAAAACATAAAAAAATGCCTTATTAGGCTTAGTCTGCATGCCTTTGAATTCATTTTAAGAAACGCAGACCAGTATCCTCTCCATGCTTGCAGAGCCACTGGGGAGTTTTTTTCTTCTATAGGTAGGCCAAAACATTGATAAGTACAATAAGTACAATAAACGTCACATAAATTAAACATGGAAGCTTGTCTGCTGGGTTCTTATAACATACCAAACTGTGAGGAGCAAGAGAGAAAGTGCGGTGATGTAATGTCCACAACTAAAAACAGATCTCTTAATTTTGGTAGTATTATCTATACAATAAGCCATAATTAATTTTGGCCTAATATGTCTGGCATATTCCCACTTTCAAGGAGCTTTCAATTTTGATTGGGTTATTTTGACAAAAGCTCCTTGAAAGTGGGAATATGCCAGACATATTAGGCCAAAATTAATTATGGCTTATTGTATAGATAATACTACCAAAATTAAGAGATCTGTTTTTTAGTTGTAAATACTTTGCTACAATGACACACTTAATTAGCTACCCACCTCATTCCTTTATTTTAGCATGTGCACATGGTAAGTCATCATGCTTTTTGGATGTGTCTTTTCAGATTCCACAATGTTTCTTTAGTTGTGGACATTACATCACCGCACTTTCTCTCTTGCTCTTGGTCCTCATATTTGTAAATCACCTTGATTTTGCACCTGTACATTTGATCAGTTTCTTTATGAAAATATTTAGGGAACTCCATGACAGTAGCTAAAGACTACAAATGCATGCTGGGCCCGGCATGCCCTGAGCTTTTGATGTGAACGCTACTTGGAGCGGGCGAAAAGGCCGACAAGTCAGCCTTTGGGTATCTCGCTCCAGTCAAATTGGACACGCTCTGCTCTAGCTCCGCTCAGATCACTAGCCGCGGGCAGCATTTGGTAAGCTAACACACCCACACTCATCTCCCCTTCCCTGCTCTGTTTTTAGCTACCTTAACAATGTGGGTTGACACACACGTTCATTTAGCGATCTCAGTTCATACATTACACACATTCTTACCTCCCTTCAGTAACAGTTTGGTATGTTATAAGAACCACGCAGACAAGCTTCCATGTTTAATTTATGTGACGTTTATTGTACTTATCAATGTTTTGGATGAGCGCTCTGTTTGTTTGTTTCTGTTCCTCTCTCTGTAGCTTCCGGGTATTCTGGAATAAGGACACGAGATATGGCAATCGGGCTGGCTTTGTAGTGACTGTGCAATTGAAGACAGCATGTCAGGAGTGATGGGATTATGTAACTGTGTTATATTGCGCTATATTGTATTATCAAAAATCGATTGCTAAGGTTCAATGAAGATAATTCATGATATGTTTAGCTTAGTGGAAAATGTAGACTTTGATGTTGGTAAGGGGGCGGGTGGCGTTTTGATTGAGTTGTTGATGGGGCAGCACTGTTTTAGCTGTCCCATAATGTATACTTTTGGTGGCAGTACTGTTTTTCTTCCAGAATCACTATGTAAATAAACACCCTTGCACAGAAGTACTTTTACGGCCATCGTTTTATTTGATAGAGGTTATGTTTTTCAGTTTAGCCTTCTGGCCTACTCTACGCTACGTATGGTGGCAGCAGTGGGATGGCGCACCGCAAATCAGTGAATTCCAAAAAGAGATATAAAGGAACGCGTACTGAGTTGTGTTCGCAGCATCAACTGTCAGAAAAGGTACCTAAAATTGAAACGGGGTGGAATACGATGGAATCATCCGGCGAAGAAGAGGTAATTTATGAGAAACTAGGAGCCTGGCCAAGGGGCCAAACACAACCAGAATCGCTTGAGTTGCAGATTGAATCACCAGATACAGACATAAAAGACCAGCCAACTGAAGGAGCAGTTGGAGGACCCGAACCACAACCAACCATGGTAGCCCTTTTCCAGCAACTTTTCACCTACCTTGAGATGAGGGGTGAAGACTTCGAGCAGGAGTTCCAGGGCCTACGACAATCTGTCCTCACAGCACCTGTCTTCACATTGTTCTGTGTAATTGCTGGGTAATCTTTGGGTGCTAAAATCTGTAGTTTTTTATTTAAAAAAAATACGTTTTTTTTTGTGTGAAGTTGGAGTTCCAGTCAGCCCACACAGGTCGTTGCTCAAATCCATCCTAAATCGTGTTGAGTTTAGTTTAGTCAGCATCCACCAGGCAGGCCTACATGTCAATACCCCTATTATAAAGCCCTACAACATAGGGCTATTAACTTCTCACAGTGGTTAAAGTTAAATAATATAATGTATTGTATTTACATATTACATGGTTTTGCTTATTGGCATAGGCTTACACTTACGATTCAATTATGTTGTGTATGAGGCAAAAGGTGAATGAGTCCCATGAACAATATAAGGATTGGGATAAGATATGACATTTAACTCCCCATTCTATCAATTCATCGATATATTTGCAAAATTATCCCCATATCAATATTATTGATGTCTTGTTAGTAGTGGATCCTGCGGAGCAGTTTTGGTGAGAAGTGTAGCTCTGTGTAAACTGTAACCTGTCTATATGCTCCTTAGCGGTGGCGCGTATAGTGGTTACCATACAGTTGAGCATGGTGGTACACGAGACCCGGGACTCAGTCCTCCGGTGTGACGTGGACCGACGTCGCCCCCAGATCCTCCTTATCAGTAGAAAATGGGCAGTCCCTCCACGGCGGAGACAGCGGCGTCCAAAACGTGACTCATGTGACAGAGGTAGGTCACTCTGCGAGCGAGAGTCAGAGGGGTTTATTTAACACGTAGCTCTAGTGTCCTCCCCCACTTTCCCAACGCGCAACCAAGATTAGTGCATCTTCAGGGCTACCTCTTGACTGACTTCGTGGAGATCTCCGGGACAATTTACTCCCATTCGGCGACAAATATAATAATAACAACAATTGAAATATAAAGGAAAATACATTTTCTCTACATATTGTTAATCTCGAGTTAGTAGGAATACTGGACAATTTACATTTATTACATTTCATATGCATCCTTGAGTGAATACATTGGGAAACAAGCTTGCCCTTTCGTGATTAGTTTGGAGTAGGCCTAAAGATAATGGAAATGGAAAGGATTCAAAGGGCGCAGCCCCCTCCCAAGTACCAGCAGGCTGAGCTGTCTGACATGCAAGGGTAAGTTGCTGAGAAAGATACTTGTGCAATGGCCATGCGTGTCCTGTGCCTCTACATAGTGTCACACATTTGTCTCTCTTGACATTGAGTGCGCAACTTCACAAAACTCACATCTCATTGACTGTCTTCTGCCTTTCTTTAGGATGGATTTCCCTATATATGTATACAAATCCCGTCGGGGAATGAAACGAGCAGAGGAATGCAAGGTTGGTATAAATATGTGTTTATTCAATATTTTCATGTGAAATAATACTTTTGAATGTAATTTTATTACAATACGAATATTGTGATTATACAATATTTAAACTAAACATTGTTTAGTCATGCGGTGACCCGTTTTCCCATCTGATGTGAGGCTTGAAGTCCATGTTAGTGTTGACAGGGCTGCTTGTCAAATTGCTGTAGGTGTTCGGTAACCTCAATATGACTCCACCTAATGTACTTTCACACTCCTGCCTTTAGGAAAACTACAAACTACCTCATCGACTTATTGAGAAGAAAAGGCGAGACAGGATAAACGAGTGCATCGCTCAGTTGAAAGATTTATTGCCTGAGCACCTGAAACTTACAGTAAGTTCCTATTTATCTGGAAGTAGCTCAGTAATAACTGGCTCACTGTTCACTGCTTGTAGATGTTAGCTAAGGCGCCGTTAAGTGGTTGCTTTGTGGTACTTCAGGTTTTGGTATCGGCGTGACAAACAGTTGAGATTTATAAAATCATTTAAATCAATGAAATTAAGTACTTAAACTCATTCTGAAATGGTGCAAATTTCCTTAGATCAGTATTTTTTTATGATTCAGGTAGTGATATATTATCAAATGTTGAAGATCGAATTTTAATTTGAGTATAACTAGTTATTGTTGTGCCTCCAAGTTTGTGTGTGTGCTGCTGAGTGCAGGGAGCCCCTGCTGACAGTAGTGTGTGTTATTCTCGTAGACTCTTGGCCATCTGGAGAAGGCTGTGGTTTTGGAACTCACGCTCAAGCATGTGAAAGCCCTCACCACTCTACTGGAAAACCAGCAGCAGAAAATCCTCGCTCTGCAGAATGGCATGCAAATCGGTGAGAAGAAACATACACACCCACAATAAGATGATTCTGCAGAAGGGCATGCAAATCAGTGAATTTAAATATAGCTTGTCGTCTCTTGCCTTGACTAGTTTCCATTTGGATGCAGACAACATCCTCACTAATTCTCAAATGCAGCACAGTGCATTTCTCATCTATTGCATTATTATAACATGTTACCGGAATAAGAAACTGAGACAGAATAACTCCGTTTTAGAATGGATGTGGTTGAATATAAGGGGAAATTTTACCCATAATAAGATTTATTACTTATGAGAATTTCCCCAAATGTGATGAGAGTAGTTTGGTAGTTTCCAAAATAATGCATTGTGGTAGTTCTGTATTTGATGCTGTTGTTCCTTCCTGTCTACAGAGCAGTCCTCTCCCAGCCAGGAGAACAGCGAGGGGATGTTCCGCTCAGGCTTCCACGTCTGTGCCCAGGAGGTTTTACAGTACCTGGCCAACCAGGAGGGTGACGGAGACCTCACACCCTCCCACATGATCAACCACCTGCACAAGGTGGCCACTGAGATCCCCCAGGGCCCTCCCCACAGCCCCTGGCCCGAAAAGACCCCCAGCTACCACCACCACCACCACCAGGCCCTGAGGGAGAAGCCTGTAGGCCAGCCCCCCAAGCCCAGCGAGGGCCACAGGAAGAACTGTGTGCCCGTCATACAGCGGGCGTATGCCCAGGTTGGTGGTGAGCAAAGTGGCAGTGATACAGACACAGACAGCGGCTACGGTGGCGAGCAGGGTGAGCATCTGGCGTTGCGTGCAGGGTACTATGGCCAAGAGAGCCAGCTGAAGAGAGCCCTGGGCGAAAAGACAGCGTCATTGGGCGTCAAGCAGGAAGTTGAACCTCGCCACAAACATGCCCGGGTGGAGTCATCCGATGACGAGTTTCTCTCAGGTGGAGAGTCATCCTCATCCTCTTCATCCTCCTCCAGCGGTCACGGCAGCTACATGAGCGCCTACTCCCCCCACCAGGCCCAACCTCATCCTCTCTGCATGCCCTTCTACCTCATCCCCCCTTCTGCTGCCGCTTATCTGCCAATGCTGGAGAAGTGCTGGTACTCTGGGGCCATGCCCATGATCTACCCTGGCCTGGGGGGCTCCGCACAGGGCATGCCTAGTGACACGCATGCCCAAACTTCCCTGATTACGATATCCCCCAGGGAGCACTCTCCCTCTCCCCCCACCGTGGCCCAGAGCCCAATGGACTCACCAGCCCTCCTCCAAGCGTTAAAGCCCATTAACCTGGAAACCAAAGACTGAGAGACCACTGAACAGTGTTATTGAACATAGAGACTGCTCTGCTGAGAGGGAACATAGGGGAGAACATGACTGTCAGATCACCCACCATCACCCCTCACCCCAGAGGTCAGAAGACCGAAGGGAGACAGAGAGCATGCAGCTGATCTGGTCCCGGACTGGTGATATATCATCCGCAGCCACACTGCTGCGAAGACAAGAAAGAGTGAAGGTGTAGAATGAAGACAGCTGAACCTGTTACCTGACCCTCAACCCTCTGAATGTTTGACTTAAAATGCATACCCCCACCAGAGCGCTGAGTGCATCATTGACCCCACTGATCTGGACCTGCCCTGAACACACACCCTTGGTTGAATGTAAAAGAGAGGCAATCCCGTAGATGCTGTTGTTGAGGTTTCTACATGCTGATGACACTGACAGGTCTCAGTTGTAGCTGCTGCCATAGAGACACATACACGTCCTAAATCATGTTACACCTAATGTCAACAGTCACCTTTCACCCAAAGGTCGCTGTCTATCTACCTTAGGTAACCATTGCCATCGCTGACAATGCCCTTTGCCCCATTTCCTATGACAACAGCAAATGCTCTGACTAAAATAATGATCCTCACAACTGTACAGCCAGGAGCAAAGGGTACACCAATTCACACTTTATGGAGTTAGTGATGTCATCACGTGACCATGTCGAGTTGGCAATTCACTGACTGTTGAGATGGATTTTCTGTCATTGTGTATACTTCTTGTACATCTCTATTTTTGATATGTGTCCTAATTCTCGGACTAGAGAGAGGGGTAGTGTGGACAGTCATTTTGGTGTAAAATAAACCCTGTACATTAAACCCTGTACATACTGTAGCCCTGTGCTGGCCCTGGTCTGCGTTTTTCAGCAATCCGCTTCTCCTCAAGTCAAACCTGGTGTTTGTTCATGCTGTTGCCTTTTACTTGTGAAAAGCTGATAAAAACATCATTGGATGTTTATTAAATGTATTTGTATGAATACTGCAGTCTAAGGAGTTGGCGAGAAGTGAATGTATACGTTTTAACAGAATATTTGTTTTTTATAGAAAGATGTACTTGGGACCTACCAGAAAGTTGTTGATGTACATACTTTGTCTAAATGGTGATATACATTATATAAGCGTATTAATAAAGTATTTTTTTTCCTGTGGAAAGCCTGTCTGCTTGGTTCCTCATGAGTGAGTAGAGTGCATCTTGAGGTGAAATGTAATCTCCTGGGATATATTTCTCCCACAACCACAAATCTGTCGGGGGAAACTTGTAACGATTCTCATCCTCGTCTGATGAGGAATATGAAGGATCGGACCAAAATGCAGTGTGGTACGTGTCCATGTTAACTTTATTAATCTGAACACAAAATAACAAAAGGTGAAACAATGAAAAAACGAAACAGTCCTATCAGGTGTCAAAACATAAAACGGGAAACAACTACCCACAAAACCCATGTGGGCAAGAGCTACCTAAGTATGGTTCTCAATCAGAGACAACAACAGACAGCTGTCCCTGATTGAGAACCATACCCAGCCAAAAACAAAAATACAAAAACGTAGAAAAAAGGACATAGAATGCCCACCCAAGTAACACCCTGGCCTAACCAAAACAGAATAAAAAGCCTCTCTATGGCCAGGGCGTGACAGAACTCTTATAGAATGGGGAGAGCTGCTGCAGTCTGCTTACTGGACGGGCACTGCTAGTCACAAGAAGAGAAACACCGCTATGGGTGTTTTCTCTGCTTTTTACACACACAGACAGATACTGTGGTGTCCCTGAACAATCAGTGCGCTCTAAAGGCCGTATTTTATCTTTCATATATTTAGGTTGTTTAAAGTAGAGCGCTTCACATTTCCAAAAAGTTGAACCCGGACACTAACGGACACGAGAACAATCAGACCCGAACGGACTCGACAACAACCAGACCTAGACCCAAACCATACCCCAACGGGTCCGGGTCTAAACCCGACCCGAGTGACAAACAATAATGTTAATCAGCCAAGTCTTTATCTGTTGGTTAGGTCTTCTATAAGTCCATGAATGCACGTTGTTAGCGTAAAATACATATCCTATTGGCTATGCAGAGCCCTTGTTGGATCCATTCGTGTCCAGTCGGTTCTATCAGCTGTGGTTACATAGACCCGAGACCCGATGATAATCAAACAGGACCCGACATGGACCCGAGGGAAAGGTTTGAATTTTGGTTGGATTTCGGGTTCAGTTGGACCTGTGAAGACCTCTAGTTTAAAGTGGACGAACAAGTAGAAGCAACTATTATTCAACATCCATTTTATATAAATAGTTACAATCAAAATGTTATCACTCCATAGTCCAGTCTATATAGTTCATGGTAAACACAGAATTGTACCTGGGTCAAAGTTCCTGTGCAATGATAATGAATAAACTGGGATCAAGGTTTAAAGCACAGGTGTACGTTTAAATCATAGATGTTGAATTTAACAAACCTCAGGCTGATCAAAAGAGACCAAATGGAGAAGATGTCAAGACTGCAAGAAGATAAAAGGGAAAGAACATTAACAGACAAACACAAATGAGAAGCCAGCAGGCACTTAATATTACCTTGCTCACACACACACACACATACACACGCAGCTGTCACATGAACGGCCACATTGCTATTCCTGGGTAGCTGTGATTGGTGAGTTGATGGGAAGGGGAAGGGAGGGCTACTCGGCAGCCTGGTGTAAATGAGCATGGACACACCGACCTGCTCTTCCATTTCCCTCACCATCTATTTCCTCACCCTGCTCTAGTATGCTGACAAAGTTCTATATGTTTACAAATACAGCTCTTTTAATTGACAAAAAAAAAGCCTCAGACACTATTAAATATCACGTATCCTACTCTTCTTTGGTGTCTTCTCCCCCTAGTGTGTAGATATGATAATTACATCTGCCATTTATCATCCTGTTTTTCTGCTCCGTTATTCAGTAGAGATCCTCAGCCATGTGTGGCCCCCTGCTGGGAGAATAGAGAACCATCATCTCACTGATAGGATAGAATGACTTCAACAAAACATTACAATGGTTGAGCCAATAGTTAAGACAAATATTTATTTCAACAAAGCAATAATTTCATACTTCCTTTAAAGTTGTTGGCTTGAGTCAATAAACATACTTATATCTGTCCTCACTGTCCTGCTAGTGGGGGTTTGATGGAAGGTTCTGGGTCTTTTCTTTGACTCCAGCCCTTTGGTTGATGTGTGGGGTTGAGCTCGGGGACCGTCATCACAGTGACTCTGCCGTTGACCACGTTCTGCCCCACGTAGCCCAGAGAAAATTATTTATTTCATCTTTCGTCGTGGTGTAGGAAACAGACAGCCGTCCAGAGTAGGGTTGAATATTTTCCAGGTATTTAACAAATGTTCCATCCCGAAAATAAATACATTTTCTCCCGGGTAGCCCGGTATTTCCCGCCAAAACAGGAAGTGTCATTCAAAAGCATTATAAAGCATATAAAGAGGCCTGTCTGGATTTGATTGGAGTTTTGATAGAAAATTAATGCCTGATGCTACTTGAGCCTGATGAGCCATACATTAAATACATTTAATGAGCTCAAGCCCAAATTATTGTGCTGTTATCCAATACATAGCCTATATCAGGGATCATCAACTAGATTCAGTCGCGGGACACATTTTTTCTTCTGGGGATGGTTTTAGATCACTCTCTTCTGATTGTGTCAGAGTGCAGAATAACTGATGCATTTACGAATGTACAAAACCAGTTGAATATGAACGGTGTCAGTAAACGTTGGTAAAAATGTTTTATTCAATTGTTGCCCTCTGAACGCTCCAAGAGCAGAGCATGTGAGCGGGGTTGAAAGTCCCGCTCATGTCTCATGCACTCCATTTCCTTTTTAACAACTCCGCTAAAAAACGCTTCATGCTCACAGGACAACAAATTACTGCTCCAAATTCGCTGCATTCTCTAAAATCCCAATTTAACCAACATCTATTTGTGTGACTACCTGGAACTTCCATATGGATTTGAAGTATTGAAACCAAACCATATGGTTTTGAAGTATTGAAACCAAACCATATGGTTTTGAATTAAAGGGATTCGAATAAACATTAAATAGAACCTTTATTTAACTAGGCAAGTCAGTTAAGAACAAATTCTTATTTACAATGACGGCCTACAAGAAGTGCATATCATTTCAAATAGGCAACATGTCATATTAAACACCATATAAACACTCTAAATAGGTCAGGAGCCAGACAGGGAGCCAGACAGGGAGCCAGACAGGGAGCCAGACAGGGAGCCAGACAGGGAGCCAGACAGGGAGCCAGACAGGGAGCCAGACAGGGAGCCAGACAGGGAGCCAGACAGGGAGCCAGACAGGGAGCCAGACAGGGAGCCAGACAGGGAGCCTAAGACGGAACGAACAGGAATTATTTAGACTATATTATTTTTATTATTTCAAGGCTATAGCCTACAAAGAAATACATTGTGAATAATTTGCGAGTGTAACACAATAGGGTGGTAGGGACATAAATCACTCAGAATTTAGACAACATTTTGATGTATTAAATCATTACAGTCTAAATTGTGCATATAAGAAGTGATTTACTTAGAATGAAATACAAATTAAACAAAAAAAATGACTTATTAGTGCATTTCTCTTGCGCTCGAGGGTGCCAGGCTGCCCTTTATTACACATGGGTGCCTCAGCTGGCTCAGAACCGTGGGTGCCTCAGCTGGCTCCCACGCCTCGGCCGGCTCATCAGGCTCACATCCCACATCATGCCTCAGCCAGCTCGTCAGGTTCCCACACCTCAGTGGGATTGTCAGGCTCCCACGCCTCAGCCGGATGTTCGGGCTCCCATTTCTCAGCCAGCTCGTCGGGCTTCTACACCTCAGCCAGCTAGTCTAGCCTTGGGCCGGCCCGTCAGGCTCGCCCAGGTGGGACGCCGGGAGGGGCCCCTAGGGGGGGGGGGGGTTACTTCTACACCTGCTCCCGCTTCCCGTCTGGCGCTCGAGGGCGCCAGGCTGTCCTTCATTACACACACCTGTCACCATCATTACGCGTATCTGCACTCATTGGACTCACCTGGACTCCTTCATGTTTTGATTGCCTTCCCTATATCTGTCTGTTTCTCCATTTCATCCCCATGTCAGCATTATTGTCGTTTTGTTTTCCCCTGTCCAGACGCTGTTCATATTCTGTTCCTGTCCGTGTTTTCATTAAATCTTCACTCCCTGGGCTTGCTTCTCATCTCCAGCGTCTGTCCTTACATGTTTTGCCAGTCTGTGCCTGGAGAGCAGGCCAGCAGCAGAGAATATCCTCTCCTCAGTTGCAGAGCCACTGGGGATGCTAAACACCCTTTTGGTCACTCTTGCCAGGCTGGGCAGAGATGCAGTTTTTTTTCTCTATAGGTAGGCCTAAAGGTTTTTAGGCAAAATAACCCAATCAAAATGGAAAGCTCCTTGAACATTGGAATATCAAATATAATTGTATTTGTCACATTAAGTACTTAGGTCTACCAATGTTGTGTCAGCAAACTTAATGATGGTGTTGGAGTCGTGCTTGGTCACGCAGTTGTGGGTGAACAGGGAGTACAGGAGGGGTCTAAGCACGCACCCCTGACGGGCCCGAGTTGAGGATCAGCATGGCAGATGTGTTGTTGCCTACCCTTACCACCTATGGGTGGCTTGTCAGTAAGTCCAGGATCCAGTTGCAGAGGGAGGTGTTTAGTCCTAGGGTGCTTAGACAGGCCTATTGGGCCAAAATCAATTATTTAGACGATAGAACAGAAATGAAGGAAACGTTTAAGAGATAAGATTTGTTTGTTTATAAATACTTAAACGGTACAATGACACACTTAGTTATCTACCCACCTCGTTCCTTTCTTTTAGCATGTGCACGTAGTAAGTACAACATCATGTTTTCGGGATAGGTGTCTTCAGATTCCACAATGATTATTTAGTTGTGAACACCACATCACCGCACTCCCCCTCTTGCTCCTCATCTTTGTAAGTCACCTTGATTCAGCACCTGTGTGTTCTATCAGCTTCTTTATGAAAATATTTATGACAGTAGCTAAAGCAAGGGGCTAGAGCAGCAAAAGTCGTTTTTAGGATATCGGTACTTTACTATTTATATTTAACTGGGTGGTAGCGGTGCGTGGTAGAGGTGCATGGTAGCGTGGTATCGGTGCGTGGTAGCATATGGGTAAAAACACTGTTGTGGTAATTGCATTTTTTGCTGTATAACCTGTTCATATACCTTGCGACAGTGATATAGACCTAAAGCCCAAGACAATAAGAAGACACAGTGGCAGAATAAAATTCAACTACGCCTTTGTTTCATCACAACCTGAGAGTTGTGATGAAAGTCCACAACACATATTGCATGTAACAAACAGTTACATGACCTACAGCATGGTCAAGCTGTTAATGTTGCATTTTCGGACAACTAAACTATTGATTTACAACTACGGAGAGGTACTGCAAGTCGCATAGATTACAGGAGCTGCCTCCACTATTCCAGCACCATTTCAACATCATCAACTCACCTATGCAACGTCTAATACAGTGACAACTAAAAGATACCAAAAACAATTTGGTCTAATCAACATAAGCAAAATATTTTGTGGCTGTCCATGGTTCTGATTTATAAAAAACATGTTGACTCACCCTACTTGTAGATAAATGGCAAAGCAGTCCTCTCTTTCACAATGACTAAACAGTCTATCACTCTGTCATATATTACACGCTTTTTATTCTGTTGTCCTAGGCAATGTTCCCTCCTTATTTTTGGCATTGAGCAAATTTCAGGTCTGCTGAGCATTAACTTGAACGTTGTGAACATTCTGTGCAGCTTCCAGAGAGCGTTTACTGTGAAAGCTGAGGCTGTACCCGCTTTAAGTTACAGTTTTAACAGTGGCCAAGTAGGCTAATAATATTTTAACATGGAAATAGCTGTTCTATCATTCAGCCTACAGTAGCAGTCATGTGTGGTATTCAATGTAGGCCTACATTCCATGAGACTTTTGAAAAAACATCATGCAGGGCTTGACATTAAACTGTTTATCCACTTGTCCTTCAGACAAAGAAGTGACTGAAAATATTGTTGTTTGATGCAAGAAACCACTTTACAAAATAAAATGCATTATTATCTACATGAACATAATACCTCAATCAGCCTGACTAACAGGTGTGGTAATCAGACACACGCTACCGGGCACAGGTATGTAGCCTTGCTACTTTTATAGCCTCGCTACTGTATATAGCCTGTCTTTTTACTGTTGTTTTATTTCTTTACCTACCAATTGTTCACCTAATACCCTTTTTGCACTATTGGTTAGGGCCTGTAAGTAAGCATTTCACTGTAAGGTCTACTACACCTGTTGTATTCGGCGCACGTGACAAATACACTTTGTTTTGATATTTCCATACCATGATTACAATCAGACTAATTATGCTACCCTCTTTACTTGACTCGCCTTTCAAAGATGGCTAAAAATGTAGAAAGCAAATCACTCCCCTATTGCTGACTACAAATTATCTATAACTGGGCTAATAACTCAATAACTAGCAAAGGATATGAATAAAATGTGCACATGTTGCTACATGCAACTCATGCTGTAAACACCCAGACAGGAAATCACGTCAATGACTCAACCCACTCAAGTGATGCACCCCTCCCAGGGACGGCATTGACGAGCACCAGTAAGCCAGTGACTCAGCCCCAGTAACAGGGTTAGAGGCAGAGAATCCCAGTGGAGAGAGGGGAACCGGCCAGGCAGAGACAGCAAGGGCGGTTCGTTGTTCTAGTGCCTTTCCGTTTACCTTCACACTCCTGGGCCAGACTACACTCAAATCATAGGACCTACTGAAGAGGTGAGTCTTCAATAAAGACTTAAAGGTTGAGACCAAGTCTGCATCTCTCACATGGGTAGGCAGACCATTCCATAAAAATGGAGCTCTAGAGGAGAAAGCCCTAGGGACAGTAAGGAGGCCTAGGGACAGTAATTCTAGGGACAGTAAGGAGGCCTGCATCTTGTGACAGTAGCGTACAGTATAGGTATGTACGGACGGACCAAATCGGAAAGATGGGTAGGAGCAAGCCCATGTAATGCTTTGTAGGTTAGCAATAAAACGTTGAAATCAACCCTTGCTTTAACAGGAAGCCAGTGTAGAGGCTAGCACTGGAGTAATATGATCACATTTTTTGGTTCTAGTCAAGATTCTAGCATCCGTGTTTAGCACTAACTGAAGTTTATTTAGTGCTTTATCCGGGTAGACGGAAAGTAGAGCTGTCACGCCCTGACCTTAGTTATCTTTGTTTTCTTTATTATTTTGGTTAGGTCAGGGTGTGACGAGGGTGGTATGTGTGTTTTTGTCTTGTTTAGGGTTTTTGTACATCTTTTGTTGTTTTGGTATGTCTAGGTAAAAGTTAGATCTATGGTGGCCTGAATTGGTTCCCAATCTGAGACAGCTGTTTATCGTTGTCTCTGATTGGGGATTCTATTTAGGTTGCCATTTTCCATTTTGGTTTTGTGGGTTATTGTCTATGTGTAGTTGTCAGCACTCGTGTTATAGCTTCACGTTTGTTTTGTTATTTTGTTTAGTATTCTTCGTTTAATAAAGAAGAATGTATTCATATCACGATGCACCATGGTCTCATCAATACGACGAATGTGACAGAATAACCCACCAAATAAGGGCCAAGCAGCGTGTGAATGAGGAGTGGATATCCTGGGCCCGGGAGAAAGATGAGTGGAGGACATCCTGGACCTGGGAAGAGGTAATGGCAGGGGACAAGACCCTGCCATGGAAGCAGGTGGAGATAGCACAGGAGTCAAGGAAACCACAGAAACCAATAAAATGTTGGTGGGGGGCACAAGGAGCAGTAGGCGGTGCCGAGGAGTAAACCAGAGCCAGTCTGGGAGGAGAATTCAGAGGAGAGAGAAATGGGGGAGTTGTTGAGTTGGTGGAGGACGCACGGATTTGGAATAAAAGAACGTGTTGTCAGTTTAGTGCCACCAGTTTAGTGTTAAAGTTCCGGAACAATTGATGCCGGCTATACACACACCAGGACTCCAGTGTACCTTCAAGACCCAGTGCGTCCTGTGCCAACTCCTCGCACTCTCCCTCAAGTGCGCTTTCCCAGTCAGGTGTGTCCTGTTCCTACTCCTCGTCCTGAGGTGCGTGTCACCAGCCGGTACCACCAGTTCCGGCACCACGCATCAGGCCTCCAGTGCGCCTCCAGGGTCCAGTACGCCCTGTTCCTCCTCCCCGCACTCACCCTGAGTTGCGTGTCCCCAGCCCAGTGCCACCAGTGCCAGCACCACGCACCAGGCCTACAGTGCGCCTCGGCAGTCCAGTACGCCCTGTTCCTGCTCCTCGCACTCGCCCTGAGGTGCGTGTCCCCAGCCCGGTACCACCAGTGCCGGCACCACGCACCAGGCCTACAGTGCGCTTCGGCAGTCCAGAGGGTCCGACGACAGTACACAGACCGGAACCTCCAGCGACGGGCCTCAGTCCGGGGTCTCCAGCGACGGGCCTCAGTCCGGGGTCTCCAGCGACGGGCCCTAGTCCAGAACATCCGGCGATGATCCACACAGCGAGGATCCCCAGCCCGGGGCCTACGGTGAGGATCCGCAGTCCAGAGCCTCGACGATGATCCACGGTCAGTGCTACGAGAGCGGACTCAGTGTGAAGAAGGGGGGCGGCATCCAGAACCAGAGCAGCCACCGAGGTTAGATGCCCACCCAGACCCTCCCATATAGGTTTAGGTTTGCAGCCGGGATTGGGCAACTTTGGGGGGGGGGGGGGGGGGGGGTACTGTCACGCCCTGACCTTAGTTATCTTTGTTTTCTTTATTATTTTGGTTAGGTCAGGGTGTGACAAGTGTGGTATGTGTTTTTTAGTCTTGTCTAGGGTTTTTGTACATCTATGGGGTTTTGGTATGTCTAGGTAAATGTTTGGTCTATTGTGGCCTGAATTGGTTCCCAATCAGAGACAGCGGTTTATCGTGGTCTCTGATTGGGGATCCTATTTAGGTTGCCATTTTTCCATTTTGGTTTTGTGGGTTATTGTCTATGTGTAGTTGCATGTCAGCACTTGTGTTATAGCGTCACGGTCATTTTATTATTTTGTTTAGTGTTCTTTGTTTAATAAAGAAAATGTATTCATATCATGCTGCTTATTTTGTTTAGTGTTCTTTGTTTAATAAAGAAAATGTATTCATATCATGCTGCGGTCTCATCAATACGACAAATGTGACAAGAGCATTGCAGTAGTCTGACGTTATCTGCCCGAGGGAGTTATCCAATTGGCCCCTCCGTTGCGACGTTACCTGAATGCCCATCTGCGGCCCGCTAATCGTTAGCTGTCTTATCAGCTGCTATCTGAATAGGTCTATCGGACAATTTCGCTATAACTATATCTATTTTGCCAATTGGATTGATCCCCTCTACCACACGGTACCCCACTAATCTACTGACAGAAACGCACGAGGTGGCTAAAAACAGACCTCCATTCTATGCTGGCTTGCTACTGATGGCCCGGCTAGCTGTCTGAATCGCTGTGACCCCAACCAACCTCACTACTCACTGGACCCTTTATGATCACTCGACTAAGCATGCCTCTCCTTAATGTCAATATGCCTTGTCTATTGCTGTTCTGGTTAGTGTTTATTGGCTTATTTCACTGTAGAGCTTCTAGCTCTGCTCATTATACCTTATCCAACCTTTCAGTTCCAACACCCACACATGCGATGACATCACCTGGTTTCAATGATGTTTCTAGAGACAATATCTCTCAATACCTAGGTTTACCTCCACTGTATTCACATCCTACCATACCTTTGTCTGTAGATTATACCTTGAAGCTATTTTATCGCCCTCAGAAACTTTGACTCTCCGTTCTGGACGTTCTAGACGACCAATTCTCATAGCTGTTAGCTTTTAGCCGTACCCTTATCCTACTCCTCCTCTGTTCCTCTGGTGATGTAGAGGTGAATCCAGGCCCTGCAGTGCCTAGCTCCACTTCTATTCCCCAGGAGCTCTCTTTTGATGACTTCTGTAACCGTAATAGCCTTGGTTTCATGCATGTTAACATTAGAAGCCTCCTCCCTAAATTTGTTTTATTCACTGCTTTAGCACACTCTGCCAACCCGGATGTTCTAGCTGTGTCTGAAAAAAAAGTAGTTGAAAAATTCTGAACTCTTCATCCCTAACTACAACATTTTCAGACAAGATAGAAAGGCCAAAGGGGGCGGTGTTGCAATCTACTGCAAAGATAGCCTGCAGAGTTCTGTCCTACTATCCAGGTCTGTACCCAAACAATTTGAACTTCTACTTTTAAAAATCCACCTCTCTAAAAACAAGTCGCCGTTGCTGCTTGCTATAGACCACCCTCTGCCCCCAGCTGTGCTCTGGACACCATATGTGAACTGATTGCCCCCCATCTATCTTCAGAGCTCGTGCTGCTAGGTGACCTAAACTAGAGCATGCTTAACACCCCAGCCATCCTACAATCTAAGCTTGATGCCCTCAATCTTACACAAATTATCAATGAACCTACCAGGTACCACCCCAAAGCCGTAACCACGGGCACCCTCAGATATCATCCTAACCAACTTGCCCTCTAAATACACATCTGCTGTTTTCAACCAAGATCTCAGCAATCACTGCCTCATTGCCTGCATCCGTAATGGGTCAGCGGTCAAACGACCCCCACTCATCACTGTCAAACGCTCCCTGAAATACTTCAGGGAGCAGGCCTTTCTAATCGACCTGGCCGTGGTATCCTGGAATGATATTCATCTCATCCCGTCAGTAGAGGATGCCTGGTTATTTAAAAACAATGCCTTCCTCACCATATTAAATAAGCATGCCCCATTCAAGAAATTTAGAACCAGGAACAGATATAGCCCTTGGTTCTCTCCAGACCTGACTGCCCTTAACACAAAAACATCCTATGGCTTTCTGAATTAACTTCGAACAGCCCCCATGATATGCAACTTTTCAGGGAAGCTAGAAACCAATATACACGGGCAGTTAGAAAAGCCAAGGCTAGCTTTTTCAAGCAGAAATTTGCTTCCTGCAACACAAACTCAAAAAAGTTCTGGGACACTAAAGTCCATGGAGAATAAGAACACATCCTCCCAGCTGCCCACTGCACTGAGGATAGGAAACACTGTCACCACCGATAAATCCACTATAATTGAGAATTTCAATAAGCATTTTTCTACGGCTGGCCATGCTTTCCACCTGGCTACCCCTACCCCGGTCAACAGCACTGCACCCTCCACAGCAAATCGCCCAAGCCTTCCCCATTTCTCCTTCTCCCAAATCCAGTCAGCTGATGTTCTGAAAGAGCTGCAAAATCTGTACCCCTACAAATCAGCCGGGCTAGACAATCTGGACCCTTTCTTTCTAATATTATCTGCCGAAATTGTTGCAACCCCTATTACTAGTCTGTTCAACCTCTTTCGTATCGTCTGAGATTCCCAAAGATTGGAAAGCAGCTGCGGTCATCCCCCTCTTCAAAGGGGGGGGACACTCTTGACCCAAACTGCTACAGACCTATATCTATCCTACCCTGCTTTTCTAAGGTCTTCGAAAGCCAAGTCAACAAACAGATTACCGACCATTTCAAATCCCACCATACCTTCTCTGCTATGCAATCTGGTTTCAGAGCTAGTCATGGGTGCACCTTAGCCATGCTCAAGGTCCTAAACAATATCTTAACCGCCATCGATAAGAAACTATTTTGTGCAGCCGTATTCATTGACCTGGCCAAGGCTTTCGACTCTGTCAATCACCACATCCTCATCGGCAGACTCGATAGCATTGGTTTCTCAAATGATTGCCTCGCCTGATTCACCAACTACTTCTCTGATAGAGTTCAGTGTGTCAAATCAGAGGGCCTGTTGTCCGGGCCTCTGGCAGTCTATGGGGGTGCCACAGGGCTCAATTCTTGGACTGACTCTTCTCTGTATACATCAATGAGGTCGCTCTTGCTGCTGGTGAGTCTCTGATCCACCTCTACGCAGACGACACCATTCTGTATACTTCTGGCCCTTCTTTGGACACTGTGTTAACAACCCTTCAGACAAGCTTCAATGCCATACAACTCTCCTTCCGTGGCCTCCAATTGCTCTTAAATACAAGTAAAACTAAATGCATGCTCATCAACCGATCGCTGCCTACACCTGCCCGCCCGTCCAACATCACTACTCTGGACGGTTCTGATTTAGAATATGTGGACAACTACAAATACCTAGGTGTCTGGTTAGACTGTAAACTCTCCTTCCAGACTCACATGGAACATCTCCAATCCTAAATTAAATCTAGAATTAGCTTCCTATTTCGCAACAAAGCATCCTTCACTCATGCTGCCAAACAAACATTGTAAACTGACCATCCTACTGATCCTCAACTTTGGCGATGTAATTTACAAATTAGCCTCCAACACCATACTCAATAAATTGGATGCAGTCTATCACAGTGCAATCCGTTTTGTCACCAAAGCCCCATATACTACCCACCACTGCGACCTGTACGCTCGTGTTGGCTGGTCCTCGCTTCATACTCTTCGCCAAACCCACTGATCCAGGTCATCTACAAGACCCTGCTAGGTAAAGTCCCCCCTTATCTCAGCTCGCTGGTCACCATAGCAGCACCCACCTGTAGCACCCGCAGGTATATCTCTCTGGTTACCCCCAAAACCAATTCTTCCTTTGGCCGCCTCTCCTTCCAGTTCTCTGCTGCCAATGACTGGAACGAACTACAAAATTCTCTGAAACAGGAAACACTTCTCCCTCACTAGCTTTAAGCACCAGCTGTCAGAGCAGCCCACAGATTTACTGCACCTGTACATAGCCCATCTATAATTTAGCCCAAACAACTACCTCTCCCCCTACTGTATTTATTTATTTATTTTGCACCCCATTATTTCTCTCTACCTTGCACAGTCTTCCACTGCAAATCTACCATTCCAGTGTTTTACTTGCTATATTGTATTTACTTTGCCACCATGGCCTTTTTTTTGCCTTTACCTCCCTTATCTCACCTCATATTGTATATAGACTTACTTTTCTACTGTATGTTTGTTTGACTCCATGTGTAACTCTGTATGTGTCGAACTGCTTTGCTTTATCTTGGCCAGGTCGCAATTGTAAATGAGAACTTGTTCTCAACATGCCTACCTGGTTGAATAAAGGTGAAATAAAAAGTCTAACCTAGAAGAGATAAAAGCATGGATTCATTTTTCTGCATCAATTTTGGTCAAAAAGTTTGATTTTTGCAATGTTATGTAGATGGGAAAAAAAGCAGTCCTTGAAACAGGCTTGATATTTTAGTCAAAAGAGAGATCAGGGTCCAGCATGCGGCAGGGTAGCCTCGTGGTTAGAGCGTTGGACTAGTAACTGAAAGGTTGCAAGTTCAAAACCCCGAGCTGACAAGTTACAAATCTGTCATTCTGCCTCTGAACAGGCAGTTAACCCACTGTTCCTAGGCAGTCATTGAAAATAAGAATTTATTCTTAACTGACTTGCCTAGTTAAATAAAGGTACAATTTTTTAAAATAATAATGCCGAGGTCCTTCAATTTTATTTGAGACAACTGTACAACCATCGAGATTAATTTTCAGATTCAACAGAAGATCTTTGTTTCATGGGACCTAGAACAAGCATCTCTGTTATGTCCGAGTTTAAAAGTAGAACATTTTGCAGCCATCCACTTCCTTATGTCTGAAACACAGGCTTCAGCGAGGGCAATTTTGGGGCTTCACCATATTTCATCGAAATGTACAGCTGTGTGTCATCCGCATAGCAGTGAAAGTAAATTGTTTCCAAATGACATCATCAAGAGCTAAAATATATAGTGAAAACAGTGGTCCTAAAACAGAACCGTGAGGAACACCAACATTTACAAAAGTGGTCCGACAGATAAGATCTAAACCAGGCCAGAACTTGTCCGTGTAGACCAATTTAGACCATTCTCTCCAAAAGAATGTGGTGATCGATGGTATCAAAAGCAGCACTAAGGTCTAGGAGCACCACGAAGACAGATGCAGAGCCTCGGTCTGACGCCATTAAAATAATTTACCACGTTCACAAGTGCAGTCTCAGTGCTATGATGGGGTCTAAAACCACACTGAAGCGTTTCTTATACATTGTTTGTTTTCAGGAAGGCAGTGAGTTGCTGCGCAACAGCTTTTTCTAACATTTGAGAGGAATGGGAGATTGGATATAGGCCGATAGTTCTTCATATTTTCTGGGTCAAGGTTGGGCTTTTTCAAGAGAGGCTTTATTACACTTTTAGTGAGTTTGGTACACATCCGGTGGATAGAGAGCCATTTATTATGTTCAACATAGAAGAGCCAAGCACAGGAAGCAGCTCTTTCAGTAGTTGGAATAGGGTCCAGTATGCAGCTTGAAGGTTTAGAGGCCATGATTATTTTCATCATTGTGTCAAGAGATATAGTACTAAAACACTTGAGTGTCTCCCTTGATCCTAGGACCTGGCAAAGTTGTGCAGACTCAGGAAAACTGAGCTTTGGAGGAATACGCAGATTTAAAGAGGAGTCCATAATTTGCATTCTAATGATCATGATCTTTTCCTCAAAGAAGTTCATGAATTTATCACTGCTGAAGTGAACGCCATCCTCTCTTGGGGAATGCTGCTTTTTAGTTAGCTTTGCGACACTATCAAAAATACATTTTGGATGGTTCTTATTTTCCTCAATTAAGTTGGAAAAATAGGATGATTGAGCAGCAGTGAGGGCTCTTCGGTACTGTCTTTCCAAGCTAGTCGGAAGTCTTCCAGTTTGGTGTGGCGCCATTTCCTTTACAATTGTCTGGAAGCTTGCTTCAGAGCTCAGGTATTTTCTGTATACCAGGGAGCTAGTTTCTTATGACCAATGTTTTTTGTTTTTAGGGGTGCGACTGCATCTAGGGTATTGCACAAGGTTAAATTGAGTTCCTCAGTTAGGTGGTTAACTGATTTTTGTCCTCCGATGTCCTTGGGTAGGCGGAGGGAGTCTGGAAGGGCATCTAGGAATCTTTGGGTTGTCCGAGAATTTATAGCACGACTTTTGATGATCTTTGATTTTGGTCTGTGCAGATTATTTGTTGCGATTGCAAACGCAATAAAATGGTGGGCCAATAGTCCAGGATTATGAGGAAAAACATTAAGATCCACAACATTTATTCCATGGGACAAAACTAGGTCCAGAGTATGACTGTGGCAGTGAGTAGGTCCGGAGACATGTTGGACAAAACCCACTGAGTCGATGATGGAGTCCATGTGAATATTAAAGTCATCAAAGATTAGAATATTATCTGCCATGACTACAAGGTCCGATAGGAATTCAAGGAACTCCTTGATGAACGCTGTATTTGGCCCAGGAGGCCTGTAAACAGTAGCTATAAAAAGTGATTGAGTAGGCTGCATAGATTTCATGACTAGAAGCTCAAAAAGACAATAACGTCATTTTTTGGGGTAAATGGAAATTTGCTATCATAAATGTTAGCAACACCTCCGCTTTTGCAGGATGCTCAGGGATTTGGTCACTAGTGTAACCAGGAGGTGAGGCCTCATTTAGCACAGTAAATTCCTCAGGCTTAAGCCATGTTTCAGTCAGGCCAATCACATCAAGATTATGATCAGTGATTAGTTCATTGACCATAACTGCCTTGGAAGTGAGGGATCTAACATTAAGTAGCTCTATTTTGAGATGTGAGGTATCACAATCTCTTTCAATAATGGCAGGAATGGAGGTCTTTATTCCAGTGAGATTGCTAAGGCAAACACCGCCATGTTCAGTTTTGCCCAACCTAAGTCAAGGCACAGACACGGTCTCAATGGGGATAGTTGAGCTGACGACACTGACTGTGCTAATGGCAGACTCCACTAAGCTGGCTAACAGCCTTCTGCCTGGCCTGCACCCTATTTCATTGTGGAGCTAGGGGAGTTAAAGCCCAGTCTATGTTCGTAGATAAGATGAGAGCCCCCCCTCCAGCTAGGATGGAGTCCGTCACTCCTCAACAAGCCAGGTTTGGTCCTGTTTGTGGGTGAGTTCCAGAAAGAGGGCCAATTATCTACAAATTCTATCTTTTGGGAGGGGCAGAAAACAGTTCCCAACCAGCGATTGAGTTGTGAGACTCTGCTGTAGAGCTCGTCACTCCCCCTAACTGGGAGGGGGCCAGAGACAATTACTCGATGCCGACATCTTTCTAGCTGATTTACACGCTGAAGCTATGTTGCGCTTGGTGACCTCTGACTGTTTCATCCTAACATCGTTGGTGCCAACGTGGATAACAATATCTATATACACTCTACACTCGTCAGTTTTAGCTTTAGCCAGCACCATCTTCAGATTGGCCTTAATGTCGGTAGCCATGCCCCCTGGTAAACAGTGTATGATTGCTGGATGATTCGCTTTAAGTCTAATACTGCGGGTAATGGAGTCACCAATGACTAGGGTTTTCAATTTGTTAGAGCTAATGGTGGGAGGCTTCGGCATCTCAGACCCCGTAACAGGAGAGACCAGAGAAGGCTTGGCCTCTGACTCCGACTCGCTGCTTAATGGGGAGAACCCGTTCAAAGTTTCTGTTGGCTGAATGAGCTACACCGGTTGAGCATTCCTACAGCATTTCCCTCCAGAAGCCATGAGAAAGTTGTCCTGCTGCAGGGACTGTGCCAGGGGATTTATACTACTATCTGTAATTACTGGTGGCACAGACGCGGTTTCATCCTTTCCTACACTAAAATGACCCTTGCCTAACGATTGTGTCTGAAGCTGGGCTTGCAGCACAGCTATCCTCGCCATAAGGCGATCGTTCTCCTGTATATTATCAGAAACCATCATGTTAAGGTTACTACTTAGCTTCGGCTGGTGGAGGTCCTGACAAACCATGTCCAGATAAAGCATCCGGAGTGAAAAAGTTTAATGAAAAAAAGTTGAGTGAGGCAAATACAAAAAATATAAACAATAATTAAAAAGTTAAAAACGTCAAGTTGTCAGGTAGCAAAGTAAGGTTAGCAACAAAAACTCACAGCAGCACCTAAACAAGTCTGCAAGTTGTGACCGGAAGTTGTGACAGAGTACACTAAACTCTCATTTGTGCTAGCATTCTATGAGGGGAAATCGCTGATTATAAGGCACGTTCAGGTGCCGTCAATTTTAAATTAATTTAAGATTTATAGATCACATGTGTGAAAGTTACAAATGGGCTTCTTAGAACTTGCGTAAGCAAGGTTTTTTATGCTCCGTGTCTTCTTTCTGCCTACCCTGACCGCCGTTCTGTACCTTGTCACATTACACTGGATTATTGACCTCTGCCTGCCCTGACAGCCTGCCGTTTTGTACCTTTTAGACTCTGATCTGGATTAGAGTCTAGGGGCGGCAGGGTAGCCTAGTGGTTAGAGCGTTGGACTAGTAACCGGAAGGTTGCAAGTTCAAACCCCCGAGCTGACAAGGTACAAATCTGTTGTTCTGCCCCTGAACAGGCAGTTAACCCACTGTTCCTAGGCTGTCATTGAAAATAAGAATTTGTTCTTAACTGACTTGCCTGGTTAAATAAAATAAAAAAATAACTGACCTCTGCCTGCCCCTTGACCTGATACATTATCACCGCATATTGGCAGAAGTCTGGCTTCCCTTGGCTCCATGAATACACACCACTGGAGACAGGGGGAAATTGTAACAGTCTTTATCCATTATAGACATGTTTGCACAGTATTGGACCTAGGCCTTCAGTGTGTGACAGGCTCAAAATGCCAGTGCAATCATGCAGGAGAGAGCATGAGTGTAGTGTAGTGGAGGTATACAATGTATTAATTAAGTAGTAGAATAGAGAAATCATTAACAAAGTAGACTACGCAATCGCAAAACATGTGTAATATATTCACATAGCCTAGATTGAGCGGAATATCATCTACAGGCAGCAAGAGCGCACTGCTCTCAACATGGAGCAGCTAACAGAAGAATGACATTGGTAACTTAGCTGGTAGGTAGGAAAGACGTTTCAATGTATGATATCTACCAGTAAATGCTAACTAAGGCAACAATGGGTATTGAAAAAGTTTGGTCATTAGTCTTAGTTATAGGCTATTTATCATGTTCAATCTAATCATCATGTGCTGTTTCCATGAACATTTAAGGCTTTCCCCCCAAAAAACATCCCAAATAAATGTTTATTGCAGAACGATATAATACTGAATTCTATCGAGAATGTGTATTTATATTTTTCCCAGACCTCAAAAATGGTCTCCTGATGTGGTTTGAGCATTGATGTGGAATTAGAACATGTTATTTTATTTGAAAAAGTGTGATTTCGAAAGTGAAAATCTATAGGAAAACAGGATTTTTCACACAAGGCGCCTTTCCTTCACACAGGACCCACCTCTCCAGGCACCACCACACCACTGCATAGAGCCGATGGAATGACAGCAGTCCATTCACTCAGACATAATAAGCCAGTAGGTCCCAATCATAAGAATACAAAAACACAACCGTTATAGTACATTTCAATTAGGAAATGCTTAGCCTTACTTCCCATTACAAAAAAAACATTTCAAGTTTAGCACACAAGGTAACCGGTTATCTAAAGTTAGAATGCAACAATGTTTCACACACATAAATGACTTTCAAAGAGATGGCTAACAACAGCATGCGAGCTGCAATAAAAAAACACAGTTCCACTCACCAGATGATGATCATTTGAAACTTAGCTTCTTGTTGAAAGTTATTCTTGAAAATGGAGAAGCTAACAAATTAGTAACAACATCCTTTTAGATGTCAACTGCTGCAGCCACTGTAACCTAGCCTACAACACAAGCTAGCTCGCTTGACCGTGGGAAACTACTGCTCGCTATTGCACAGTGACCTGCTGGCCTTTGACCTGTTGGCCATTACAAGTCAATGTAATTGGTTGATTCCACTGTCACTCCCAAATTTTGCCCTAATACAGTTGAATGTGAATACAGTTGAATGATCCTGATTGGATCTTTTTTTTCTCTTCCGTGTTAACCTTTTCCTTTCTAACAAACACTGAAGATAGAACATAATTGGGGAGACTGCCAAGATGGCTGCTTGAACAGACGCTTTTTTACCGAGCTCCGTACCAAACTTCAGAAAGATTGTGAAAATTGTTTTTTTTTCTTTAAAGTTTAGCCATTATTATTTTTATTTGTTCAAGATATAAGACCTTTCCTGTGACTGGAATGATAATTGGATAATTTATTTCAGCATGTCCATGCAAAGTCGTGACAAAAAAAGAAAGGAAAAAGTTAGCCGTTCTATTGCTAATCAACAAGAGAGAAACGTGCTTATAGACAACTGCCATAACTACACTTGGCCTATGGATATTATCATGCTTTCGAATCCTGAAGATGACGAATTCCCCTCTTTACCGATTACTCCGTGCAAACCTCCACCCTCCAAAAAAACCAACATGAACTCTGACATCGTGGCTACCCTCTCCTTACTCATCAACTCCAGGTGTGACGCCATTGAGAAAATGGTAGGCGCGAACACCATGGTTATCGAAGGCTTGAAAAAGACTGTGGAGTTTGCATGTGGTGAAATTAATGATGTGAAAACGAGAGTGGCAAAAGTTGAAAAAAATGTGGAAAGGGTGGAAAAGAATAACAATGTATACCATAGACGTCTCACTGATCTGGAACAATACACAAGAAAATGGAACCTGAGACTCTACGGCTTGCCAGAGGTGGAGAATGAAGATGTGCGAGGAGAGGCTATCCGTATCTGCCAAGAAGTTTTGCCTGCAGCGAAGAACAAAGTTGGTGATACCATCGACGTTGTACATCGCCTCGGCAAGAAGCAACAGCAAAGCGATTCAAGACCCAGGGGTATCATCATCCTATTCACTACCAGATTCTACAGGGATGCTGTCTGGAAAGCTGCTAGGAAGAACGCCTTCCTTCAGAGCCATGGTATGCGTTTCGCCGAGCATCTCAGCCCGGAAGACATAGAAAGAAGGAACAAGTTGTGGCCAACGATCAAGATAGCACGAAGTGAGGGGAAGGCTGCTTACTTCGTCGGAGGACGAGGTTTCATCAACGGTTCAGAAATCCATATTCCTCCCTAAAATCTCACCAGAAGGAACAGGTTGATGGTTTCAGCCATGGTATTCTCATTTTCCTTATGTGGTTTACCTAACAAGCATCAGGTGACTATTTTAAAGGAATACTCAGGTAGTTCAATTCATTAATTTGTTCTTGTATGACCAGAAGTCCTATTTTGTTTATAAACTTACGAAGAAGATTGAAAGCTGAATTTATGTTTTATGTATACAGTAACTAAGATACTGTCCTAAATGGCATACAGGTCTGCTCTGACTTTACACGGTTATTGTTCTATTTAGTTATTAATACTTATTTCCAAAAAGGTCTTAGGAACGTTTATATGTAAAACATTTTGTTATACAATTATTTTATGATCAGTTTTCATATGTACTTAAAATAGTAGGTACCCTTTTATTTAAATTATAATTTATTTTATTTCTCAAAATAGTTCCTGATTACACTAAAGAGGATTTTTAGTCTCTCTTACTACAAGAACCCTTGGTTTGGTCTTGAACATAATTTCCAGTTGAGTTGAATTTCAAAGGTTATGGAATAAGCAATTTTCACTTTAAATTGACTTAAATGGTGCAGATCTCGGTTCCTTATCGTTTACGTTCACTGCTCCTACGTCTTTGACTCATCCTACTACAGTTTATACTTTTATATAATCTTTGTTGTTTTGTCTTTGTCTATATTATCTCTTAATGCTAGGGGGTTACGAAACAGTGTGAAGCGCAAGGCCTTATTTCTATTTGCTAAACAATTTCGAACAGATTTTTGCTTTTTTCAAGAGTCTCACTCAATTTCTGCTGATGCCAACTTCTGGAGGTCACAGTGGGGCAACGATATTTGGCTTTCCCATGGATCTGAACGCTCTGCTGGTGTCACTACAATGAAAAATACCTTTGGTGGTAATATTCTACACTCGGAATGTGACCCCTTTGGTCACTTTATTTGTCTTGTGATCAGTTACAATGACATTACACTCATTACTGTAAACTTCTACGGGTACAACACCAAACATGAGAATGATGAGTTGCTTGAATCTATAGAGAAACATATACTTCATTGGTTATCTAAATTTCCCAATTCGTTATTATTGATAGGAGGGGACTTTAACATTACAATAGATAATTCAACTGATAGATGGCCCCCAGGTAGGCCAACCAATCAGAATTTGGGTTTAATACTTTTTATGGAAAAGTTTGATCTTACTGATATATGGAGAGAGAGGTTTCCGGCCAAAAGATCTTTCACTTGGAGTAACAAAACAGGCTCCAGACAATCCAGAATATATTTTTGGCTTATATCCAAATGTATTGATAGTGAGTGTGTTACTACAAATATTTGTACTACTCCCCTCACAGACCATAAGGCTATTTACATTGATATCAAAATATTTACCCCTGATACGAACCTTGGTAGAACATCCTACTGGAAGCTAAATGGCTCATTATTAAATAATGATATCGTTACATTTGAGGTTAAAGATCTGCTCTCACACTTTTGGAAAAGGGCTTGTGAAGAAAAATCTTATTGCAAGAACTGGGAGCTCTTTAAATTTGAGGTGTCCAAATATCTTAGAAAATATGGTAGTAATCTTGCTAAGACCAGAAGAGCTGAGGAGGAAAAGGTGATCATTAAGATAACTTCCCTTTCTCAGAGGTCCCCAGCTGACCTCTTGGGGGAGGAGAAGATGGAACTAATTGAGTTACAAAATAAACTGGATAATATATATAAATTAAAAGCAGAAGGAGCCTTTATTAGATCTAGGAAAAAATGGATTGAGGAGGGAGAACAGAATTCATCCTATTTCTTTAGACTTGAGAAATTTCACTCTAAAAATAACACTATCCATAAGTTAAACATTGATGGTGTTATTACAGATGACCAAAAATTAATCGCTAAATACTGCAGCAATTTTTACAGAAAATTGTATAGCTCTACGTACTGTCAGGAATCCACAGATATGTTTTTTAACTCACTGAATAATGTTCACTCTATCAGTGATATAGAATCTAAACAGTGTGATGAACCCATCAAAGTTGAAGAGATTATAGAGTCTATCAAACATCTAAAGAACAATAAATCACCAGGTGTTGATGGAATTACATCAGAATTTTACAAATTATTTTCTGAACAAGTAGCTCCCTTCCTATTTGAAGTCTTTTTAGAGAGTATTAAAAACAATGTTCTCCCTCCTACAATGAGTCAGGGGTTAATAACACTGATACCTAAACCTAAAAAAGAAGTGCTGCTCATCGATAACTGGCGTCCAATTTGTCTTCTTAATAATGACTATAAGATATTAGCCTCACTACTTGCAAAAAGAATTAAAGAAGTTCTGGATGCAATTATTGATGAAACACAGTCTGGCTTCATGAGGAACAGACATATTTCTAACAATGTCAGACTAGTATTAGACGTACTTGACTACTCAGACCTAATAACTGAGGATAGCTTCATATTATTTTTAGATTTTTATAAAGCATTTGACACAGTAGAGCATCAGTTTCTCTTCCACTCCCTTGAGAGACTTGGCTTTGGGGATTTTTTCTGTAAGGCTATTAAGACTCTCTATACAAATGGTAACAGCTCTATCAAATTGAAATATGGCACCTCACCTAGATTTGAGTTAAAGAGAGGAATTAGGCAAGGTTGTCCTATCTCTCCGTACCTGTTTTTATTAATCACCCAACTTCTTGCAAATTCTTTAAATAATAGTCCTGTAAAGAAATTATTATAAGCCAGCTGGCTGACGATACTACACTTTTTCTGAAAGACGCTAACCAAATTCCCATATCGATCAATGTGATACAATCCTTTTCCAAAGCGTCTGGTCTATATCTTAACATTAAGAAATGTGAACTCATGGCTGTCAAAGATTGTGTGACACCTTCATATTATGGTATTCCAGTAAAAGAAGAACTTACATATTTAGGCATAACCATTACAAAGGATCAGAAGTCTAGAGGCTTACTAAATTTTAACCCTCTTATTAAAAAAACCCAGAAGAAACTAAATCAATGGTTACAGAGGGACTTATCTTTAAAAGGTAGAGTCCTGATAACCAAGGCTGAAGGTATCTCTAGACTAACATATGGTGCTCTATCTTTATATCTTGACCGTAAAATAAGCAAGGAGATAGACCAGATGCTTTTCAACTTTCTTTGGAGAAACCGTACCCATTACATTAGGAAAACTGTTGTAATGAACACTTATGAGAATGGTGGACTGAATTTTCTGGATTTTACTACTTTAAATAATACTTTCAAGATCATTTGGATAAAACAATTCCTAAGAAGACCCACTTCTATCTGGAATTTTATTCCTCATCATGTCTTCTCTACTTTTGGTGGCCTTAACTTCATGTTGTTTTGCAATTATAATATTGACAAAGTTCCAGTGAAACTTTCTGCTTTTCATCGGCAGGTTTTCTTGTCATGGTCCTTAATTTATAAACACAATTTTTCTCCACACAGATATTATATATGGAATAATCGGGATATATTGTATAAAAATACCTCTCTGTTTTTAGAATATTGGTTCAGAAATAATATCCTATTGGTGAGCCAACTGGTAAATGCAGAGGGTTTTTTACTCAGTTATAAAGAATTCTTATCACTTTACAAGGTCCCTGTAACACCTAAAGATTTTGCAATTGTTTTAGATGCCATTCCCTCAGGTGTTGCTATGTTATTCAGGAACATGTCAAGACCTGACCCTCAGAGCCTACCTTCTGTTGACCCTGTTGACTCATCAGTAGGAAAGATTTGTTTCTCTTTTGGTCCATTCAACAACAGAGCGATACGATCCTTGTTTCAGCAGGATGTTGTATCTATACCTTATGTCATGCCTTATTGGAATGGATTTATTGATAATATCTGTTGGAAAAAAGTTTGGATGTTGCCACAAACATACCTACTTGTTAACAAAATTAAGGAAATTTCCTTTAAAATTATTCATAAATATTATCCTGCCAACCACTATATGAAGAAGTTTAAGGAAAATATCAACTCAAATTGCTCCTTTTGTAATGACCACCCAGAAACAGTTGTGCATCTTTTTTGGCATTGTATGCATGTAAGAAAACTGTGGCAAGACATCAGTAGGTTTATAATTGAACACATTTATGAAGATTTTACACTATTGTGGAGAGATGTACTGTTTGGATTCTTTACATACAATAGAAATAAGCGGAATCATTTTTATGTAATTAATTTCATTATTCTTTTGGCCAAATTTCATATACACAAATGTAAATTTACAAACAGAAAACCACATTTTCGTACCCTACAAAAAGAAATTGAACTGTATTTTAAGACGGTTAAATGCTCTACTAACAAAAAAGCTGTTAGAATTGTAAGTATATGCATGTCCCTTAAGGTCCTTGTGTAATTGTAATGTGATATTGTACCCCCTAGCTCGATTGTCTATTATTTGTAATCTATGTATGCTTGTGTTCCCTCATGTGCTTTATGTATTGATTTGTTGTTAATAAAAAAAATATAAAAAAAAAATAATAATAAAATAAAATAAAAACAAATAAAAAAAATTAGAACATAATTGAAAATAATAATATTATTATTATTATTTTAATTATTTTATAAATCCTTAGTCTTTCTCTGAAAGCGTAGAAGGCCCTCATTGTTCCCCACTGTGTTTAGGTTTGTGGCTCTATTTGCCCTCAGCATTCACCATTCTGAACTTCTAAAGAATCCATATGTTCTTCTGAAATATGAACACAGAAATACTGGACAACTCTTATTATGGTGACGATTTGACAAAATTACAGTCATGGTCTTGAATTGGACTCCCATGTTTCTGGTCTCGGTCTTGACTCGGTCTCTGACCTCTTGTCCTCCTCCCGGTCCCGGTCTTAACTCAGTCCCCCCCCCTCCCTGGTCTTGGTTTTGACTGGATTTGATCCGGTCTTGGTCTTGAATCGGTTTTGCTTTAGGTGGTCTTGAATAAGACACTCGTCATAGTACGCGCTGTAGATAGGCACCCTGTGCTTGAAGGAGTACAGGGTAGTGTAGCGGTATCTATTGTCTAACTTCTGGCAGATTTGTACAGAATTCTCGTTCACCCACTGTGGTTCAATGTTACTTTTGAAGACTGTTGCATCCAAAGAATCTTCTTTGGATCACATCCGCCTGGGAGAGGAGGGGGGGGGGGGGGGGGGGGGGGTGAAGTTCTGTTAAATCTAACACTAAATAAAATACATTAACCTCACAGATGGAAAGTCTTTACTTCATGTTCTATTTAATTCTACTTTCAAGACTTCCATCAGAGAGAGAAAAAAAGTTGACATTACCCATAGATGCTAATCCAGAGTTAGTTTTGTGTTTTCCCCTCTTATGTTTTAGATCAGGATTTACGTCAAGAGGATTTAGGTCCTTCGCCAATGCAGCCCCTTTTATTGGTGGCCATTGCCTGCCTGTGGAAGTGGGGGAGGAGCTGGTGTATGCAGAGGCCAGGGTGGGAGGCCAGCATTGGGCGGGGTTCTGTCAGTGGGGTGGGGTGCAGGTTAAGGACCTCCAGGGCTGGGATTGGGCCATAGAGGGTGGGCAAGCCACGGTGTAGAGCCCTACGTTGGGGTCCCAGTGTGGACTCTGGGAGGAAGGGCCAGGCAATACGGGGTCCTGTGGCGGGATGGGATTTCGGGTGAGAGGGGTGGATGGCCCCCCTAACGTGCCACAGGAGGTGCTGATGGAGTGGGACAGAGTCCTGGGAACCAGGCAGAGAGGCTCACCGCTGCTCAGACTCAGCCCCAGGCAAGCATTTGCCAGGGCGAGCTCTGGTGCCATCCTTCGGGATGATCTCATAGCAGGGGAGGTGTGCTGGCTCCCCAGAGCTCCACCCTCATCTCTATTGGGGTACCCATCTCTATTGGTTATCTTTGCATGGGGATGGTCTATGAATGAGGGGTTTGGAGGGTTTGTCCTCTGCCTCTGGGCCTGAATGGTTGGTGTGAGTGTGTGTGGTGAGAGGGGTTTCTGGGATGACAGGGATTCTGTGAGTGGGCGGTCAGAGTCGTCTTACAAGGGCTCCCTCCAACAACAGGTTTACCCCCAAGTACTGAGGGACTTCAACTGCAGCCTGGGAGAAGAAGGAAGAGAGATGCATTCACACACTCCTGACCGGGCATTATTCTTGCTGTTTAGTACCTGATAATGCATTGCATAAACTCATAATATGTGATCATCAATCCATCAATTGTGTGTCTGCATGATTGCAAAATGCACAAGGATCTGCATGTATGTTTGTCTATGCATACATACACTGAGTGTACAAACATTAAGAACACCTTTTTAATATTGAGTTGCGCACCCTCCCCCAATACACATGGGAAATTGTTGAGGGTGAAAAACCCAGCAGCGTTGCAGTTATTAACACAAACCGGTGCACCTGGCACCTACTACCATACTCAGTTCAAAGGCACTTAAATATGTTGTCTTGTCCATTCACCCTCTGAATTGCACACATACACAACCCATATCTCAAGGCTTAAAAATATTCATTTAACCTGTCTGCTCCCCTTCATCTACACTGATTGAAGTGGATTTAAATCAATAAGGGATCATAGTTTTCACTTGGATTCGCCTGGTCAGTCTATGTCATGGAAAGAGCAAGTGTCCTTAATGTTTTGTACACTCAGTGTATTATCCCTGTCTTTACCTGCTTGTAGATGAGCTGAAAGCCCCCTGTATAGGCACCAGGGTCCACCCGTCGGTCTAGCACCACCCTGAGGTTATCCAGCTGCACAGCAGGGCAGAGGTGGGCAGTGATGGCCATGGAGGGAGTCATGGTGGGGCTGGCATTGATCTCCAGTAGCCAGTGCCTTAGGTCCCGACCCAGCATGAAGTCTGCTCCATAGAGCTCAAAGCTGCCCCTGCGCCCCTCCATCCCGGGCACCACCAGCACCCCCCATGCTGAACCCTGGCCCTGGGCACGCAGGAAGGCCCGGAACTGGGAGCATGACCGCATGTTGTCCTCAGGCACCTCCGGGTGGCGCCATTGAGACGGCTGGAAGTGCTTCTGGATGGAGTTGTTGCACAGGTGGTCCGAATTGATGGAGGGAGGGAGGGAGGCCGAGAAAGAGAGAGAAGGAAAGAATTAACTATTCATATTTTTGCGCAGTTCTTCTCCAAACTGCCTGTTGATTTGCTAAGGAAGACTGATGTGGAACATGTGAATAAGCAAGTTGTCACACCCTGACCGTAGATTGCTTTGTATGTTTCTATTTTTAGTTTGGTCAGGGTGTGATGTGGGTGAGTATTCTAGGTTTTGTTCTATGTTTGTATTTCTATGTGTTTGGCCTCGTATGGTTCCCAATCAGAGGCAGCTGTCAATCGTTGTCTCTGATTGAGAACCATACTCAGGCAGCCTGGTTTCGCCCGTGAGTTGTGGGTAGTTGTTTTCTGTTGTGTGTCTGCACCAGCCAGAACTATTTCGGTAGTTCTCTTCATTCTTTTTGTTATTTCAGTGTTCATTTAATAAATATGGACACATACCACGCTACAACTTGGTCCTCTCCTTCCAACAGCTGTTACAGAACTACCCACCACAACTGGACCAAGCAGTGTGGTAACCAGGAGCAGAGGGTTCTGGACTCCTGGACATGGGAGGAGATTTTGGACGGTAAGGGACCCTGGGCACAGGCTGGGGAATATCGCCGCCCCAGGGAGGAGCTGGAGGCAGCTAAAGCCGAGCGGCGGCGTTATGAGGAGTTAGCACGGCAGCGCAACAGGGACGAGAGGCAGCCCCCTAAGTCAGGTAGGAGACCTGAGCCAACTCCCCGTGCTTACCGTGGTGAGAGGTGGACCGGGCAGGCACCTGTCCCCAGTGCGCAGGCATAGCCCGCTCCTGTATCGGCCGGGCTAGAGTGGGCATCGAGCCAGGAGCAATGAAGCCGGCTCAGCGCATCTGGTCTCCAGTGCGTCTCCTCTGCCCGGGTTATATGGCACCAGTCCTACGCACGGTGTCCCCGGTTCGCCAGCACAGCCCAGTGGGGTCTGTTCCACCCCGCCGTACTTGCCGGGCTACGGCGAGTATCCAGCCAGGACAGGTTGTGCAGGCTCGGTGCTCAAGACCTCCAGTGCACCTCCATGGTCCGGTCCATCCGGTGCCTCCTCCACGCACCAGGCCTCCTGTGGCAGCTCCACGCACCAGGCTGTCTCTCCGTCTCGAGAATGGCACAATTTATTGCAGTTTATTAAGTGTTTGTGTGTTCAGTATATACCTCTGAACCTCTGATACTGTTGAATTGTGATGAGTACTTTTGCACCTTTTCTTCCTCTGCTCTTCCCTCTCCTCCCGCTCTTCCCTCTTCGTCACTCCTTTCCACTATGTGCTGGAGCAGTCTAGTGCATGCTGTCCTCTGGAAGTCTTCCAAAAATGTGGAGAGCGAGGGAGAGAAGGAATAATGCAAACTATCATCTTTCGGAATTAGACATTCCTAATGAACGTGCACTATACAGTATCGTTGACTGTTAATTGGGGATGGAGAGGTGCTTGCAGAAGGACAAGAGCCCATAGGGAGAATTGGGTGGAAGTTCCTGCTAACCACTGATACAGGATCAGATACTTTTACATACCTATAATGGTTAACGTTAAGGTTGGGGTTAAGATCATCTGATCCTAAATTTGTGGTTTAATGGAAACTATTACATTGAGCTATCACAGGTAGAAAGACACTATTTCTGTTACATGAATTTGAAATACACTACCAGTCAAAAGTTTTAGAACACCTACTCATTCAATGTTTTTTCATATTTAAAAATATATATTTTCTACATTGTAGAATAATAGTGAAGACATCAGAACTATGAAATAACACATATGGACTCATGTAGTAACCAAAAAAGTGTTAAACAAAGATTCTACAAATAGCCACCCTTTGCTTTGATGACAGCTTTGCACATTCTTGGCATTCTCTCAATCAGCTTCAACTGAAATGCTTTTCCAACAGTCTTGAAGGTGTTCCCAAATATGCTGAGCACTTGTTGGCTGCTTTTGCTTCACTCTGTGGTCCAACTCATCCCAAATCCTCTCAGTTGGGTTGAGGTCAGGGGATTGTGGAGGCCAGGTTATCTGATGCAGCACGCTATCACTCTCCTTCTTGGTCAAATAGCCCTTACACAGCCTGGAGGTGTGTTGGGTCATTGTCATGTTGAAAAAGAAATGATAGTCCCACTTAGCACAAACCAGATGGGATGACACCTCACTGCTGAATGCTGTGGTAGCCATGCTGGTTAAGTGTGGATTGAATTCTAAATACATCACTGACAGTGTCACCAGCAATGCACCCCAACACCATCACACCTCCTCCTCCATGCTTCATGGTGAGAACCACACAGAGATCATCCTTTCACCTACTCTGCGTCTCACAAAGACACAATGGTTGGAACCAAAAATCTCTGAATTGGACTAATCAGACCAAAGGACAGATTTCCACCGGTCTAATGTCCATTGCTCATGTTTCTTGGCCCAAGCAAGTCTCTTCTTATTGGTGTCCTTTAGTAGTGGTTTCTTTGCAGCAATTTGACCATGAAGGCCTGAATCACGCAGTCTCCTCTGAACAGTTGATGTTGAGATGTGTCTGTTACTTGACCTCTGTGAAGCATTTATTTGGGCTGCAATTTCTGAGGCTTGTAACTCTAATGAACATATCCTCTGCAGCAGAGGTAACTCTGGGTATTCCTTTCCTTTGGCGGTACTCATGAGAACCAGTTTCATCACAGTGCTTGATGGTTTTTGCGACTGCACTTGGAGACATTTTCAAAGTTTTTCCGGATTGACTGACATTCATGTCTTAAAGTAATGATGGAATGTAATTTTCTCTTTGCTTATTTGAGCTGTTCTTGCTATAATATGGACTTGGTCTTTTACCAAATAGGGATATCTTCTGTATACCACCCCTACCTTGTCACAACACTACTGATTCACTCAAACGCATTCTGAAGGAAAAAAATTACACAATTAACTTTTAACAAGGCACAACTGTTAATTGAAATGCATTCCAGGTGACTACCTCATGGAGCTGGTTGAGAGAATGCCAAGAATGTGCAAATATATCATCAAGGCAAAGGGTGGCTACTTTGAAGAATCTCAAATATAAACTATATTTTGATTTGTTTAAAACGTTTTTGGTTACTACGTGATTCCATAATCAAATGAAATCAAATGTTATTGGTCACATACACATGGTTAGCAGATGTTAATGCGAGTGTAGCGAAATGCTTGTGCTTCTAGTTCCGGCCATGCAGTAATATCTAACAAGTAATCTAACAATTTCACAACAGCTACCTTATACACACAAGTGTAAAGGAATTAATAAGAATATGTACATATAAATGTATGGATGAGCGATGGCGGAACGGCATAGGCAAGATGCAGTAGAAGGTATAGAGTACAGTATATGAGATAAGTAATGTAGGGTATGTAAACATTATATAAAGTGGCATTGTTTAAAGTGACTAGTGATACATTTATTACATCCAATTTGTAATTATTAAGTGGCTAGAGATTTGAGTCAGTATGTTGGCAGCAGCCACTCAATGTTAGTGATGGCTGTTTAACAGACTGATGGCCTTGAGATAGAAGCTGTTTTTCAGTCTCTCGGTCCCAGCTTTGATGCACCTGTACGGACCTCGCCTTCTGGATGATAGTGGGGTGAACAAGCAGTGGCTCGGGTGGTTGTTGTCCTTGATAATCGTTTTGGCCTTCCTGTGACATCCGGTGGTGTAGGTGTCCTGAAGGGCAGGTAGTTTGCCCCGGTGATGCTTTGTGCAGACCTCACTACCCTCAGGAGAGCCTTACGGTTGTGGGCGGAGGATTTGCCGTACCAGGCGGTGATACAGCCCGACAGGATACTCTCGATTGTGCATCTGTAAAAATGTGTGAGTGTTTTAGGTGACAAGCCAAATTTCTTCAGCCTCCTTCACCACGTGGGCGGACCATTTCAGTTTGTCAATGATGTGTACGCCAAGGAACTTAAAACCTTCCACCTTCTCCACTACTGTCCCGTAGATGTGGATAGGGGGGGTGCTCCCTCTGCTGTTTCCTGAAGTCCACGATCATCTCCTTTGTTTAAATATGTGCTATTTAATAGTGTTGATGTCTTCACTATTATTATAGGGATGGGCATCATGATGATCTGAACTCTACCAACTCCCCACATTGTGAGCAAAACATTTTAGTGGTCACCATCTTGACAGCAGAGCGGAAGTTTTAAAATAAATTGTGCAATTCAACAAATTGTTCCATCTGGTGTAGAGAAAATGTTGCATTCGTATTACAAATTTCGTGCAATGCTACTCATTTTGTCATGGGGCAGCGTTGAAAATGTGCTGTTTTACATCCAATTTCCTGCGATTCTACAATTTGCCATAGGGTGGAAAGAAATGTGTGCAGTTTTTAATATGATATCTGTGTGAAACTGACTAATAAAATGCAATGTGTGCCCCCCCAGCGGGTAATTCAACCATGATACTTTTAGATAGCTGGCCGTGAAACTAACTTAGAAATCTGAAAATGTTTAGCTGACATGGGCTACTGACTAATCAGTGACTGACATAAGAGAAAACATTTCTGATACACAACCAAATTGTTCCGAGGGCCTTCAAAGGGGGAGCCGCAGTCGCATGCCAGTAGCCGCCAGTTGCCCATCCCTGGTCTATGCCATGATTGCTGTCGTCATAGGCCTATACATTGCAAGTTCAAATGATAATGTAAAACATCTGAAAATGAATCCGTATACTTTGTAACAATCTACTCCAGCATTATGGATACATAGGCTACTTTGTTACCCCTTGAATGTGCAACTTGAAACGGGACTTTATCTTGACATCTGTTCGGTGGCAACAGCAATGCGTCGCAGTCTTTCTGCTGCCTTCTCATAATTGGCTGAACAAGCAGTGATGCTACATCCACCGCTAACCTTGCCCGGGATCAAAGAGAGGAAAGCTTGAGGAGCGCGCGCATCAGGACGTCAAAACGCTAATAACAGAACAGGTGGAATTTGCAGCGTTTCTACGATTCTCTCTCAACTGGGAACATGTTTTCCCACACCATGTCTGTCAGAATTGGGAAGGAATGTCACCAATGAATATCTGTCAAAGAATTGACTGAAAACACCGCGAGTCTCTTGTAGCCGTCTTGTCTATCAGCTTCAGCTTCTGACTCCGTGTATAGTAGCTCACCCGTCAACTGAAAAGACGATACACGGACCCTACTATCATGCCCGCAGAAGTCAACGACCCTGAGAGCATTTTGAGCTACCAGGTATTGTCATCTTTCTTTGTGCACTCCTTTATTTATTGAAAAATGTCATATCAAAATATGGCACAGTCAAGTGAATAAAAGTAGCGTAGATCTATACATCAGCCTAAAAGAACAATGTTAACTGAACGTTACCGATGCCGTTATAACGGTTTTATCTGGAGAGGAAAAATGGAACGCTTCTGGACGCGCTTTTATCCTACCAAATGTGGGAAGATCAATAGCCATGTTTGCCTATAGGGCAGCTTCATCCAGCTTTTTTACGAAGATTAACATAATTATTAATTACATCTCAATGTGAACGGATTGAGATTTAGATGAATTTGCCACTCTTCAAGTGAAAACAGGAACGCATTTTTGTAGTAGGCTACAATCCTGTGAGGATGGAGCAGAGTTAGTGCGCACGAAGTGTTTTTATTATTCGGAAACTGCTGGCACGTGCAATGACACAATTCCCAATGGACATATCACATCGCAATACACTGCCTAGTGTGGACCCATCTTTCACGAGTTACATTTCTTTAACCTCAAACATGTTTTAAAATGTGTCTGGCATCGCCAGAAATAAGGAAAATGTTGGAGATTCATGAAATCACTCGCGAGGTAGGCATGGCAAGGCAGGCAAGTGTAAACAAGGATAGAGGCTTAGTGTATATCTATGTTTGTTCATTGGTTGGCTATATAAAACGGACACTTATTAAAACGGTTTGAATATTGAGTTTGATCAGTGTATCGATTATGAAGCCTACAGCAGCCTAGGCTATGGGTTGTCCAAAACATTTGAAGCATTCGGTCTACTTATCCTTTTAGAACTGCATCAGACAACATCAACCATTCACCCTCAATGATAGCCTACAACACACAACTAACATGTTCAGTGTAGCTAAAGTGTTAATAATATTCTACTCATTCCCGGAATACATTCTCAATTACCCTCAAATGACCTTGACGCCATCCTATGTGTAATCCGTGGCGGTTGAAGGAAACCGAGCTCCGAATTAAGCTTTAGTTTCACCATTGTGTTAATTAGGGTGGGACCATAGAGCTAGATATAGTTTCTAAGAAGATAAAGAGAAAATATAATTAGCGTCAGCTTTCAATACTTTATTGATTTTACCCATGGTCAACCGACAATACAGGCAGTTCAAAATACAGCGATGCTCATGAATGTACCCTGAAGCATCTCTGGGTGATGAATGAAATAAGTGTACATAGTACCTTACCAGGGTTTAAGATAGGATAATGTTATATTTATGCTAAGGAATATTTATGCAAAGTACCTGGATGACAGTCTCCTATGTCGTCATTGGTTGGCTGACTGCTCGGGGGATGTATGGAGACTGTTTTTTATTTATTATAGGAGAAAATTCGGAAATTCCATTCTGGTGCCAGAACAGCTAATCAAAGATTATCAACTGGACTAGACTGTAGTCTGATGGTGCTTGAAGGTGTTCAAATGGGCATTATTTGGACAGTAAGTGTCCTTCAAATACATAGGCTCTGATACACAGATCTGATAGAGAGCCAAAAGTCTCATATTAGATTAAGCCCGATTGTAGCCTAAGTATTGAGGTTAAATTGATTGGGGAGGATCTAGACTGGACTGAGCATGGGCAGACCTAATGACTGGTGTCAAGGGAAGACAATGGTAATATCATTTGATGGCTTCACTGCATAGCACCGGAAAGGGAGGGAGGCACACAGAGACATCTGGACCCAGATATTACAGATCTCTAGCCTCCCAGTGAACCCATTACCACTGTCTGTATATCATCTTGTCATAAGGTTAATGCTTTATTTCATTACTCTATTAGCTCTAATCCAGTTAGCACAGAACTAGGCAATATCAGGCTATGATATCGCCATGCGTGAAGGAGCCTATAATGCCTCAATAGTTTTGTTTGTTCTGATGAGTCACCACATGTACTGTGGTGTTAGAGTTTAGAGTTCCAGTTTAGAGCAGTCATTTTCACTAATTAGTGTAGCATACAACATGGAACCTAGATTCCGGCAAACAAAATGATCCCAAACCTAAGGCATGCCATGAGAGAAGGACTGTGGACCAATGGAGACCGGCACACTCGCGGTAGACACATTCTTACAATTACGCATCTTCAATTTGGTTACGTCATTGTCATCACTCCCGTCCTCCCAAGGCATGCCCATCTTTACCAGAGTAAGGGATCCCCTGACTGAACAGGAAGGCCAAACTTTTATACTCTAGGCAATGCCTTTCATTTCCAATAAGGGACACCTGGCAGTGACAAGCCACAAGGGTACATTCACAAACTACCTTGTTGTAGATAATAACTCAGTTATTTATGGTTCAGTTAGGACATTTCCATGGTGATAACCCTTAATCCCTTAACTCCCCTTCGTGATGACAAACTCCCTTTAATGTTGTTCTGTCCAGCTTATCTCACAGTTTTAATTAGGCTCTGATCTTATCTCTGTGTTTGGACAGACCAATATGTACCTGTAAGTGATTGCTTTGAGAGGGAAAAACTAGCCACTGTAATGTTTATGTTATGATCTGTTTGTTAGCACTGGCAGCATTATCCTTTTAGTGACAGAGGCTGTAAAAAAAATAAGTTGTGGGGAAACACATGCGTGATAAATGATATGAGTGATATCTCTTCTCACTGGTAACTCGCATGCACGCACACACTCCCACACAGCTAGTTAATATAGTGCCTCCTCAATCAAAGGAAGTCACAGTAGAAGCTGAATGATGCACATGTAATTAATTATACAACACCCTTCCCTCCCTGTATGAGCTCTATTTGCATTGTTGCATTCACTCACCTACACAACCCACCAAGGCCACAGTGTTCTGATGGAGGGAAGAGGAAGGTAAAGAGAGAAAGAGAAATAGAGAGAGACACAAATAAATGAGTGGCATTGAACAATGCTAGTGAATGCATCGCATCCTCTCCTCTCCCCTTTCTCTGCTCTCTCTCTCTTTTTAACCTGACTAAGACCACTTTTTCTCTCATCTTTACCTCCCCAGCCCTTCACCTCAGTCATCCCCCTTTCTCTATCCCCATCTGTCCAATCCCTCTCTCATCTTCTCTTTCACGGTTTAGATATCAGCCTCTCCCATCCCTAGTGTCCTATGGAACTAACTCTTTCTCTATTCTTCCTGAGTCAGGTCAGTTGTAGTGTACAGCAGTGTGTTAGACTGTAGTGTAGTAGCAGTGCAGGTGTCTGGGGCCAGGCCTGGGGCTGAGTGGTTACAGTTACACTATGAGCCATGTGGAGGAGGAACAGCAGCCTCTGTGGCCTGCTGGCCCCGCCCCCCTCACACACTGGGCCTCGTCTGGAAGTGACAGGCCCAGTTGTCAGAGTCAGGATCTGTAGCACTGCTGTCAGGTCAGTGTGCTGCTGGAGGGAGAATGGAGAAGAGGAGAATGGAGAAGAGGAGAGGAGAATGAGAGGGAGGGGGAGTGAGAAAGGAGGAGATAGTGTAGAAAAAAGGAGAAGAGGGAGAGGGGGGCTTAAGTAAAGAGAGGGAGAAGGAAGCGTGGAAATTGAGTTGAAAGGAGGAAGGAGAGAGTGTGGAGAAAGTAGAAAAGGGAGAGGGGGACTCTAGGAAAGTGAGGGAGGAAGAGAGAGAGTGGTGGACTACTTACAGAGAAGTAGCCTGTTGGAGGAGAGGTTATTGGGCCTATAAAAGTGACCCTGACTTACACACAGTTCAGACGCCAAACTTATGGCGAGTCGAACTGAATAGAAATGAAGAGTGGGCCGGCACAGTTGAGAGCTTTTCTTGACGTACCGATTGGTTTCATACAACCGCTCGCAAGAATGCAGCCTTCCTCGTTGGTTTTGGGTCGAATTCAGGCATAACAGCAACCTCTTGTGTTAAAGAAACCACACAGTTTATTGCACTAAAAAGACAGATGATTCACACAACTGTGCAGCGCGGAAGTTCATGTTAAAACAGTGAATATGATTGGTTTTATGTGATAACTAATGTAGCGTGTCTTCACATTTCATGACTCCCTTTTACTAAGGAATTATAAAGAGTCTCCTCATCCCTAAAATAAACCATGAGATCTGTAAGTGATATTAGGATTACTGTGCAACGTAGACCTTCCAGTTTCTCCCAGGATGGCAAAATTTTTTGCATGTTTGTGTAGTGCCCATCGGTTATGAATGTTTCAGCCTTTGTGTGGAGAAGTCGTGTTTTTAACATAATTTGCTGGTTTTAAAGAGCACTAAAAACTACATTAAACATGAGCCTTTCTGCCGCCACAGAAACAGACCCTGGGTCTGTTCTAACGTGACCACCCGCGAATCCGAGGCCATGATTGTGCTTCCGTTGTTGGTGTGGTAGCGAAGCAACCTTTATTTGCATGTAATTAACATATATGAATTTGACATTTTCTCCCGACAAAAGAACTGCTCTGGCACGCTGCATGAAACAGAGGCTCGTTTAGTTAAAAGTATGCAGTATGCCACGACCGCAACACAGTAGCAGCTCGTGACTGGCTAAGTAGACGGGGCGGGGCCGAGTGCGGATGGATTTTTCCGAATTCAACATGTATCACTTCAACCAGCCTGATAATAGTTCATTTCCAATTTGTTTAATTTCTCTAAACTCAGAATAGAATAGGAATGGAGTTATAGGCCTACTCAGGCTGGTTATAGGCAGACTATCACATTCGACCTATATCCTATTTAAAAAGGACTTAAGACAAAAACAGATCATTGGTTCCGTTTCCATTATTAGTGAAACCAAAGCTCTGTAACATATAAATCAAATCAAAAGGCTATTGCACATAAAAACATGGACTTGCGGGTGTATCGCAAATCCAGAACTGAAGGACAGCAACACAATAAACTACAGCACTGATCATTTGAAACGAGATCAGAATGACTTCTAAGGCTTGATCCATGAATTAAATAATTCAATTATGTAGCCACGCCTACAAAACTAAAACAATCTCTGTGTTCAAATCAAAAGGCCTGATTAACATGACATCAGTAGCCTATGATGCAATACTCGTAATCATATTGAGGAGAACAATAACTACTTAGCCTACACTTGAACACCACCACAGAAAGTTCACTCTTTGGCATCTTCACAATTAACTAGCCTAGTTTTGTTGTTAGGTTTGAAGAAAACTAGGGCCTATTACTCGCAGCCCACCTCTTCCAATGCATTGTGGAAAAGTGTGTATCGAATTCTACTAGATGAAGAGCTGAAGTGAGTATAACATCCTGGCATTTAAACTATACCCGATTTTTTAAAATTCCCATACTATAAAGAAAATAATAATCCCATACTGAGAGTGCGTCATGCGTGATTGCGTTGTTTCCCGCTATTCGTTGATTTTGGTAGCGCATCCCCATATCTAATTGATCAGCTGTTGTCAAAGCTGAAATTATTATGACATCCGGCATTTAAAGTATTCTTGATTTTTTTCTAAATGTCGCTTACTATTAAACTACATTTTTTCTCCATACTCAAACGGCCAACTATTTAGGATGCAAGTATGGGTATTCAAACATGGCCAGTGTCTACTGTTTGCATGTCTGTGGATCAGAGTCATTGGTCCCTGGTCAGTGTTAATGGTTATTGCCTTGGTCAGCTGAGTCATTGGTCCCCGGTTAGTGTTAATGGTTATTACCTTGGTCAGCTGAGTTGTTGGTCCCTGGTTAGTGTTAATGGTTATTGCCTTGGTCAGCTGAGTCGTTGGTCCCTGGTTAGTGTTAATGGTTATTGCCTTGGTCAGCTGAGTTGTTGGTCCCTGGTCAGTGTTAATGGTTATTACCTTGGTCAGCTGAGTCATTGATCCCTGGTTAGTGTTAATGGTTATTGCCTTGGTCAGCTGAGTCGTTGGTCCCTGGTCAGTGTTAATGGTTATTGCCTTGGTCAGCTGAGTCGTTGGTCCCCGGTTAGTGTTAATGGTTATTGCCTTGGTCAGCTGAGTCGTTGATCCCTGGTTAGTGTTAATGGTTATTGCCTTGGTCAGCTGAGTCGTTGGTCCCTGGTCAGTGTTAATGGTTATTGCCTTGGTCAGCTGAGTTGTTGGTCCCCGGTTAGTGTTAATGGTTATTGCCTTGGTCAGCTGAGTCGTTGGTCCCTGGTTAGTGTTAATGGTTATTGCCTTGGTCAGCTGAGTTGTTGGTCCCCGGTTAGTGTTAATGGTTATTGCCTTGGTCAGCTGAGTCGTTGGTCCCTGGTTAGTGTTAATGGTTATTGCCTTGGTCAGCTGAGTCGTTGGTCCCTGGTCAGTGTTAATGGTTATTGCATTGGTCAGCTGAGGCATTGGTCCCTGGTTAGTGTTAATGGTTATTGCCTTGGTCAGCTGAGTCGTTGGTCCCTGGTCAGTGTTAATGGTTATTGCCTTGGTCAGCTGAGTCGTTGGTCCCTGGTTAGTGTTAATGGTTATTGCCTTGGTCAGCTGAGTCATTGGTCCCTGGTTAGTGTTAATGGTTATTGCCTTGGTCAGCTGAGTCATTGGTCCCTGGTTAGTGTTAATGGTTATTGCCTTAGGCACAAACTGGTTGAATCAACATTGTTTCCATGTCATTTCAACCAAAAAAGGATGTTGAATCAACATGAAAACTGATTGGATTTGAAAAAAGTAATCAACGTTAGGGCATTTAGTATTTTTTTCACCCAACTTTTAATCTAAATCCAATGGCATGGTGAATTCACGTTAGTTGACAACTAAATCAAATGAAAATCAAAACTAGACGTTGCACTGACGTCTTTGCACAGTGGGTCTGCTGCGGTCATTCATTATTGCTCTGAGATAGAGCACTTCAAGTTTCAAGTGTTAATGTCACGTGCACAAGTACATTGAAATGCCTTTCTTGCAAGCTTCAAACCCAACAATGCAGTAATCAATATCAGTGTAGCACTAAAAATAACTTACGGTATAACAAAAACACATGAGAAATAAAAATAAGAAATAATAAGAACACAAGAAAGTCAGAAGCTATATACAGGGTCAGTTCCAATACCATTTTTACAATGTGCAGGGAGGGATACTGGAGTGATAGAGGTAGATATGTATAGAGCAGAGATAAGGTGACTAAGCATCAGGATATATGATAAACAAGAGTAGCAGCCACGTAAATGATTATTGTATGTGTGTGTGGATGTTATGTGTGTGTTGGAGTGTCAGTGTGCGTGAGTGTGTAGAGTTCTGTGAGTGTGCATAGAGACAGTTCAAAAAAAGAAATACAAGGGGTCAACTCAAAAAGTCCTTGTAGTCATTCTGTTAGCTATTTAGCTGTGTTATGGCTCGGGATAGAAGCTGTTCTGAAGTCAGTTGGTAACTCACTTGATGCACTGGTACCGCTTGCCATGCGTAAGCAGAGAGAACAGCCTATGGCTTGGGTAGCTGGGAGTTCAGCCCCAGTGATGTACTGGGCTGTCCGCACCACCGTCTGTAGCACCATGTGATCGAGGGTGGTGCTGTTGCCATACCAGAAAGTGATGCAGCCAGTCAAGATGCTCTCAATGGTGCAGCATTTTAACTTTTTGAGGATTTGAGGGCCCATGCCAAACCTTTTCAACTTCCTGAGGGGTATGATGCACTGTCGCGCCTTCTTCACGACTGTGCACATGTGAGTGGAGGATTTTAAGTTCTTAGTGATTTGAACACTGAGGAACTTAAAGTTCTTGACCCACTCTACTGCAGCCCTGTCAATGTGGATGGGGGCATGCTCCCCCCCCACCCCCATTTTCTGTAGTCCACGGTCATCTCCTTGGTCTTACTGACGTAGAGGGAGAGGTTGTTGTCCCGGCACCACACTGCCAGGTCATTGACCTTCTCCCTGTAGCCTGTCTAATCGGCAGGCCTACCACCCTTGTGTCGTTAGCAAACTTGATGCACGACTCCAAAACCATCATCACCACGCAGTCATGGGTAAACAGGGAGTACAGGAGAGGACTAAGCACACTCCCCTGTGGGGCACCCGTGTTGAGGGTCAGGGTGGCGGAGGTGATGTTGCCTACCCTCACCACCTGGGGTCAGCCCGTCAGAAAGTCCAGGATGCAGTTTCAGAGCAAGGTGTTCAGTCCCAGGGTCCTAAGTTTATTGACTAGCTTGGAGGGGACAATGGTGTTGAACGCTGAGCTGAGCTGTAGTCAATTAACAGCATTCTCACATAGGTATTCCTCTTATCTAGGTGGGTGAGGGCAATATGGAGTGCAATTGAATTACATTGTCTATGGATCTGTGGGGCGGTATACAAATTGGAGTGGGTCTCAGATCTTCAATGTTCATTCAGACTTGGCTGATTTAATTATTTTCCAGTACTACAGTTAGAAACAACATCAAGATACTAGTTAAGCCACCTTTTATTTACACTTGTTCACGGAAATGACAAGCTGTTTATTATACAAGTACTATGCTGTTTATTATACAAGTACAATACAATAGAAAAAAACTAAACACATTCCTTACCCCAGGACACTCCAATGAGTGACTATCCAGAAAAATATAAAGGCGAACTCTGTGTCTGCATTGATCTGAGAATTTATTTTCGGGACATACAAACAGGCTTTCAAAATACACTCCCATCTCTCATTAAGCTTTTGGGCACACTTTCTTTCCACAATACAATAGAACTGTATTGAAATACCTTCTCCCATTGATAACTTGTTGGCAGTGTGATAGAAATTAGGAGATGAGTGTGTGGTGAAGAAAGTGAGTGTGATGTGCTGTGGTAGTTATTCCCCTGCTTCTCATGCCTCAATTAGGTCCACCATTGAGCACCATCCCTTTAAAGACAGCCTCATAGCACAGAGCTAAGGGACACATTCCGGGTTCTGACTAGAGGGAGTACAGCTATGACCGGAAGTTACTTTTCCAAAGCTGGTTAGAAGAATTTACGCAGCAGGTTAGGATAATTCATGTGGCAGGTTAGGAGACTTAGGTTAGGAAAATGGTTAGGGTCCCCTATAACACACTCCTACCCTGGTATGGAAAGTCACTTCCAGTCATAGCTGTACTCCCTCTAGTCACAAAACATATTCTGCCCACAACATCCCTTTAGGCGGTGCTCCCAGGACAGTTACAGTAACAGTAAATCTCTCCATGGAGCTGACCGATTGTTGTATGGTTCTGTTTGTTCAATGATCACTCTGTACAGCCAGGACAATGGGAGATTAAATGTGTTGGATTGTAAACTGTGTCTTGTACAGATGTAGGATCATAATTTGAGCCAGTTTGCTATAGCAGGAAAATTAGTATTATTAAATGTGAATTATTATTTGGATTATAATTAATGGAAATTTTTGTAGGGCTTGTAAATGTATCAAATTGGAAATTACAAACTTCAGAAGATTTTTAAACCTCAAATACACTACAAGTTTTAAATGTCCTGCATTGCAGGAAAATTCTCCTGCAACAGTGTGATCAAATTAAGATTGTACATCTGTATGTATTTATCTTACTTGTGACAATGCTGGCCTGGCTGTGTGCACTTAAAATGGACTGACAGAGTCTTCCAAAATAAAGGATATTTATTCAGGAACAGGAAGGTAAAAGAAAAGGATGCTACAAGTAGACAATAGGCCTTGTAAAATGTTTAAAATGCTACAAACTTTATACAAACACTGAACAGCATCCTACTACTGGCCTGGATTACACTGCTTCCACCAAATGTATGCTTTTGTGGATGAAATACAACTAATGTTGATAGCCAACTCAACTCTTTGAGATATTCCACCAGATTGTAAGCTTTTACATCCAATGAAAGCATTTTCTATTTCCATATCAAACCTCCAAATCATCAAGAACGAAAAAGAGACAGAAACACATAGTAGCTCACTGTACAAGTAGGATTTTATTCACAAGACATATTTCACATGTATTCATCCTCCTGGAGGAGGAATTCCTCCCAGCCTTGAGATCAGAGCTAAATTAGACAGATGCTTTGGGTGATACAGCTGTGTGTGTCTGTACAAGTATGTGGTTGTGTTTTGATGTACTGTTACTAGGTAACAGAAAGGTCAAACAGAGGTCTTCTCAGTGTGAGATGCAGACCATGATGATTCCTAGACCTGGAGAAACACTGTTTTCACTCCCTGTGTGGCTGGCAGCTGTGACAAATATTGTTGAATACACACAACACCATCTGCTACATTCTGACATTCTGCTAATTGGAAAACAAAAATGAATGTCAGTTTTTATTGTTCTGTCAGGTAGGCTATCTCTCGCTCTCTGTCTCTGTCTCTGGGGTGTGTATGTGTGTGTGTTTATAAGCTCAAGCTGTGTTGTCCCCAGGCTACTCCAGTGCTATAGTGATTTGCTGTGGTGGTGGTGTCCTCCCCTCACAGTCTGTCAGTAAAAAAAAGTAAGAAAATGTATGCACTCATTACTGTGAGCGGTCTGCTAATTGACTTACATGTAAATGTACATGTAGTTACTGTAGCACTGATGAGCCTGTGAAGGACACAAACTCAAGTAAAGAGCTATTTCGCTTGTGTGTGTGTATGTGGTAGCAGGTGGCTGAGATCGGGGGTTGATGGTGGTAAGCTGTGTGGAAAATGACTGTGTGAAGTCAAGCCCCCTTGAGCATTGTGGGCATGACTGGGGTGTGGTGGGTGTGACTGGGGTGTGGTGGGTGTGACTGTGGTGTGGTGGGTGTGACTGTGGTGTGGTGGGTGTGACTGTGGTGTGGTGGGTGTGACTGTGGTGTGGTGGGTGTGACTGTGGTGTGGTGGGTGTGACTGTGGTGTGGTGGGTGTGACTGTGGTGTGGTGGGTGTGACTGTGGTGTGGTGGGTGTGACTGTGGTGTGGTGGGTGTGACTGTGGTGTGGTGGGTGTGACTGTGGTGTGGTGGGTGTGACTGTGGTGTGGTGGGTGTGACTGTGGTGTGGTGGGTGTGACTGTGGTGTGGTGGGTGTGACTGTGGTGTGGTGGGTGTGACTGGGGTGTGGTGGGTGTGACTGGGGTGTGGTGGGTGTGACTGTGGTGTGGTGGGTGTGACTGTGGTGTGGTGGGTGTGACTGGGGTGTGGTGGGTGTGACTGGGGTGTGGTGGGTGTGACTGTGGTGTGGTGGGTGTGACTGGGGTGTGGTGGGTGTGACTGGGGTGTGGTGGGTGTGACTGTGGTGTGGTGGGTGTGACTGTGGTGTGGTGGGTGTGACTGGGGTGTGGTGGGTGTGACTGTGGTGTGGTGGGTGTGACTGGGGTGTGGTGGGTGTGACTGGGGTGTGGTGGGTGTGACTGGGGTGTGGTGGGTGTGACTGTGGTGTGGTGGGTGTGACTGGGGTGTGGTGGGTGTGACTGGGGTGTGGTGGGTGTGACTGTGGTGTGGTGGGCGAGTGACATGCATTATTTACATGCACCAAATAATGCATGCAGACCAGATTTTGGCCGATACATGCTATTATCAAAATCCAGAAAAGAGCCGTTCAATTCTACAGCCACCTAAAAGGAAGTGATTCCCAGACCTTCCATAACAAAGCAATCACCTACAGAGAGATGAACCTGGAGAATAGTCCCCTAAGCAAGCTGGTCCTGGGGCTCTGTTCACAAACACAAACAGACCCCACAGAGCTCCAGGACAGCAACACAATTAGACCCAACCAAATCATGAGAAAACAAAAAGATAATTACTTGATAGATTGGAAAGAATTAACACAAAAACTGAGCAAACTAGAAAGCTATTTGGCAAAGCTTTGACTATGTCTGTACATATGTACTATGTACAGACTCAGTGAGCATAGCCTTGCTATTGAGAAAGGCCACCATAGGCAGACCTGGGTCTCAAGAGAAGACATGCCATGTGCACACTGCCCGCACAGACACATATTTCCTTCAGATGACACAGATCCACAAAGAATTCGAAAGCAAAACCAATTTTGATCAACTTAGATATCTACTGGGTGAAATACCACAGTATACCATCACAGCAGCAAAATGTGTGATCTGTTGCCACAAAAAAAGGGGCAACCAGTGAAGAACAAACACTATTGTAAATACAACCCATATTTATGTTTATTTATTTTCCCTTTTGTACTTCAACTATTTGCACATCGTTACAACACTGTATATAGACATAATATGACATTTGAAATGTCTTTATTCTTTTGGAACTGCTGTGAGTGTAATGTTTACCGTTCTTTTGATTGTTTATTATCTACTTCACTTGCTTTGGCAACGTTAACATATGTTTCCCATGCCAATAAAGCCCTTAAATTGAAATTGAGAGAGAAAGAAGGAGACAGGGAGGGAGAGAGAGTGGTTGCTAGGGGAGGGAGGCCGCAAGACACAGATCATTTGCCACACACACACACACACACGCAGAGAGAGAGAGAGAGAGTCAGTACCTAGGTGATAGCAGAGTGAGTAGCACCTTAAGTGGGCTGTGTGTATTTTTTTATTAAAATAGTACCTAACGGTAAACTAGAGAGGTGAGTGGTGATTGGTTTAAATACTGCAGGAGGGAAAGGCTAACTCAGTTCACTAGCTAGTGATCCTATGTATGGGGCCAGGAGTTTTTCCTTACCATGTGATCACAGTTGTCCCTTTCAGGTCACATGGTCAGGGAAATTAAAGTCATTGTATATCCATGCATTCTCTTGTATATCCATGTCACAGCTTTTTGTTTACCCACCAATCACTTCCTGTATTGGATTGAGTCAAGGGTTACAAGCTAAAAGCAGGAAACAGGTCAACCCCCCCCCCCACCCCACCATTCTTCATTTGCACTCAACAGAATGAAACAGAGGGAGAGAGAGAGAGAGCTGTATCCTAGCTGCAGTTCCAGTTCTCCTAATAGAGCTGATTATAGAGCCTGCAGCCTGAACTGAGTCTCACAGACAGCCCTAATTCACCAGCCACAGCTGCACTGCCTGATAACACAGCACCGCATCGAACAGAATAGGGGAGTGGGTGTGTGTGTTAGAAGGGTAAAGGAGAGAGAATTAGAGGAAGGGTGTGTGCATGCGTTTATACAGTAGATGGAAGGAGAGACAGTTTTGAGACAGAGACAGGTTAATCAACACCATTTTTATATACCAGTGGTAAATGAAGTCTGACTATAGAGCCATTGTGAAAGAGAACACTGA